>NW_012133970.1:1040216-1071513 GCF_000956105.1 Propithecus coquereli
GTGGCGCATGCCTGTAGTCCCAGCTACTCGGGAGGCTGAGGCAGGAGGATCACTTGAGCCCAGGAGTTTGAGGTTGCTGTGAGCTAGGCTGATGGCTCGGCACCGTAACCCAGGCAACAGAGCAAAACTGTCTCAAAAAAAAAAAGAGTTTCACCTACCTGAGAAAGATCAATGAAATGATTGGCTTCTGCCATCACCTTCACTCGGAAGTTTGTGCCATCATCTGGGCTCAGGGCATAACAGAACACCTGAAAGGCGACACATAGTATATTTAATAAAAACTTGCTCGAATCTTTTGGAAACACATCGTGGCGACAATAAAGCCAACACTGTGGATTTTTTTTTTTTTTAAAACAAATAATGATTCTAGAGAAACACTAGTCTTACCTCAAATTTATCAGGATTGTGCATGCCTGGAATAGACTGCATAAGGTGAGAAGTAGGATGATTCCCAAAGTCAGAACTCACATATCCTACACGAAGTCGACCATCACTGAGCTTCAAGTCTTTTGGATGTTCATATGGTGGTTTATGAAGGACATTAATCTAACAACAGAATCCAAGGCTTGTTAGTAAAATGGAGTCTATACATAAATTTTCATCTAGGAAAACTGACTAAAAACACACCAAACCTAAACATTCACACCTGTTGAGAAAGGTTTGACCAGAACACTTCATTTAATTCCTATAGCCACTTTGATACGACCTTAGCAGGGTATGTAATATGTTTCATACCTTAACATTTTCCTGAGCCCTTTGAAAAAACGTGAGCAAATTTAAAACTTGTAGGAATGAAGCAGCATGGACAGAGAATGATAAACCCTCCGACATTTTAGAAAATTCTGTAGGGAATTTTTTTTTTAATGTAGGAAAACCTTTTTAAAAAACAAAACTATACCTAGCACTCTTATCTATTCTCCAACCTTTGATCAAGTAGTGCTCTAATTCTCAAAGGTGAGCACAAAATACCAAACACTTTATTAACCATTGTGGCTTTCAACTTAAAGGAAAACACCACCACTCTATTGTTAGTGTTTAAGTTAAGGATTCCACCTTATGAAGTGGGGTTATGCTTGAGACAGGACAAAATGGAAAAGAGGGACTGACCAAAAATTTCATTTCTCAAATTGGGTAGTGTTCACTTTATGATAACTCATTAAGCTATACATTTGATTTGCAATTTTCTGTATCTGTGTTTTAGTTTACAACAAAAAGATTAAAACAAAAGAATCATACCTTATCTAGGCAGAGGTTCCCATGCCTCTCAGCAATAGCCTTCCTGAAGCCATGAGAAAGAGGATACAGCATACTATGATGAGGATGCACAGAAGGCAACCTGTTCTTCTCTAACTGGTCAGCCACAATGCTGACCAACTTCTTCATTCGCTCATCATAGTCTGTCCAATCACAGACAATCTAGAGGAAGGAAAAAAGAAGTTATTATCCTGAAAACCCTATCCCAAGATCTACTATTTTATGTGTCTTTGGCCTAAAGTAATGTCAGATAACCTATTAAAAAACACTGTCTCGGCTGGGCGCGGTGGCTCACGCCTGTAATCCTAGCTCTCTGGGAGGCCGAGGCGGGCGGATTGTTTGAGCTCAGGAGTTCGAGACCAGCCTGAGCAAGAGCGAGACCCCGTCTCTACTAAAAATACAAAGAAATTAATTGGACAACTAAAAATACATAGAAAAAATTAGCCGGGCATGGTGGCGCATGCCTGTAGTCCCAGCTACTCGGGAGGCTGAGACAGAAGGATCGCTTGAGCCCAGGAGTTTGAGGTTGCTGTGAGCTAGGATGACACCACGGCACTCTATCTAGCCTGGGCAACAAAGTGAGACTCTGTCTCAAAAAAAAAAAAAAAAAAAAAAAACACTGTCTCCAGTCAGGCTTGGATTATTATGGCACATAACAATTAAAAAGCAATTACAACACTGAAAGCCAACTACTAGGGCCTGTTATTCTTTACCTGCAGGCAATGAGCCAAGTTACAATAAGCATCAGGAAAATCAGGCTTAAGTTTCAGAGCCGTGCGGTAAGAAGCTATTGCTTCTGGAATATTCCCTGAATCCTGAAAATAAATAAAGTGCGATGGTGAAGTTTCCTAAAATTAAACTTTAGGTGCTAAGATGCACATATTATAATAAACAGTAGTACCTTGTGAATGGAAGCCAGATTGCTGTGGGCATCTGCAAATGCAGGGTTAATCTGGATGGCACGCGTATAACATTGCAAGGCTCCCTGAACATCCTGCATCTCCTTTAGAGTGTTTCCCATATTAGAGTAGGCATCAGCAAAGGTAGGACTGATTCTAAAAGAGAGGACAAAAGTTTTATTTATCTAGTACAAAAATCTTAAACCCCCCTCCCCCCTTCCCGTTGTTAGTAAAAGCCATTTTAGCACTTGCCCAATGTGCCAAATGCCAAACATTTAAAAATTAAAAGATAATTTAAAAGGGCCAGGTGCGGTGGCTCACGCCTGTAATCCTAGCACTCTGGGAGGTGTGACAATTGCTTGAGGCCAGGAGTTTGATACCAGCCTGGGGAAACATAGCAAGACTCCACTTCTACAAAAAATTTAAAAATTAGCTGGGTGTGGTAGTACATGCCTGTAAGTCCTAGCTACTCAGGAGGCTAAGGCGGGAAGGAGGGTCACCTGAGTCCAGAAGTTCGTGTTTTAGTGGACTATGATCATGCCACTGCACTCCAGCCTGCGCAACAGAGCAAGATCCTGTCTGTTTCAAAAAAAAAAAAATTTTTAAATAAGGCTGTGAGTTTCTTACCGAATAGCCTCCTTATAATGCATCAGAGCTTCTTGTAGTTTTCCCTGCTGCTGTAGTACACTTGCTAAGTTTGAATGGGCAGCAGCAAATTCTGGGAAGACCTACGAAGAGTCAAAATCTTAACTGAGATTTACAAAAAACTGTTAAACAATAGTAATAACTTGCCACAACCTTAAGAACTTTGCTCAAGTACCTCTATACCCCTAAACTTCTCTCTACCTTTTCCAAGTCTACTCATTCTCCAAGGCCTAGTAGCTCAAATTCTACCTCTTCCTCTATTTTATACCCCTCCTTGTTTCAAACATAATAAGGTAGACCTCTCCTCCTCTTCATTTATGCTGACTACTCCAGCACCACTGAAATCTCTCTCTGCTAAACTCCTACCACATCTACTAACCACCATACAGCCATCAGGCTCTGAAATTATATACTTATCGATAACTCCTCTTAAACTATGGGTTAAATTTAATTTTTTGTTCCGATCTTATCTATCCGTAGAAAAATGAACTCCGAATGTAGAGATTTTCTTCAATGTTACACAGGACCTCACATCATACCTTAGGTACTCCATTATTGGTTCAGTGAATAATCCTCTTTTAAATGATTCAACCACTATGTATTTTTACAAAAGTGGATGACATGGCAAACTTAACTGCTTTCCCTCTACTATCGCACAGACTAAATACCCAGCCGCACCACCCTTAACATACTTCTAATGCTTTACGATACAAGCGAACTGCCTCTTCGATGTTTCCCTGTTCTCGTTTGATATTGGCTAGGTTATTCAGAGAGTCTGCATGGGTGGGACACAGACGGAGTGCAGTATTATAACAATCTTCTGCTTCAGCGACCTAAAAAACAAAACAATCCATTGAAAAACTACACAGAAGAATCACAGAGCCAACACCGATACTGTTCTAATAACTGCTCAGTTAAGCCTAATGGCTGGTAATACTCCAGAAAATGGGTTTTTGGTATTCTTTCCCTCAACCAAAACTCCACCGTAAACCAATATACCATCATCTCAATACTTAATAACAATACATACAAAAAAAGACTTTCTTAATCCTACCAGATAACAAAATAGACTGAGTAAAAATCCTTACACTGCCCTTCTCTTTGAGAGCGTTGGCTAGGTTGCAGTAAGCATCAGGGAAATGTGGTTGAAGTTCAATAGCTCGTCTGTAGGTGTCTATTGCCAGATCTATAAGGCCTTGCTCATAATACACACAAGCCAGGTTGCCGTGCACCACTGCATGATTTGGACTCAAGCTTAGGGCACGAAGGTAAGCTGCCACAGCTCTGTAAATAAAGACACACACACATACACACACACGCAAATGCAAATAATTTTTAATGGATGCTTTGTTACAATCAATTCAAGCTGCACTCTACCAAAATATATCACAATACTATACTTTAACCTCAAACCAAAACTGCACCTTTATAAAATGTATTTTTATACTAAGAAATTTTCAGAAGAACAATGAAGCATATTTTTTAAAAAAAGAAATTTTCTACTCCCACATAATAGGCTTTCCTTTGACAACAACAAAAAAAGTTATAAATCAGGATTTACTGAGCTTTCTGAATCAGATCAAAGGAATAATTTAGTCTAAGAGATAACCATTTCAACAGTTCTACAATAAAGGAAATTGCAACTAAACTCCCAGTGAGAAGGATAACGGCTTTGAAGAAAGCCAACAATGAAAAGTCAGGCAACAATACCTACAAATAAAAGGTAACACTGCAGACATCATGGGCAGGGAAAAACAACATATTAGAGAAGAAAAATGTGTTTCAATGGACCATTGTCATAATTTCAGTCCAAACTCTCAAGTATCAATACAACAGACTCAAGAAAATTCATTAAATAGAACATTCTCTCACCTGTCAAAAATGCGCGCCTCTTTCAAGACATTTCCTAAATTGATATAAGCATCCAAAAAATTTGGGTCAAGGGTGACAGCCTAAAAATTTCAAGACAGTTACTTAGAGCAAGTTAGGATTTTGCCAGATTAACTTCCCAATTAAATAATTTTTTATTCTGAGGTCATTTTCAACCTCCAATTACAATCCCTAGTATAATTAAATCTTATTTCATTTTTAAAACCCAATTTATTTAGTACCTTCTCATTATTTTTATAAACCTCAATTTTATGAAAACAACTTCTCATGTTCTCATGAGCAAAATGGGTCCTGAAGGAAAAAATTTAAAAGTGTATCTTCTTCAATTTTATCGAGCTGAATACTTATGATTGCCCATATTTTATTTACAATTAATTAACCAGTCTAACTCTTCTAATGGCACAAAGAGGCAGCAAGCTCTTACTCAAAAGGAATCATATACCTCAGTTGCATATATACAACTGTATACTCAGCAAGACCTTAGTAAGATATATAATTAGAACTATATACTCGGTAAGACGCAATACTTCAAGGAGATACTAACCATCAAATGATGTCATCTGAATAACTGAGAAGTTGTCTTAAAATATGGCTGGATGTATCTAGAGCAGTGATTCTCAACCTCGGCAGTATATTAAGAATTCACCTCCTGGCCAGGCGCAGTGGCTCACGCCTGTAATCCTAGCACTCTGGGAGGCCGAGGTGGGAGGATCGCTCTAGGTCAGGAGTTTGAGACCAGCCTGAGCAAGAGTGAGACCTCATCTCTACTAAAAATAGAAAGAAATTAGCCAAACGACTAAAAATAGAAAAAATTAACCGGGCATTGTGGCGCATGCCTGTAGTCCCAGCTACTCGGGAGGCTGAGGCAGGAGGATCACTTGAGCCCAGGAGTTTGAGGTTGCTGTGAGCTAGGCTGATGCCACGGCACTCTAGCCCAGGAGACAGAGCCAGACTCTGTTTCAAAAATAAAAATATAAAAAAAAGAAAGGTACTCCTTGCTGTGCATTAAGATGTAGGGGGGAAAAAAAGAAAGGCACTCCTATAGTGTGGTAAATGTAAACTTTAATCAAAACACTGAAAAGGTAAAGAGTAATTGTAAATACATTTAAAACATTCATAAGGAACACTATCTTCACTTAGATGGTAACTCTGTAAAGACAGCATGCTGCATTTAACTGAGATTGTCTATAGTGATAGATGTCCTCCCCAAAAATCTTTAACTTTTTATTATGGAAATTTTCAAACATACGAAAACAGAGGAACATGAACCCAACAAACCCAAGTCTCCCTTATCCATCTCCAATTCATAAATCATGTTCGATCTTATTTAATCTATATTCCAACCTACTCCCCCCAGATCATTTTCAAACAAATCCCAGACATACTCCATTTGAAAATATTTCAATATGTATCTCAGAAACAAGAATGCTTCTCCCTCCCAACATAACCACAATACCATTATACCTAAAAAAAATGACAACAATTCCTTAGTATCAAATATCCACTCAGTGGTCCAATTTCTGATTAGCTTTACATCAGGATCCAAATAAGACCCATACAATTTGTCAATGTGCCTTTCTCAGTTTCTTTTAATCCTTGAAATTGTTTAATTAAAATCTCCATTTTTATTCCTGCAATTTGTTGAAGAAATCAGATTATTGTCCTATACAGCTTCCCATAGTTTGGATTTTTCTGATTGCATCCCTATGGTGTCCTTTAACATGTTTCCCTGGCCCATGTATTCCCTGCAAATTGGCAGGTAGAACTAGAAGCTTAATCAGATTTGGGTTTTTTCTTTTTCCAAGACTACTTCACTAGTAGAATTGTTTACTTCTACCACAAGGTACTTAGTATCTGGTTGCATTTCTTTATTTGCTATTGATAAATGCCTAAAGCTATTAATGGTCATACTCTATCATTCTTTCTTCCTTTATCAGTTGAAATACTTTTATAAGAGAAACTCCGCCATCAACTATTGGGATACTCTAAAGTCCAGTTCATATAGGAGAGGGAGTACAAATGCTTTATTCCTTTTTTTTTTTTGGAGACAGAGTCTTTGCTCTGTCGCCCTGGCTAATGTGCAATGGCATGATCATAGTTCACTGCAAACTCAAACTCCTGGGCTCAAGCAATCCTCTTGCCTCAGCCTCCCGAGTAGCTGGGACTACAGGCTCACGCCACTGTGCTCCACGAATTTTTCTATTTTTAGTAGAGATGGGGTCTTGCTGTTGCTCAGGCTGGTCTCAAACTCCTAAGCTCAAGCAATCCTCCTGCCTCAGCCTCCCTGAGTGCTAGGATTACAGGCGTGAGCCACCTTGCCTGGCCCTTTTTTCAATCTTTAATTGACAAATAACAATCGTGTCGTATATTTATGGGGTACAATGTGATGTTTTGATCCGTGTATGCACTGTTGAAAGATTCAGCCAAACTAATTAACATATCCATCACCTCACCAACTTTGTGTGGTGAGAATGTTAAAAATCTATTCTTTTAGTAATTTTGAAATATATAATACATTATTATTAACTGTGGTTACCATGCAGTACAATAGATCACTGAAACTTATTTTATTCCTCCAGTCTAACTGAAACTTTGTACCATTGGAGCAACATCTCCCCTTTTCCCATCCCTCTCAGCCTCTGGTAACCACCTTTCCACTCTGTTTCTGTGAAATCGATTTTTTTAGATTCCACAGATAAGTGAGATCATACAGTTATTTGTCTTGCTGTGCCTGGTTTATTTCAATTAGTATAAAGCACAGGCAACAAAAGCAAAAAGAGACAAATGTGATTGCATCAAACTAAAAAGCTTCTGTACAGCAAAGGAAATAATTAACAGAGTGAAGAGACAAGCCACAGATTGAGAGAAAATATTTGCAAACCATACATCTGATAAGGGGCTAATATTTAAAATATATGAGAAATTCAACTAAATAAGCAAGAAAACAAACCTGATTAAAAAATGGGCAAAGGATCTGAACAGACATTTCTCAAAAGAAGAGATACGAATGGCTAGATACATAAAAATATGTTCAAGATCCTTTTGTAGTTCATGAGCAAGATCATTGGGTGTTCATGTGCATGTTTGAGATGTGCCACTCTCAAACCTTGTTACGACATCGGCACATTACCCATCTGACATGAAAAAAAAAAGAAAAGAAAATATGTTCAACATCATTAATCGTAAGGGAAACGCAAATTAAAACCACAATGAGATATCACCTTGCACCTGTCAGAATGGCTATTATCAAAAAGACAAATGATCTTAGACAAGGTAGCATGAAAAATTAAAAATTGGAAATTTAAAAATTTTAAAGAAAAAATCTGATAAAAAGAAAAAAACAAAAAGACAAATGATAACAAGTGTTAGTGAGGATGTGGAGAAAAGGGAACCCTTGTACACTGATGGGGACTATAAATTAGTACAGCCATTTTGGAAAATAGTATGGTGGTTCCTCAAAAACTGTATTCTTCTCTTTTTAACCAGTTTTCAAAATGAGTTGTTCCTCATCTTCCAATGGTGACCAATGAATTTTTTAGTATAATTATGAGCTCATGGATTTAAATATATTTGATAAGTTTCAGTATATTTCAGTTATTATTCCTGTTGATGCTCAAGCCCCCATCTTTAGCCAGTGGAAGCCTCTTCAAGTTGCCTGAGTCCTTTTGAGATAAAGTAGTATGCCAAAGCTTCCTTACTTTCTGGTATGACAAGGCATTCCAGACAAATCTTGTATATTTCCTGCCCCAGACCTGGAATCACCCTTTTCGCCAAGAAGCCCTGCTTCTTTAAAGCCCACTTTAAAATGCATTTATAATTACTAAAGTACATTCTCAATGCCAAACTGGAAGCTGCCATACCATATACCATCCAGCAAACGCCGCAATACAGATGCTCCTCCACTTAGAAAAAGGTTACATCCCCATGAACCCATCCTAAGTTGAAGATATATGAAGTCAAAAATGCATTTAATACACTTACTGAACATCGTAACTTAGCCTAGCCTACCTTAAACATTCTCAGAACACTTATATCTACCTACAGTTGGGCAAAATCTTCTAACATAAAGTCTACTTTATAATAAAGTGTTGATATCTCATATAACTTATTGAATGCTATACTGAAAGTGAAAAACAGAACAGCCGTATGGCTAATTCAAAGTACAGTTTCTATTAAATGCGTATGTCTTTCACACCACTGTAAAGTAAAAAAAATTCCTAGTCAATTCCTAAGTCAAACCATAGTAAGTCAGGGACCATCTGTACTGTCAGAGAAACAAAGACATTATGCGACTGGTTAAGTAAAGACCTATTATTTAGTTCTGGTAAAAAAAACACTCTGTACACGTATGTACTTCATAAATACCAATTATTAATTTAACTAACCTTTTCAAAGTGATGAATTGCAAGCCAAATCTCCCCTTGTGCATTGAAAACACAGCCAAGATTACTCCATGCGACCGCAAAGTTCGGTTGCGTCTCGATTGCTTTCAAATAACATGCCTTGGGAGGGGGGGTTAATGAAAGAAGATGGGAGGGGAAGGAGGTAAAGGGAAAGGGGAAAATTTGTAAAGGGAAAAAAAAAGATTGGGGGGAGGGGGGAAGAAGGTGATATCATTATTCCTTCTCTGACCAGTCAAAAGTGACCCTGCAGCATAGGCTCGCTTGCGCCAAAACTAATGCGCTGCCACAGCTGGCTGCTCCTGCGCCTGCGCCACCAGAACCCAAGTGCAAACCACCGTGTTCAGTTCTGCCAACCAATGAGCAACCCTTACACTGGGACTAATGTGGGAAGTCAGTTGCTAGAAGACCGTATGCTGGACTTCTCTTACCCGAACACCTAAGGGCTCTTGTTACGTTTTCAAGTCGTATCTAGAGGGCGCCACTGCCAAGTTTTCCTACCCCCACCATTTCTCAAAGTGTGTTCCACAAGGTGTTAAGAGATGTCACTGGAAAAAAGGATTTCATGACCAAATAAATTAGGAAAACAGGTTTCTTCACTACAGGACTACCCTAAGCCTTTAATAGTTTCACAGGGATCCCTGAACTTAGTTGACCATGGAATTCTTCTTTCCTTGGGCATTTTATGAAACACATTTTGGGAAATGCTACTCTTCAGCAAAATGGTCCTCACTAGCATCAAAACTATCCTACTGAAAAGAAAAAGGTTTTTCTGCCAAGTCAGATATCACGAAGCCAGGCTTTAAGCTATATCCTCACAATGCCCTGTCTCCCAAGAAGGACTGAGGCTGAAACCTCACATGACAGGATTGCACCTAGGTTGAGGTCCCTGTAATGCGAGCGCAAACATCGCTTGCGCAACCTAACAGCATCGCACTGCGCAATCGCTGCGAACTGCTGCGCTACATAGAACACCCCTAGACGCAGCAAACGGCCAACCAGATCCATTAATCTACTAGACAGGCCCATAGAGAATATTTGTTTAATGAGATTAGTTAGACTCGAGGTATGTTAAAACCCAATTTTATCCAAAAAGGCTACAGAATAGGACTGAGGGAGCCAGTCAATCAGATTACTCATCTAGTCAACCGTTCACAGGGGCTCATTCGCACGCAATGCGCATTAACGCTGCGCAGCCTTTGCGCTACTGCAGGGTCACAGCGCATCATCAGAAGAGCAGAATGCTGCAATCCAAACAAAGAAGAAAAAAGGAAAAAAAATGAACAACAAGAAGAGTTAGAAGCTTTTACTAAGTAAATTATCTCTAATAATTTTTAATATCTTAATTAACTTTTACTTATCTTTGACAGAATTGTGGCTATAGTATAAAACATTCTCTTAAATAACTTGCTTGTAAATAAAATTATTTTAAGCTGTTTCTGAAGCCACAAGACAGAAGATTCAGGCATGGAGGCAAATTGTTTTGCTGTGGCAGTTACAAACCCGTTACCATATTTCTCATCATGTGACTTTTCGGTGCGTTCCTTGCTGGAAGAGGAGGAGGTTGTGTGTCTGCCCTAGATCCAGGCCTCGAGCTCCCTTCAGCGAGGCACCTTACGCATGGAATAGGAGGTTTCACCCACCTGAAACCTTCTAAATACAATATCAATGGTGAAAAACCAAAAACAAGAGAGAAAATAAAAACAAGATCATTAGTAAAAGTTCAACAAAGCAATCGAAATTCTTTGGATGTCTATTACATATGGGGATGAGGACAGTCTCAAGTCTGTAACATGGGAAACATGCAGAAGGGAGAGGGTTAATCAGGGCTATTGCATACAGCAGGGATTTTTGCTGGAAGAAAGGCTCTTCATTTTCTACAAAGACAACTTAATTTTGCTTCCATCTACTAGGAATATGCTGGCTTGAATTTTCAAATGCACTGATTACAAAAGAAATACATTGCATTTCACTCAAGAGTATTTTCTTGTTTACTAAATTCTCACAAAAAAACAGAATGACATTTTTCAAACTAGGTGTCTCCAGAGCTCTGAAATAAAGAAGTCAGCAACCTAAGGCAGGCGCAATGTCTCAGCCTAAACCGATCTCTAAAGCTGCAGTGAAGTGCAATTCATGTTAGCTGTCCGCTTGGTGGGGTGACAATTAATAGGAGCTGATCAAATATTTGTCCTATAAATTACCAATTAGATTTATCGGCTAAGATTGAAATCAATTACAATTCATTAGCTGGAAACCTACATAAGGTTAATCCAAAGTGTCAGCAGAATTTACGAGCTATGCACTCAAAACTAGTGCCTTTTTAACATTAGATGGTGCTGAAAAGCCTTCTCCCTCCCTGGACGAAGCAGTCAAACAGACAGCTACGCTGCGCATACACTCCACGCATTAGCATGCGCGTGGGGCTCAGAGCAACAGGTGGGAGTTTCAGAAGCATTCTGGTTTCTCCCCACTCCTCACCCCTGCAGCGCGGTTGCGTAAGGTGGCTTGTAACAAGACAACTGCATTTATAAATTTAATTTTAAATTATACCAAAAGCTTTAATTAACCCAACCTGGTGTTCAAATTCATTATTTGAAAACACAGAATGCTAAAAGCCACCTTTCCACTTTGGCAAGTTTTCTTTCGATCAGTCCATTTCCCAAACAAACCAGCTTTGTCCTTCTGACTTTTTTTTTTTTAAGGGAGTCGGGTAGGGAGGAATAAAAGAAGGAAATGAGGAAGAAAAGGAGGTAGACAACCAGGATTGGAAAAGAGGAAAAAGGAACTCAGGGAGGGAGTAAGGACAAGAAGGGGCAGGATGTTCCAATTATTAATTTGCAATCATTTTAACAGCCTTTCTTCCACTGTAAAAAGGGTGAGGAAGATGATGGGAGGAAGGTTAAATAAGAATTTTAAATGCCAGCATTACAGGGTAACATTTGGATGAAATTCTTCTCCACTTACAAGCCACAAAGGACTTAGAAGAGCAGCATTTTCAATGGCACCTGCATCATATAGGAGTCTTGAGCCAAATCACAGGCGCTCTGCTTGTCATCAGCAGGCAAGCCTCAGATTTGAAGGAATGTTATTTATTCCCACATAAGATCATGACAGAGCCCATTGTTATAAAGATGATCTAGCTCAGCAGAAAGGCTCCAAAATGTCCAGGTTCTTGCTTTACCCCCAGATTTAGAACAGATATGCCAAAGCCTGGCCCTGCTCTAGTCTGAGGCGATTCATGCCGTCAGTTTTCCTCAGTTTCATAGGACTGTTTTGTGAAGATAGCTCAATGAAGAGTTGAAGACTTGGCAAAAAGTACAAGTTTTCATAACACTGATGTTTAAATGTGTTTTATCAAACACCTACCTTGGCTTCTTCCAAGCGACCCAGGGCTTTGAGCAGGTTCCCCAGGTCACTGCGAACACAGTACAAATCCTAGAAACCCAGAGATACTCTGTCATTAATTATACTCTGCTCTGTCGATCACAAATATCTTGAAATCATTTTTATGCATCTAGCTCCCTGCCATTTTATTCTGTCAACCAAAGATACTGCTTGACCAACTTAAGTGCAGGACCGCAATCCCTCATCCTCAATTCCAAATTCCAAAAAACTTCCAAAAACTCATTTGATGGTTAAATCTAACCTGAACTGACATGAAGCTATTTACAGAATTTATTTATCTCACCTAGTACAAATACTCATATATTTTGTTGCAGAAATATGTTTTACTATAAGGTGCTGCTTCAGACCTGGCTAAGAGTTTTATATATGGTATTTTATCTTCCTAAAATCCTAAAAATTCTCTATTTTGAAATGCATTTGGCCCTCCCAGTTTCAGATAAAAGACTCCGGGACGTTACCTACCAGAGCTTCTCCCCTCCCCAAATATCAGTCATGTTAAAAACACTTATCAAATATTTGTTCAACTATTTTATTCAAGGCTATGATGAATCTCTCCTATATCAAGGACCAAAAATTTTCCACAGTGAGCAAAGAAGTATTTAGCAAGTGATTACCTATCAGCAAATCTACCCTTAGGCTGTCAGACATATTTAGAAACCTTAACTTCGTTTCACTATCAGGCAGGATTACCATCCAACCAAAGCCTCAATCCTGGCACCTGCCACTAGATTACTCATTAGTATTAAGTGCCATTAGAGTTGAGTGGGTGAATAATGAAAAGCAGTTGACTCTGCTTTTTATTAGCAGCTCAATTGTATTGCTAGTCATCTGACTCACCAGTCCATTCATCAGTATGAGACACTCATCGGAACAGTGAGCTTAAATTTTTATTTGCCCTATTTTTCCTTTGTTAGTCAAATCTATCAGTCCACAAGCAGAGACAATAGCATTACCAAGTATACTTATCATTCCAAATGCCCCATGGGTAAAAGAGCCTTAAATTGAGTCCTAGAACGTGAAGTTGTGTCGACTATGCCAAATTATCACATATATTTTTCTCTCTGCAACTGTATTATGGTTTCCAGAATCAGTAAATTTTACTGATAAACAGCTTTTGTGATTGCATTATCATCATCCATCAAGTGAACCAAAAAAGTGTGCCAAAAGTACACTGCCACAGAACAATCTTACGGCCGGCCATACTGGGTCAGCCCTATGATCTACCTGACTCAGTATTGTCCCTCAAGCAATGACTGATGTTTTGGGAGAATATGGTCGTCTCCCATGACCTCAGGCACAAAAGGCTAATACTAATCCTCAAAACATCATAGGTACCATTAATCTTATTACAGACTTATCCTCCTCTAATTAGTCTAAGCACTTTTTAACCCTATTTATACTCTCTCTTAGAAGTAATGAATTCTATAATCTTGCTATCTACTTTGTATGGTTATTTTTTTCCTAAAGGGTCAGGATCTATTATTCTAGGACAAAAATAAATAAAAGGGTTACCCCTCTGTTTTGGCAGATTATGACTGAATAATCCAATCTGTTCGTAAATTCTTCTACTACTTAATAACTCTGGTCATACGTCTTTGGACTTTTACCAACTCCTATGCCTTTCTAAGCCATTATTATAATAAGTCTTGCAATAATTCTCCAACAATGACTGTAATGACTATATATTTTAACCAACTGTTGCATAATTTTACCCTGTAGTTTAACACAATGTTCATAATTAAAAATAATCTTGGCCCTCTTGTTATGACAGGAGGCCCTACAGGGGGTCCATCCATCATCTGTGGCGAATGTATCTTGCTCCGTAAATCTACCTTGCCCTTCCTCAATAAACTTTAAGTTTCACACTTAAAAATCTTCAAAATTACTATAAAATAAAGATTACTATAAGTAGTAAGGCAGTTTTAGAAAGAGGTAAAACATGTCATATTAAATATAACAGTGAAATCCAATTCTCCTGCTTGGGAATCCAAACCTATATGCACAAACAGCTGATTTCTAGAAAATGCAAGGACATCACCATTTTCCCCAAAAGTTCAAAACCTAAGACCTTCAAATTCTGCATCATCTATCAAATCAAAACATTGTTAAGAATCACATTTCCCAAATATGGCCCATTCTATCCATCCCAGGTTAATACTTTTCATGCAAACCTTTATTCAATTCAAAAATATGCCTGGAACTGTGGGGAAAAGAAATTAATAGAATCTTTATCCGCAAGCAGCTTACAATCTACGTGGAAAGACAAGGCACACACTAAATGCCAAAACAGTAATAAAGAATTTTAAGAGAAGTAGATGAACTCAAAGGAGAAGTTTAAGCTAGGCAGTGAAGGATGAGTATAGGGTTTTCATAGGCAAGGGAGGGAGGAATTGTAAACAGGGGAAAATAGTATGAATAAAGGTAAGGAGATAAAAATGAGTAAGATTTTCCTATAAAACTATTCCTCCTAAGATGGCATCTGTTTCCTGCCTTTCCTCCTCGAGCCCCCCACCCCCACCACCCATAATATCTATACACATACATACACATGAAGTAAAATCAGGTCGATAAAAACCTACAGTTCTCAATTGGCTCTCAAATTAAATTCAAACTCCTCAGCCTCTCTATTCTTTCCAAATCTTCCAATTGACTCTCCTCTACTACATTCACTTCTTGTTACTACTTGACTCACCACTTCAGCCAAGGAAGTCTACTTGCTATTTACCTTCCTACAGAATGCTTAGGTTATAAGCACCCACTCAAGGAAATCTTCTGATTAATACTCTCCAACAATAATCATCCGAGGAGCTTACATCTTTTTTTTCTTTACGGGCTGGGCCCTATCTCTTATTATAACATATTATAACCCACAAATTTTCCCCCAATTCCTAACAAAGCATTGTACACACAATAAGTACTCAAATACTTAAATGTGACATCTGCACAGCAACCTTAACAAAAAGCAGAACAGAGAAGAATAGGAATATATGGTTTTCTACAGTTCAGCTGTATAAGTGAGGCTCACAACAATAATAAATGACAGTAACACACGATGGTCAGGATGCCAGTAGCTCTCAATTCCATGCATCCACAATCAAAGCAGAAGCAACGATTCAACAACATATAGATTCAACAACAGAGCTACTTAGAGCAACTCAGGGTTTATAGCCATTATACAAAGGACAATTTTATACACAATTCATAAGACAGATTGCTGGGTATGGGCAACTCTAGGGAGCCATCACGTGAAAGAACACCATCTGCAACAGCACCTTCAAATACGACGGACTAAAATTTTCGTCAAATTATTAAGCCATCCAACATTATGGAAGACAATTCAGAATGTAAAAATATGAATAGCAACGTCTTAAAAGTAATTTCTATCATCAAGTCACAGAGAAAAACTCCCAAATTGACATATTAACTTAAAAAGATAAACACAGCTGAAAACAGGTTACCAAGAATACTACCTTAACATTTTACTCTTTCACTGCTGCAAAACCAAAATAACCTCTGAGTTCCTTAATCATTTTTCATAGAATGCCAACTACATCTATGATCCAGGCCCACAATGCACTAAAGATGCACTTAAGCACCGTCAACAAGAACACAACATAAGGAACAGACTCAAAGAGCGTCAGTACCAAACTAACGACGGGCATTTGACACAAAGTTTAAATGTAGTTAACACTAAATATCCTGAAATAAACTAAAGCGTGATCACTATGGAGTATTCAGGTGAAATCAAGGGTGTTTGCACAATCCGATTTTCATTCTTTCTAGTAAGAACAGAGAAATAAAGTAGCAGCTTCCACTGTAAGAAACATAGAACCAGATAGGAACACATGGGCCATTCAACGCCTTTGAGAGGTAATCCCATGATTTATTTTAGTACTGTCTCACTTCTTTGGTAGGGCACGAAGATGAGCTTCCTGTTAACAGCTTAGATACTAAATAGCATGGTTCCAGCTCCCACTTTAGTTTTCCCTTCTCAACATACTCCTACAATTTGGTATGCTGTCAGTAGCAATGACTGCTCTGTTAACACAAGCAATTGAAAAACTTGAGCCAAGGGGATCAGAATTAAAGTTGGTAAGGACCACAGCTGTGTAAGAGGGCACAAATGAGTTTACACTCAATCAACAAATGAAGAGTGGAAACGACCCTGATTAATAAAGGGAAAGAACTTACTATGACAACAGGGTACACAGGTGAGCCCTGAGCCTTGGGAAGAATGAAGTCCAAGCCACAGTGGCAGCACATACAGGGTTTCCCTAAAACTTTCTGTGGGTAACTAGCTAGATAGTACTGCAATAAAAATTATAAAAAGTCACACAAATTTAGATTTATATGCATTAAAAACCATTCAAAAAGAAATGAATTTTTTTAAAAACATTTTAACCCTCAAAATTAACTGAAAAAATAATTGTTAATAAATGTCATGATAAAAAGTGATTTCAGATCTTTAAGCAAACTAGTAAATTAAACTTCAATTTCTTCTCCACTCCCACTGCTTCACTTGACCAGCCTTAAAAAAAAATTAAAAAAAATAAAAACAGGCCAGGCGCGGTGGCTCACGCCTGTAATCCTAGCACTCTGGGAGGCCGAGGCGGGCGGATTGCTTGAGCTCAGGAGTTCGAAACCAGCCTGAGCAAGAGCGAGACCCCCATCTCTATTAAAAAGAGAAAGAAATTAATTGGACAACTAAAAATATATAGAAAAAAAATTAGCCGGGTATGGTGGCGCATGCCTGTAGTCCCAGCTACTCGGGAGGCTGAGACAGAAGGATCGCTTGAGCCCACGAGTTTGAGGTTGCTGTGAGCTAGGCTGATGCCACGGCACTCACTCTAGCCCGGGCAACACAGTGAGACTCTGTCTCAAAAAAATAAATACATAAAAAATAAAAACAATTTCCTAACCTATAAAATGGAGATTAAGGGACAGCAGGATATGATCAGTGGTTTTCAAACTGTGCTCAAGGGCTGCCTGGAGGGGTGGGTGCCCTCTGGGCACATCATTCCATTTTTATCTTTTATTTCTTTTCACTTCAACATTTGTTTTGAAGCTATTCAGGCTCAGGTTTTAATATCCACTTCACCATTACTAGCTATGTGATCCCAAGAAAGTTACATAACCCCCGAGTCCTTGGTTTTTTAAATTGGTAAAATTGTAATACCGTCTACTTTGAAGGATCATTACAAGCATTAACTAAGACCAATCATCTGAAGCCATGAGCACAGTGTCTGAGCACATAGGAGACATTCAATAAATGGTAGCTATAATAGTTAATAATAATTATTAACCACTTCCAGGTTGGTTGCAAAACTGAATGTTAACAACATGGCTTGGGAATATATTCTTAAACTTGTTCTGGATTCCTATAATCCCTCACTTTATCACTTACCTCTTAAGTTTACACTTACTTTCCCTAACTTAAAGTTTTGAGGGCAAGCCTTATGTTTTTGTATCTTTCAGAGACCCTAATCACAGTATGAACTTAATGTCTGCCAACTGGGCCTCACTTGTTCCCCAGAACACCTCTGCAACTTAGACCAAAAAAAAAAATTAAAGAACCAATCAAAAGCCTGGTGGAGATAGTATCACCTCAATTCTACCACTTCTAACTATGTTGAAAGAAAAGAGAACAGGATATTGAGAACCAAATTCTGTAGCCTAGCTTTGATGTCACTAATCCATATATTGGCATCTTGTTTTAACTATATTACAGGTTAAGACCCTGTATCCACCATTTCTTGAAAATCAATTAACTGCTGCAAACACCTATCAACATTTATCCAAAATTAATCACAACAGTACAAAGAATGTCATGTGTCCTATACTTTATGGGCATTATAAAAAATTGATGAGTTTCTTGCAGTAAGAATAATTTTTATGCTTTTTAATGTAACTTGCTAGATAAAATGAACTTAACATAATGCAGACCAGGCCAAACCAATTTCATCATTTTAAGTACATAAACATTTCTAAACTCTTGACTTTATTCCATACAAAAACCTATTTCAGTGTCTGAAGTATCAAACTATGTTTCTTTCCGGGTTTCTGTGAGGGGAAAATAACCATTAAAAATTTTACTCACAGGATTGTACTGAAGAGCAGAGACATAAGCTTGTACTGCCCCTTCCATGTCGCCTGCTGCTACCAAGGCGGCTGCCAGGTTAATATAACCATCGATGAAATCAGGTTTGAGACGCAACGCATGTCGATAATGTTCAATTGCTTCCTGCAACTGCCCTCTTTCCTTGTATACGTTCCCCAAGTTTGAATAGGCTTCTGCCAGAAGGGGATTCTGCTTAATTGCCAGGGTGCTAAAGTGAGCAGATCTGGAAAAGGTGAAAAGCGCTGATGTATGGGTATGTATGTTATAGAAAAGAAGGTATGGCCCATATGCAACTCAGTTTCTGAAGATCCTATGCTATTGCTAATTACATAACAATACACTATCTTTTAACTAGTGCATAAAAGGGAACATTTTGGAAATCAAAGTTTTTCAAAAGTGGAAGTATTCCAGATTTCAAATTGAACAGATTTTTCTTATGAAATAAAGTTTTTTCTAGAGTTAATATTACAAAACTGTCACACTGGAAATCATGATCATTAAGATCAAGAATGAAAATGCTGGCCGGGCGCGGTGGCTCACGCCTGTAATCCTAGCACTTTGGGAGGCCGAGGCGGGAGGATTGTTTGAGCTCAGGAGTTCGAAACCAGCCTGAGCAAGAGCGACACCCCGTCTCTACTAAAAAAAAAAATAGAAAGAAATTATCTGGACAACTAAAAATATATAGAAAAAATTAGCCGGGCATGGTGGCGCATGCCTGTAGTCCCAGCTACTCGGGAGGCTGAGGCAGGAGGATCGCTTGAGCCCAGGAGTTGGAGGTTGCTGTGAGCTAGGCTGACGCCACGGCACTCACTCTAGCCAGGGCAACAGAGTGAGACTCTGTCTCAAAAAAAAATAAAAGAATGAAAATGTTATGTGCATGAGTCTCATTTTCCATTTGTTGTTAAGATTTAATGATTTAATGACACACATTTTTAAATGTCTAAATATGCCAGAATAACAATTTATTAAAAAGACAAGAACACAAATTCTTCCCTTTTGACTGATTCAACCGATTAGCTAAAAGCAACACATTGTAACAATTTAATGACTGCATTTGCATTTGAACCACATAGGCATCTCTTACCACAGTATATACAACCATCATTTCTGAGCATTTCAGTCCCTCAAGCTTTACATGTCTTAAAAGGTGAGACTGGATGCTCAGATGTACACCAAGAATAATTTATTACCTGAACAGAGTTTAGAAAGTAGCAGCCCCAGGTGGAAAAAAATCTAGCAAAGGTCTCTAGTCATACTGATAACATAACCACCACCGCAAAAGGAGGGGCAAAAACTGGCAGCTGGGCATGTCACAAGTGGGCAAGAGAGCAGATGTGCTTTGGTCGTTCAGTTGAAACTCAGTACTGGAAAAATTTCAAGTTCAAACATTTAAGTATCATTTTTCAAGCTCAGCACCCAGAGGTAGCAATCACCAGCAGGTACCCCCCACACACACACATCTCCTACCTGTCCAGCCTTCGACACTGGAAGTGTATAGATGAAAGTAATAAAAGCACACCAGTATTGTCTGGCTCTTGTCTCCAGAGCTGCATGCAGTGTCTCTCAGCTGCCTCAAAATCTCCTGCCTGATATTCTCGATGTGCCAACTCAGCTAACCCTTGGAAGGAAAGCATACGTTTCGTTGGTTCTGGAGAATCATCAAAACATTTGAGGGAAGGAGGGGGGAAAACAAAAAGTTAGAAATGCAAACCAAAAAATGTAAAAATATGGTATATTAAACTTAAAGATGAAAACGCTTGAAATTATGTAAAGCACTAGAGTGTTCTGCACGTTATTTATATCTCCAAGTTAACATCAGGTGCAGAATTGGCATTTTTAGAATTCACCCATTAGTACTTTTCCTCAAACTAGAAAGGACTATTAACTTCCAAATGAGATTACATTTAATGAGCAAAAATACTTTGTACACTCAACATTATTCCTTATACTTTAGTTAACATACAGAAACAAAACATTAAACGTGTGATTTTCAAGGTCACAAAAATTTAATGTCAGAATAGCCTACTGAGAAACTTAACATCCTGTACCTTGTTTTAGGTTGGATTTGTGGAAACAATCTATCTCTTAACCTCAGTGGGCGCACCAGATGTGTTTTTAACTCTTGAAATTATACTGTGTTTATATATTTCACAAATTTTTATTTTTTAAAAGGGCAACACTAGAAACAAGCCTAATGGAAAAAATCTAAAAGTCAAGGTGCTATTTTTAAAACAGCTGATAAACAAGATGAATTCATTAGTCCACAGCCAAGATATTTAAAGGGGTCATCAAACATTTTAAATAATGACCCAAGATTATATTGCTCCTCTACCATCCCAAAGTCACAAAGAGACCAAATTAGCTAAATCCCACCCTTGCTGGTTTAGCACTAACATTTTCCAAAGAGCTCTGGCACTGACTAAAGGATAAAGACCATGGCGACCAATCCTACATAAACCAAGCAGTTACCTACAACTGCAATGGTTAAAAAAGGAAAAAGAACAGGAAAATGCTTAAGTATAAACTATTTGATAAAGAGCAACAGAATACATAGGTGTAGTAGGTGACTTAATTCAGGTACATAAAGATAAAGGGTATGAAGCCTAGAGAAGAAAAAAAACTGCCTAAGTTTCAATTGTAAATACTTAAAACAGTGATACATTACTGGGAATTCGACCACAGCACTTCCACTAAATGGTTGGAATGGGAAACCATGGACAAATTACTTAATTCCACCAAGGTTACAGTGACAAGCTCAAATTTGAGCCTAGCTCCCCAATCATTAGGGCTGATGAGTGTTCTAGATACTCAGGAAAGCAAAGTAAATTTCCTGACAGAATGCACAGCTGACCGCGAACACAAAGAGCAGAGAGACTTGCATCCAAATCTGGGGGAAGTTATAGCTCTAATAGAAAATTACATTTTACACAAGTCTCTAGAACTTCCTAGCTCCTTATTTTAACACAGTAGTTTGTCGCTTTTCAAAGCCGTTTATCTGTTATTTTAACACTTCAAACGACAACTTCCTCAAATAAAGTATCACATAAAAAAAAGTGCAAGCTATGAGCCCAGGAGTTTGAGGTTGCAGTGAGCTATGATCGCGCCACAGCACTCCAGGCTGGGCGACAGAGCGAGACCCTGTCTCTAAATAATAAAGAAAAGAAAAGGGCAACCTGATACGGAATCTAGTACAGAATCTTAAATCTTTGAAAATTCACGGGGACCGGGGTGGGGGGGGCGGGGAGAAGAGCGCGTACTAATTATTAATCCCACTCCCTACAATTGTGAATAAGATACTACTGACGATTCACCTATTACTGCACAATGTCCAAAACAGTAACTAAAATCTCTGACATATCTCAACTGAGAAACAACCAAAAAATAACCTCGTGGGAAACCTTAGAACCGCAGCTTAATTCCCCACCCCCTCCCGCCCCAAATAGCCTCAATATGGAAAGGCAGCTGAAGGACACTCCTATAATTTGGTTGTTTTCTAATTCTTAGTACCAAATGCTCGCGACTGAATTGTCTAAAAGGGCAACCGCCTTGCACTTGTGCAGCTACACTCCAGTTGCTTTACAAACTCTTCAAGCAGGGATGGAAACTTAAAAAAAAATATACACCCTATGAATAAAGAGATACCGGGCTAAAGAATGGGGATGGAAGACCCAGGGGCGGCGGCGGAGGAATACATCGAGAAAAGTAACACAAAGCAAGAATTGGACAGGCAAGGTGGTCAACACCAAAGCAACAAACAGCACGAGGGTGGTTTCTCCCCCAAGGATAGGAACTGGACCGTAGGGCTGGCAACCTCGCAAAGGAAAGGGTGTGGTTCCCCGCGGACAGGGAGGGAGGGAAGGGTGGGAAATCCAGGCTGGAGGCAGCGGGTGGAATTGGGCGATGGCAAAGGGAACCCTTGGAAATTTCCAATCTAAACCGGGACCGCTCAACCGAAAAAAAACCAGAAAGGCGCTGCCCAGCAGGGTGCTGCTTCACGTCCCCGCTTCCCGAGGTTACTTGTAGCACATCGACGAGCTTTTGCTAGTCCTTGGGTGATGCAAAGTGAGGATATGATTACATCGGAATGGCAACCCCCGCCCTAAAATAGCAGAGAAGGACCAAATCTGGCTAAGGGGAAAGAGATGGAGGAGGTGGAGGGAAAAAAAGAAGAGGCGCTGAGCTAGAATTAGGGGAGAAAACGGTTGCAAAGGAGAGTGAAAGGGCAGGGATTCCAGTGCAGTCCATTCCAAGGCATTCTAAGCGCGCACGTGTGGTAGAAGCGTCCCGAGAGTAGAAGGCTAGAATATTTATGGAATAAAAAAAAAAAATGCAAGAAAGGAAGCAAAAAGCAAGCAAGGAGGAAATGTTCGATGAGCAGACGACAGCAGAAAACCCGATCAGATGCCAGCAGACCACGACAAGCTTAGCAATGCCACTGATGTAAGGGGGATGGTTAGAGGGAAGGGAGGAAGTGATGAGAAGTAGAAGACGGCGCGAGACCCCCAAAGGGGCGTCTGCCAAGGTAGAACGGGACACCAGTACCTGTGCTGTCGGCCACGTTGCCCACGGAAGACGCCATCTGGAGCTTCTTAAAAGAGCGAGAAAGAGGTGACTGGCTGTCGCTGCCGCCACTACCGGCAAGAACGTTTCTGGAGGTATTAGTACAAGAGCAGCAGCCGTACCAGTGCTTTGGAAGGCTTAGGAGGCGGCAGCAGTTACAGGCTTCGAACCTTAGGAACTCTGGTTGGCCATCTACCTCTCACAGTCTTGAAATGGCGGCGACGGCTCCTCGGCCGAACAACACGAGCCGGAACTACTTTCTGTTACAATCAAGTACCCGCGCGGAGGTATCCCGGAAACGAAAGCTACCAACAAAATGACTAGAGTATGATCAAAGTAGCAGCTCTTATGTAACCTTCCGCGCAGGGCCCATTGCAACAAACACGATGTTGTCAAAAGCGCATGCGAGTAACCCTGTCAACCCGACTCCGGGTTAGGGCACTCTCTGGGGCTGGGGTGTCCAAGTTTCTTAAAAGTCTAGCCGAAGAGTAAAAGGAAACTCGTACACAGGACGGATACATTTTTCCCAAAGTGGTAAAGTATAGTCTGTCTGTTACCTAGCCAATAACGTAGATTTTAACATAAATGCCAAAGGTGTCTAAAAAAAGTTTAATCAACTTTATTTGTACAAAAATGGATAGTTGCAAGGCTGATGGATCAATTCGGAGCGAGTAAATTCAAATGACTGTATTTCAAAGACAGAACTGTTATTCAAAACGATGAGGGAGAGGATTCCGATTTGAACACGTGTTAATTCTGACTCAGGCAAATTTGATTAAAAAAGACTGATAGTTTCACAGAGCCAAATGAATCCAAACATCTCCGATTTGGTACGTATGGCCCGAAATTTCAAAATCGTTTTGGTATTCAGTGGAGTTCTGCGCATAGTAACAGGGCAAATGCTCAGAGTTTGCATTCCAAAGGCAGCCATAAAAATGTTAAAAATGATTAACGTTCGTCAAAATCCATGACTCTCCTCTGAGTTGTGACTTCATTTCCACCAAATAGCTCTGCAAATTGTCACAATCGGTGATTCCATTGAGCTCAAGGCAGTTCAACAATGATAAATGAATTCACTTGCCATCTGCCTAAACTACATATCTAGATTGAGTCATGAATTGCCTCCACTTCCTTGAACAAATCAGTTATGATCCTCCTGCAGTTTCAAGTCCACTGTTCAGACATCTTGTCACATTGGTATTAATTTATACCTCATCTCTTGTTCCAGAAAGGACTTAAGGTAGCTTGCCACATCATCAAGAAATTATTACAAGCCACTGGAGCCTTTTATTTCAAAAAGTCCTTGATCTGCTTGAGGCTGCGAGTTCGAGACCCCCTCTCTACAAAAGAAAAAGAAACAAAAAAATTAGCTGGGCGTGGTGGCAGCGCACATAGCCCCAGCTGCTCAGGAGGCTGAGGCAGAAGGATCGCTTGAGCCTAGGAGTTTGAGGTTGCAGTGAGCTAGGCTGACGCCACGGCACTCTAACCCAACCATCAGAGCAAGAACTTTTCTCTAAAAAAATTAAAAACAAAAAAGTCCTTGACCTAAGAAAGCATGTCAGTTAATTTCTTCAAAAAGTTTCTAATACCTAGCCCTTTGACTACATTTAAAAAAAAACTAAGTTCTTAACTTCTGCATCAATTTCTTTGAAACAGTGAACGAACTGTTCATTATAGATATGAGCACAGAGAAGATTCATAATACTATCCCATAATCAAGAATCATACAGTGAAAAAGACAAAGTTCACTACACCACAAACTCTCTTGGAAATTGGGCACTAACCTCTTCCTGTAATTTGATTTAACTAGTAAAACCATACCCGCCCCCCCTCCACAAGTACCCACCTGTGGTGAATAAACTAGCTTTTCAACTTTTAGAGCAGACTGCTCAGATGCCACTGGCAGATGTTGAGGCCTTACTGATTAGTGGGCGCTAGCTAATTAGGTAAAACTCTGCTTACTGTTCAATACCAGGTCATGCTCCCAGTTAGACAAGGTTCCTTATCTTGAAAGAAGAGTCACAGGATATTGATATCATGATACATTTTGCTGCTACGGAAAGCTGGAAGGTGGGGCTCACAGTGGCTCCATAAGAAAAAAATCCTGTTGGAGCCTCAAGAACTCAGTCCAGGTACCCTCCGGAAATAGCACCTGGAGGGTTTAGTTTGAAGGACTTATTCGTCAAACACACCTTCAGCCAATCAAGTAACATTTACTAGCATCTCTATGTGCGAGGCACTGTCAGAGGACACAAAAAAGAACAAGACAAATCCTTGCCCTCAAGGAACTTGAAGCCTAGTTAAGTAGACACAAAAAGCCACTAGAGAACAATACAGAAAAGTGTTATTTAGGTGATAAAATACATTACTGCCTATGAATATCTAGGGAGAAAACAATCACGTCAGGCTGGAGGGGGGTGACGAAGAAGGCTTGATCTGGGCATTGAAGAAGGTGCTTTTATGTGTTTTTTCTCTTTCACACTGATTTCTGGTTCTTTTTTTCTTTCATGTGCAACAATTCTAAATTTAGAATCATCTATAAATAAATCAGCTGCTTCTTCAACCCCAAACTTTGCCACCCTAATAACACTACTAATGGTGTATTAGTTCTCTGCTGCTGTTTAACAAATCACCAAAAATGTAGCCGCTTGAAACATACATTTTGCAGCGACAGTGCCAGCGCTGGAGGAGCGAGCGGAGACCCGCGCTGACGGCCGCTGCCGCGCCGCTGCCGCTGGAAAATGGCTCCAAAGGTTAAATGAAGCTGAAAAAAAATAGATGCAGCATCGCAGGCTTTCCAGATGTGTGGGGATAGTATTCCAGAGAGAAATTGATCTCCCTGGATTAAGTAACCAATCACTATGAAGAAAATTAGTCTTAAAACCTTCCAGAAATGTTTTAACCTGAATAAAAGTAAACAAAAAACTGATTTCTTGGTAGTACAACAATTTAGAAAAGATGAGTCCTTATTTGGTAGCTGCTCTGGTAAAGATAGGGCCAGCTGTGATATCAACAGTGAAGATGAATAAGGTGGAAAAATAGATCAAACAGTGAAAGCCTAATGAGTACATTGAAAGGCAGCTTTCTGCAAAACAAAAGCAGAAAGGCAAACTAAGCACACCCTCTGTGAGGTCTGCCAGACGAGGAGAACTTTTCCTTTCCTCAGCACCAATAGTCTTTAAAGCTATGAGAGCTCAAAGACCATAAGAGCTATTCTCTCTGTAATCACTATTGTCCTCCCTTTGGCTTATTGACCTAAAAACTCTGAGGAGACGCGGCTCACAATGGAGGTGAGAGTCAAAGCTTTGGTTCATCTTACACTCCAACCAAGTCCAGCACGGAATGACGTTTGAAAAGATTTTCACAATCTTCAGCCTGAAACTGTGTGCAAAGAACAAAGTAGTTCATTAAAGAGTTCAGAATTTCGGAATGGAGACTTGCATCTTCACCTTAATGAACATGTGCCTGTAGTTATTGGACTTAAGCCTCAAGGTTATGTTCAGTATTCTGTGTCTTTAGATGAGCGTCTATATCCTATGCAAGGATCTCGCGGCTGTTGTCCAGACAGTTCTCTGCAGTCCCTTCTCAAGTGGGAGGGAACTCATTCCCCCAAAATAACAATCAGGTAGACCAGGACCTGGTCCTTGCCCCGGAGGACCCCTCTGTGGATGGCTTGTTCATTGGCACCATAGGAGTCACATTACAGAGCATGTAAAGAGCGAGGCGTGATGATGTCCCTCCGCTCTCACCATTTCTACCTCCAACACAGAATAACCAAATCCAAAAGAACTTCAATGGACTCATGGGCACAGATGTCCATGTGTCTGAAAGTACGTGCTATCATTTGAATTTTGATCCTGACTCTGCTCCTGGGGTTGCAAGAGTTTATGATTCGGTGCAAAGTCGTGGTCCTATGGCTGTGACAAGCCTTACAGAGGAGCTGAAAAACATTGCAAAATAAGGATGGTACTGGGAGGCAGTCAGGTGCTGAGAGGCATAAGCTAGCAAATGTGCTAGATGGTTTTTTCTTGTTCAGGATAGCACTGATGACCATTATCTTTTAAGCTCGAGCTTTTGCTCCCATGGTAAAACACTTCACTCTAGAATTGAACACTCAAATTGTAGGTTTTGCTTTTATGAACAACCAGATGTAGAAGGACAATTAGTTGATCTAATTGAACATTCAACCAGAGACTAGAAAATGAAGCTTTTTGTTATTCAAGGTCTCGGTTGCCTGGATGTGCAATTTACCCTGTCAGACTGACCAATCCAATATCACAATCTATGCAGGTTTGTTCTTTGCAGTCCCTGTGTCATTTGCTTTATGTCAACATTTCAGAACAGACTTATTTCAAAAACTGCCTTTGCCAAACAAAATGAAGGATTATTTACAGGAGAAGCACTGCTTAAAGATTACGAAACCCCTGCATCTTGTCCTTTGGGATCAAGAAAAAGAGATTGATATTTGCAATTTGCAAACTTTCATTGTTATCAATCTTGTTGCCATAACCAATTCAGTTTTATGTATAAAAGAGTAATCAATTTGTTGAGGGGTGGGGAGGTGTTGGCAAGGTGTCTTGAGTCTATGTCAGTTCTGTAAAAGGGAAAATCTTGAGTTTTTAAAAGTGTGAATTATCTTTCATCAATTTGCAAAATAATCACAATGTGAATTATCAGATTTTCCTTAATCTGCCCCACAAGTCCTTTGCTGCTGTCCACCATGATTTTATGATTGAAAGCACATTTCATGTGTATTCAACCCAAAGTAGAGTTGAATGAAACTTTGAGAATAAAAATTATCTCTCTCAGTGGTCCATTTTCAAAAGATAGTGTTGGAGAAACATACCTATGTGATAAAACACAGAATTTACATATACATTGAAAATGATTTTATTCAGAGATCCTTACTCTGCAAAAAAAAAAGAAAATGATTTTAATCTGATATTTTAGAAAGATTTAGAATTACGAATTGATATAATCTTGGGTAATAGAACACAGATCTGCACTATATCTCTTAAAATATCCTTTTCTAAATTATTTTCAGGTTATGCTAATTTTTGGTTGTGAAAAGTTGAATTTTTTTGTTGCCTTCATTTTCATCTGTGGTTTGTCTATTTTTTAAAATGGCCTTACATTTAAAAATCTTAAAGCAATGTATGCTACCACTTTAGAAATTGTCTTTTCTGTCATTAAACTCGGTATAAATTGGCATAACATATAAAGACAACTAGAACTATTTTTAAAAAACTAGATGATCTTAGAATCATAGCAATTTTTTGTGCTATCTATACTTACCTTTGGGGTTTTTTTGTTTGTTTTATTTTTTTAGAGACAGGGTCTCACTCTGTGTCCCAGGCTGGAGTGCAGTGGCACAGTCATAGCTCACCTTAACCTGGAACTCCTGATCCTCCTGCCTTGGTCTCCCAAAGTGCGGGGATTACAGTCATGAGCCACCATGGGAGCTCAGTAAATGTTTTATCTTGATCTCATTAGCCCAGTCAACATCATCTCGACTTGATTGTATAACTACTGATTTTCATAAATGGATTAGATTCTCTAGCAACATTAAAGTTTATATAAAGTTTGAATTGATCTGGATAAAAAGAAAATATAGTTTAGAAAGAGAAAAAGAAAACATTGTTTTGAAGTTGGATTTATATTTTTCTTTAATGTAGCCACTATTAAATATGCTAGATTTGACCCATGCCCCACCCCCCCCAAAAAAAGACTCTATCAGATATATGGGAGTCTTATAGCTAAATCTCAAGTAATTTGGAACCATTACTTAATCATTTTTTTCTTTGAATCAAGTCACGGGAGGGTGGTTATCCCCAGTATTTTTTAGTTATTTTGAAATGCAGAGTGCATATTCTTTTTTTTTTTTTTTAACAGAGCCATAGCTTACAAGCAGAGTGTGTATTCATGGAACAATGCTGTAATGTAGTGCTTCGGGATTGCCGATCCAGAACATGTTTCCAGTTACACAACTTTAAAGGAAAATGTTTCCATCTCAGATGAAATATGTACTTAGAGCTGCTTCTTCCTTTATCAGTTTTCCTATCTCTATCCTCATTTAAACACAGGGGGTAAAGGTCTTAAGTCAAATGTAACAGCTTTGTCATTCAAACATATCTGTATCCTCACTTTTTTCTCTATTTGTTTTGAGGTCAGAAGTGAGATATTACCAAGAAAAGGCACAAAGCCATAATATCATGGTATTATGGTATTTTGACTTAAAGAGGTTAAAAAGTATTGTAGAGTTGTGAACTTGTTATGAAATTAATGCAAGACATCTAAATTACTTTTTTGGCAAAACTATTTATTTGTAAACAATTTAAAATATATCTACAGTGAGTTAGAAGTCCTCGTGCATCTATATTAGATGGCAGGTATTGTCAGAGAGCCACTGTATATTAATAATAAATGTTGAAATAGCTTCTCTCTGTTTCTAGAAGCACTTACATGTACTGCTTGTGAAATCATGGTGCACAGAGGTCTTTGAACTGTCCTCAACCTTGTTGTATCATGTGGATATAAGTTGTTCCCTGAGTTTTCCCCATGATACTATGTGTTTAAGATCTAGATATTTAGTGTCAAGATGATTCTGATTTTCATCTAATTTTTTTAATTGTATTTTGTGTTGTTTTGGAGGGCAAGTGTTAATACTATTCTATTTCAGAAAGCCAACTTTTTTTTTTTTTTTTAGAGAAGAGATCTCACTCTGTTGCCCAGGCTGGAATGTAATGGCCCTATCATAGCTCACTGCAGCCTTGAACTCCTGGGCTCAAGTGATCCTCCTGCCTCAACCTCCCAAGTAGCTGGGATTACAGGCACCCACCACCATCCCCAGCTAACTTTTTTCATTTTAGAGACTGGGTCTTGCTGTGTCACCGAGGCTGATCTTGAACTCTTGGCCTGAAGTGATCCTCCAGCCTCAGCCTCCCAACCCACTAGGATTACAGGAGTGAGCCACCTCACCTGGGCAGAAAGCCAATTTTTTAATGTGCTTTTGCATATTCATAATATAAAATACTTTAAAGAAATATGTCCTATTACAATATCTGAAATTTTAGGTTCTGATAGAATATTGATAAAAATAAAATTATTTGCCAAGAATTAATTTGCAAACAGAAAAAAAGGATATTTGCAATATTTTCTGCTGTTGTATGGAGAGGTAGCCATTGGTGTAGGTAGCACAACATTATGTGAAAAATTTGCTTTATTTGATACTAAAATGGTTAAAAATGGAAGAGAATAAGATAAAACTTCATCCTGTAGTTTGGTCTAAATACATTTTGATCATATTTTTGGATTCTATTGAATGATAACTTAGATGACATATGGGTACAACCTGTATCTGATTTTTAAATATGTGCATCTAAAAATGTAAGCTCAAGGCAAAAAAAACCAGAAAAGCTGTGTCCATTTGCCATAATAAATCGATCAGAGTTGTCTTTTTAATCAAATGTTTCATTACAAAATATGATAGAGGCCAGAGCTACTGTCAGATTGTCAGTCTTACTAGGACACTATTATGCATTTTTACAAATGCATTTTTACAAATGCATAATAAGAAAACTATTGAAAGTATGTTAAAATTTCCTCTCTCTTTCTCTCAGGAAAACTATTCTCTTTCTACTTGAGGCAACAAACTGAAATTTTAGAAGGTCAAAATATTTATCACAGGAAACGATCATAGAAACTAAAAATAGTTTTTTAAGGAGACCAGCTACACAGGACAACCATCTTACTCTTGAAGAAAATCATATGCCATATAAGAAATAAATTATAAAGTATACATTTATAATTTCTGACCCAGTATTATTGAAACAGGATAGAAGTTACTAAAATCTTAAAGAGGTTATGGTCAATATCTCCGTTAATGGTACAACTCTAAATATTTTCTTTAAAATGCTTTCAGAAATGGCAATTTTAATTATTATATATTTCACACTGTATATAATATTATTTTGTGGATAATTCAAAATATATTTTGTCATTTAAATCTTAGTGGCATTTCATCAAATGCAAATTCTTAATTTGAAAATGAAATCATACTACCAGCAATTCAGGAAGGTTGTTTTTGGGGTTTTTTTGTTTGTTTTTTTTGTTTTTTTTTTGAGACA
>NW_012133970.1:1072690-1078711 GCF_000956105.1 Propithecus coquereli
GGGGTCTCGCTCTTGCTCAGGCTGGTCTCGCACTCCTGACCTCAAACGATCCTCCCCCCTCGGCCTCCCAGAGTGCTAGGATTACAGGCGTGAGCCACCACACCCGGCTGGTTGCAGTAGACATCTGCTGTAATCGATTGACCAGGTTTCATGAAGCTATGGTGGATAATACCAGCACTGGACCACCAAACACACACCATTGGCTTTTTTTGATGAATATTCAGTTTTGGACTGTCTTTCACACTTCATCTTTATCCAACCATTGTTCTGAACACTTGGGATTGTCAAAAAGAATCCATTTTTCATCACACATAACAATAGTATAGAAATGTTTCCCCTTTATGTCATGACAGCAAAGAAAGGCAAGCTTTGAGATGATTTCTTTCTGATGCTCGTTTAATTCATGTGGAACCCATCTGTCCAGCTTCTTTACTTTCAAATGGTCCAATATTGTTGGAATAGTAATGTCAAATCTTGCTGCTAATTCACCACGTAGGTTGAGATGGATTCACTTCTACTACAGCTTTCAGCTCATCATCATCCACCTTGGTGTCAGGTCACACACATGGCTCATTTTCAAGATTAAAATCACCAGAACAGAACTTCTCAAACCATGGACATACTGTGTGTTCATTAGCCACATCCTTCCCAAAAACTTTGTTGATATTTCGAGCCGTCTGCACTGCATTGGTTCCATGATGGAACTCATATTTGAAAATAACACAAATAGACTTATCCATGGTTTCACAAAAACTGCCCTAAAAAAATATGAAAGATAATCACAAGCCAAAACTCGTGTTTGAAAGACTGAGGACGTACCTTCACAATAAACATAAAACAAGAAGTGTCAAAGTGAAATGTCAGAGATATCAACTGTCAAACTTAGCACTTAAGGAAATTGGACATTTCATATGTAGTGAGCTAACATGAATTTGACTACTTTAGATACCTTCTATAAGTGGAATCACACAATATTTGTCTTTTTGTGACTGAACAGCCCAGTCCCTTTTAAGAGCTCAGCTGATGAGGTCAGGCTCACTCAGGATGATCTCTATTTCTTAATTACATCTGCACAATCCCTTCACGGCGGCACCTAGATTAGTGTTTGACTGAATAACTGGGAGAAGGTGTGTACTAGGGCAGGAGCGCAATATTAGGGGCCATCTTAGAATTCTGCCTTCCACAAATGGCAACGAGTAATCCTGAAAAAGGAGGGAGGGTGCTACCGGGGTGGGGGGCGCTGTCGGACAGTTTCACACACTGAGTTCAACTTTCATATACAGTATTAGCCCTTTCAATTTGCCACATATGGAGACCTCTAGGCAACAGAGCGCTGAAAAGGAGTGAAACGGCCCGATTACATAATGTTCAAGCTATCAGATTCTTGCCTCAGATTAACTGAAGGATTCTACCAAGAGGGAAACAAAAGCAAGTAAAGAAAAGTATATTAGCTGAGGCCCAAAAGCCTTTGATAATTTCATCCCCTGCCCCATAGAGTGAGCAGAGTGGAGGCATTCGTGATAAGGGCCCCATTCTCAAAAGTCCTGACAGCTGCTTCTGGGAAGAAAAGCTGGGCCATTAAAGAGCATAAACGGAAAGGAAAAACCAGGCCTCATATTGCAAGCTGAAAATAGGTGAAAGGGTGTAGAGCTGCAAGAACACACGTGGGATACGAAAATAGCTCTGGAACTCATCCTCCACCTCCGCTGCCGGTGCCACTCCCCTCATTCCGGCTCGGACAATTGCAACAGCCCTCTAACTGGTCTCTGGGGCTCTAGTCCTACCTGACTCCAATTTTCCACACTTGAACTTAAAAAATCTAAAATACAAACCAGAAGCAAGTCAATATTCTGCTTAAAACCCCTCAGTGGTTCTGCATCATTTGGTTTAGTGCACAAGGACCTCCATATGTCAACTCTGCCTAGTAATCCAGCCTCATCTGCTGCCATGTCCCTGTGCTCACACTTGGCGTCATTCACATTGGTTTTAGTTCCCTAAAAAGATCAGGCTGTTTCACGCTTCCAACCGTGCCTTTTCCCAATCTTCTCATTCTAGTTAGAACGGCCATCCGCTCCATCCCAGTTTGCCTAGCAAATTCTTAATGTATCCTTCACTCTCCTTAAGTAAAGATACTGGCAGCTGGCCCATCACCTCCCCCTCCACTCTAATTCTTGGCCCTCATACTAGGGGGTCTCATTGTCCATGGAGGTGACACAACAGAAAGCCGGTCCCTTGACTCTCTCAATTACCTTCTCCATTCCACTTACGTCACACACACCAAAGCACCACATCTCGAACTTTGTGGTCCAGAACTGCTCACCTCTAACATGCATAACTCCAGTATTCCTTTCTGACCACAATCTCCTCTTGCTCCCTCAGGCCCTCGCCCACATGTGAGTTCTTTGACCGCATATGGACCCCTCTAGTCCTTTGAGCCCTCCATTTTCTGCCAGTCTGCCAGGCCCTCGTGGCCTCTTTTCTTTCCCTTCCCAAGCTTTCCTAACCCCATGCTTGACCACCCAGACTACTCCCTCATCAGCACCCTCAATTCCCTTGGCATCCCTATCTACCACACCGGCCCCACAAACCTCTAACCTTGGTTCGGTACAACAAACCACCCTTCTCACCTCCTTATGCATGTTTGCCCCCTGCTAGAGAAAACTCAACAAATCCATACAAATCAGTGCCACTAGAAATACATGGTCTTCTTCAGCCTCAGGTGAACTTCTACAAACAATACTACATTCACATCCATCCTTCTCTTCCTGTTCAAGGTCCACCCATTCACCTGTGCCCAAAATGCCATCTTTTTCTTTTCTTTTTTTTTGAGACAGAGTCTCTCTCTGTTGTCCTGGCTAGAGGGCACTGGAGTGCAGTGGCATCATCATAGCTCACTGCCACCTCAAACTCCTGGGCTCAAGTGATCTTCCTGCCTCAGCCTCCTGAGAAGCTGGGACTACAGGCACCCACCACCACACCCAGCTAATTTTTTCTATTATTGTTAAGTTTTTAGTAGAGATGGGGGGGCTCTTACTTTTTCTCAGGCTGGTCTCGAATTCCTGGCCTCCCAGGGTGCTGGGATCACAGGCGTGAGCCACCGTGCCTGGCCTAAAATGCCATCTTTTTCAATCTCTTTCAGAACCCTGCTCCATTATCTTTTCTCTCTCTAATTTCAACCTGTGGTGTTTTATCCTCAGCCTTAAACATGTTTGGGTCTCACCCATTAAAAAACAATAGTCTGGCTGCCATAGCTCACACCTGTAATCCCAGCACTTTGGGAGGCTGAGGCAGGAAGATTACTTGAGGCCAGGAGTTTGAGACCAGCCTGGGCAACACAGTGAGACCCCATCTTTAAAGTGAAAAAAGTTAATCAGGCGTGGTGGCGCGTGCCTGTAGTCCCAGCTAATGGGGAGGCTGAGGCAGGAGGATCACTTGAGCCAGGAGCTGGCAGTTCTGCAGTGAGCTACGATAGGGCCACTGCACTCCAGCCTGGGTGACAGATGGAGACCTGTCTCTATAAAAAATAAAAATAAAAATGCTACCTGGGCTGGCAGAAGATATTTGCAATTCGTATAACTGATAAAGGATAACTATCCTGAATATACCTATTTATGTTTAAAATGACTATCAATAACAAAAAGACAAGCCACACAATGAAAACTGACTAAAAGTTACCCCACTGGCACATGAAGTAGTTTTTATGTATGAATGCTAACGAAACATGAGGCATCTGGATCAGGGAAGAGAGTTCTTTATTAATACAACCAGATCAATAGCCAGAGTAACATCGCCACGTTGGTGCCCTACACCACAGGTGACATTATGAGAACTGATGGAAACTTTCTGTGTGTGACAAGTTTCACCTGATAGATGAGGGGTGGAGAACAATGGATTTTCTCCATTGATATACCAGGGAGCCATCCTGCTCCCTTCCAAAAGGAGAGAGAAAACATTTTGCTCCTTGGAAACCGGATTGAAAGGATGGGATGCTAGTTCATACTTTAACCTTTTGTAATGTAAACACGTCTTTCCAAGGGCCACATAATCCCTTGTGTCTCCAGCTTTTTACAGCTTAGAGATGTCTCCAAGGTCTGGGCTTCAACCCTTTTGAAGTATAAATACCTATGAAAATAGTGCTCCAATCTTCCTGGCACCTAGGAACCTAGTCCTGGCTGTAATCATTTGGACCTCTTGGGGAGAGAAGTTTTACCTTTTTAGATCAGAGCAATTAGGTAGACAAATGGCTACAGATATCATCCTCATGATATATGAAAAGTGAAATATGTCTAGGGAAAGTGAAAGCAAACATTCTCTATGTTGTTATATATTCCTGTGTCTCAGGTGGCTAGGGCTCTTTACAGGGGCACGGAGAATCCAGGCAATCTATTTTTTCCCACAACCAGGATTTCTGTCCTCTTCTCATCTCAGCCAAATGCTCTCCCTAGACCATCCCACACACTCTTGTTTTAACCACTACCTGGATGCTAAGGACTTCAAATATCCCACCATCTGCTAGACATCTACATCTGAATGTTCTACAGACACTTGAAGTGCCACATGTTCTAAATGGAATTCCTCACCCCTGCCCCCAAACTCTTGTATCCTCTACATTAGCTGATAGCAGCACCATCTGTGTTCCGACTGTGGCTGCCCTCATAATTTGAATAGCCTTCCTATACATGGAAGAATTTCCGCGTTATGAGCCCCGCCTGCCCAGTATGAGTCAGAGCTATATGCCAGTTTCCCCTGTAGTTAAGACACAGTCATGTGACATAGGCTCCGCCAATCAGAAACACCTGCACGAGATTGATTCAGAACTGAGCACCATAAGGAGGAAACCTGCTCTCTGTGACACTCCCGTTTTTTTGTTTGTTTGTTTGCTACCAGGGAATTTCCAGTGTTTTCAAGGTTAGCTTCTTGCAGTAGCAGTTTCTTCTTGTTCTCTTGGGGTGGGGGTGGGGGTGAGGGGATCTGTATCATCCAGCCACTTCTGCAGTGGTTCAGGGCATTGTTCCTGGAAACTTAGCCTCTAACCTAGTTCGCCAGCTCTCCCAGCAATTAGGGGAACTCCCCAGTATCTTTTTTTTTAATGCCTTTTCTGCTTAGTCAGCCTTTGTTGCTATTAACTAATACCTCTGACAAATACACAAAACAGGAACCTGGAGTCATCCTTGACTCTCCCTCACCACCAATATCCAATCAATCCTCAAGTGCCGTTAATTTTATCGTCTAAGCATTTATTGATTCGGACCCTTCCTTTTTATCCCAATTACCACTTCCCTGCCTGGCGCAAACCCTGATAATTGTTCATCTGGACTACTGCAACAGCCTTCCAATCAGTCTCCCTGCCTCCAGTCTTGTTCCTCTTCCAATCTTAGACTTCGCACTGTTCATAGAAGGATTTATCTAAAACACAAACCTGTCATTTACTTGTTTGAACCTTCATTACTTGCTACTTCCTATTTTGAAATTTTTCTATTACAAGATGAAACCACCTGTAATTACTCCCTATGCATGCACGCACGTGTGCACACACACACACACCTCTTCTGTCTCTTGGCTCTATGCCATTATTTGTGCTTATTTGTGCTTTCTTCCCTCTGCCTAAAATGATCTTCCTTCCCTCTTCACTTGGCCATGTCCTACTCATTCTTTCAAACATGCCTAGGCTGTGATGGGTGATGCTCTTTCTTACTTCCATAATACCTTGTACATACATCTCTCACTGCACTTACCATAAGGCACTGCAACTGCCGATTTATGTGTCTGTCTCTCCCAACTATTAATAGATTGTCGGCTCTCCGAGGGGGCATAAAAATTAGCCAGGCATATTGGCATGCGTCTGTAGTCCCAGCTACCCAGGAAGCTGAGGCAGTAAGATCCCTTGAGCCCAGGAGATGGAGGTTGCAGTGAGCTATGATGACGTCACTGCACTGTAGCCAGGGCAACACAACAGAGTGAGACTGTCTCAAAAAAAAAAAAAAGTTTGTTAATTGATTGATTTGGTTCAAACAAGACTTC
>NW_012133970.1:1079046-1081112 GCF_000956105.1 Propithecus coquereli
AGGATCACTTGAGCCCAGGAGTTTGAGGTTGCTGTGGGCTAGGCTGACGCCACAGCACTCACTCTAGCCCGGGGAAAAGAGTGAGACTCTGTCTCAAAAAAAAAAAAATTGATGTAAAATTCACATAACGAAATTAGACATTTTAAAGTGCACAATTCAGTGGCATTTAGTAAATTCACAATGTTGTGTGACCATTCCCTTTATCTAGTTCCACAACATTTTTATCACCCCAAACAAATCTTGTATCCATTAAGCAGTCATTCTCTATTCCTCCCTCCCCCAAGCCTCTGGCAACCACTAGCCTGCTTTCTGTCTATGGATTTACCTATTCTGAGTACTTACTACAAATGGAATCATGTAACATGTGACCTTTGTGTCCGTCTTTTTCACATAGTTTGGTTTTGAAGTTCATCCATGTTGTAACGTATATCAGTATTTCACACCTTTTTATGGCTGAATAACATTCAGTTGTATGATATATCACATTTTAAAAATCCATTCATCCACTGATGGACATTTGGGCTGTTCCACCTTTTGGCTACTGTGAATAGTGCCGCTGAACGTCTGTGTACAAGTTTTGGTTTTTTTGTTTTTTTGAGACAGAGTCTCACTGTGTTGCCCGGGCTAGAGTGAGTGTCGTGGGGTCAGCCTAGCTCACAGCAACCTCAAACTCCTGGGCTCAAGCGATCCTCCTGCCTCAGCCTCCCGAGTAGCTGGGACTACAGGCATGCGCCACCATGCCCGGCTAATTTTTTCTGTATATTTTTAGCTGTCCGATTAATTTCTTTCTATTTTTAGTAGAGATGGGGACTCGCTCTTGCTCAGGCTGGTCTCGAACTCCTGACCTTGAGCGGTCCACCTGCCTTGGCCTCCCAGAGTGCTAGGATTACAGGCATGAGCCACCGCGCCCGGCCACAAGTTTTGGTTTGAATACTTGTTTTCACTTCTTTTGGGTATAAACTTAGGAGTAGAATTGCTGGATCATAGAATTGCTGGATCAATTCTTTTTTTTACCCCCTGTGAACTAAAATAGAATGTTAAGGCTCACCCCCCCCACTCACCGGCTGACTGAATGGACCCCCCTCCTGGCCAAGGGGACACCCTAAAACTAAATTGCCTGCCACAGGAGGGAGGTCAGACTTGCCTCATCATGCCCCCTGCCTTCTTGGAGACATCCTTTGTAACCCATTAACAGGCCTAAGGCTATGCAAGACAAACCTGAAGGTCCCCAATTTACACAACAAATCTATGTCTGGTGGCTTGTCTCTGATTAACAGCTCCTTATTTTAAAACATTCCAAGCCTTTAGACAAAGCTTCCTGTCTTTAACCAATTACAAGTCAAAGAATCTTTAAACCCACCTATAACCTGTAAGCCCCCCCCCCACTTCGAGATGGCCCACCTTTTAGGGCCAAACCAATGCATGCCTCCCACGTATTGATTTATGACTTTACCTGTAACCCCTGTCTCCCTGAAATGTATAAAACCAAACTGTAACCCAGCCACAGCGAGTCCACTGCTCAAGGCTTCTTGGGCGTGGCTCTGGGTCATGGTCCCCAAATTTGGCTCAGAATAAATCTCTTTAAAATTATTTTACAGAGTTTGGCTTTTTTTCTGTTAACACCCTCCTTCCCCAACCAGTAATTCTATTTTTAAAAAACTTTTTGAGGAACTGGCAAACTGTTTTCTATAGTTACTGCATCTTTTTACATTCCCATCAGCAATGCACAAGGTTTCCAATTTCCCCACATCCTTACCAACACTTGTTATTTTCCTTTTTTAAAAAAATCATAGCCAGTCTAGTGGGTGTGAAGTTGTACCTCACTGTGAGTTTTGTTTGCATTTCCCTAATGACTAGTGATGTTGATCATCTTTTCATGTGCTTCTTGACCATTTGTATATCTCCTTTGGAGGAATGTCTAAGTCCTTTGTCCATCTATTTTAGTAGACTTAATTTTCTTAGTAGAGTTTCAGATATACAGAATTTAGCAGATATTACATAAAGTTCCATGTATACCCAATCTACCCTCTCCATCCCCATGCAGTTGCCCCATTGTTAACATCTTG
>NW_012133970.1:1092918-1093916 GCF_000956105.1 Propithecus coquereli
GGAGGATCCCTTGAGCGCAGGACTTTGAGACCAGCCTGAGCAAGAGCGAGACCCCTCCCCCATCTCTACAAAAAAATGTAAAAAATTAGTAGGGCGTGGTGGTGTGCACCTGTAGTCCCAGCTACTTGGGAAACTGAGGCAGGAGGATCCCTGGAGCCCAGGAGTTTGAGGTTGCAGTGAGCTAGTGACGATGACGCCACTGCACTCTAGCCCAGGAGACAGAGCAAGACTCTGTCTCAAAAGAAAAAAAAGAAAAAAGAAAGAATGACAATAGAGGTGTGCCGCTTTCACAAGATTGGAAAAAAGGTCAGAACTAATATTATACCCCTGATGCTTTGTTTCCTCTACACACACCTGAACCTGTTTTTCCCATTTTTTGATTTTCTCAGAGCCCTTTCCACTATGCCCTCTGGAATCCTGCTCCATGAGAAACAAAGTCCCCTATAGCTGGCTTTCTTCACTTAACTTTCCCTTCCTGTCTTATCTGAACTGGGCTCTCCTCTGAGGCTCCTGCTTCCCTGCAGACCTCTCCAGGAGACTGCTGCTTTTCTCACTATCCCCCTCAGAGACAGGGAGTTGGGAGGGGATGAGAGAAGCTTTTCCCTGACTCCCCATTGCCAAATCCACCACTCCTGGGTAAAAAATTCTACTCCCTTGCGGCTCATGACATCTGGCTTTATAACCTTCTACATGACCTTAAAACTAGCATCCCAGCCTCTTTATTCAGTAAGAATTTTTCAAATGTAGCTTTCAGTTTTCATCTCTACCCCATGTCCTGTCATCAGCTGGAAAACTCCAGAATGAATCTGGATGACTGTGTGACCCCCTGGCTTCCCAATTTCTTTTTTTTTTTTTGAGACAGAGTCTCACCGTGTTGCCCCGGCTAGAGTGCCGTGGCGTCAGCTTAGCTCACAGCAACCTCAAACTCCTGGGCTCAAGTGATCCTCCTGCCTCAGCCTCCCAAGTAGCTGGGACTACAGGCATGCGCCACCATGCCC
>NW_012133970.1:1093966-1095159 GCF_000956105.1 Propithecus coquereli
GAGCTCAAACAATCCGCCCACCTCAGCCTCCCAGAGTGCTGGAATTACAGGCGTGAGCCGCCGCACCCGGCCTAAACATTTTTTAAAAAAGAGATCATCGGTGGATAGAACCTCCTTGTGGCCAATCAAAAGGGATAGTGCCATACTCATTGATCTAGAAATTCTACTTTGAGGAATGTATTCTATATTTTATTCTAGATATTCTATAAATTTATTCTATATATTCTATAAATACATGTTTGAAATACACATGTACAAAAATATTCAATGAAACAGTTTTGCAAGAGCAAAAAAACTGGAAGTAATCTCAAAGTCCACACCAGTAGGAAATTGGTTAAATAAACTATGGTACAGCTAGCAGTGTAATACTGTGCAGTCATAGAAAACAGTGAGCAGCTCTATATAGAGTGACTTGGAAAGGTCTCCAAGATATATGAGTGCTGTCCAGTAAATATCCGGCCATTGTTAATACATTTTTCATATTACATGGCCAGATACTTTTTGGACAGCCCTTGTACTCTTAAGTGGAAAAAGCAAGGTGCAGAGCAGTGGGCATATAATGCTACAGTTTATGGGCTTTTTAAAATTTTTTTTCTTTTTTATTAGAGACAGGGTCCCACTATATTGCCCAGGCTGGTCTCAAACTCCTGGCCTCAAGCAATCCTTCCCCTCTCAGCCTACCAAAGTGAAAGGATTATAGGCATGAGCCACTGCATCTGGCCTTATTAATATTTTTTTTAAAAAGGAATATATAGAGATATTGATAAATGTGTAGAATATCTCCGGAGGGATATAAAGTGACCGATAACTGTTGTTGCCTCAGGGAGTGGAAGTGACTTGGGGGACAGGGAAGGAAGGGAAACTGACTGTTTATCACATACCTTTTTGAAGACTTTACTTTTTATACCATGCATCATGTACATAAAAATTAAATACCATATGTATAGTAGTATCGAAAGGAGATGAGGTGCTGTTTTCTCTCAAACCACGAATCTGGAATGCATCGTAGACTCTCTCAAATTTTCTGACGTCTGTCTGCTCCTAGTGCGTTACCCCGGGTTGCACAGCACTTCCGCAGGTAACTTGAAAAGCACTTTGACAGAAGGGCACCTGGGCAAAAGCCAAAATCCTTGGGAGCAAAGGGGCATTTCCACTTCTTCCAACGGAAAGCAGGGATTTTATTTTTTATTTTA
>NW_012133970.1:1107759-1109172 GCF_000956105.1 Propithecus coquereli
AATTATTTTTTATTTCAGCATATTACAGGGGTACAAATGCTTAGGTTACATATATTGCCCTTGCCCCCACCCGAGTCAGAGCTTCAAGCGTGTCCCTCCCCGAGACGGTGCGCATCGTACCCATTAGGTGTGTACATACCCATCTCCTCCTCCACCCTCCCACCTGCCTGACACCCAATAAATGTTACTACTATATAGGCACATAAGTGTTGATCTATTAATACAAATTTGATGGTGAGTACATGTGGTGCTTCTTTTTCCATTCTTCAGATTCTTCACTTAGTAGAATGGGTTCCAGGTTTATCCAGGATAATACAAGAGGTGCTATATCACCAGTGTTTCTTGTGGCTGAGTAGAACTCCACGGTATACATGTACCACATTTTATTAATCCACTCATGTACTGATGGGCACTTGGGTTGTTTCCAAATCTTTGAAATTGTGAATTGTGCTGCCATAAACATTCGAGTGCAGGTGTCTTTTTTATAGAGTGTCTTTTGTTCTTTCGGGTAGATGCCAGTAATGGATGCTGGATCAAATGGTAGATCTACTTGTAGCTCTTTCAGGTATCTCCACATTACTTTCCACAGAGCTTGTACTAGTTTGCAGTCCCACAATCTTACATTAGTATGGTACATTTGTTATAATAATCAACCAATATTGATATATCATTATTAAGCAAAGCGCATACTTTATTCAGATATGCTTAGCTTTTACCTACCGTCCTTCTATAGGTTCCAGGACTCCATCCAGGATACCACAGTACATTTAGTTGTCATTTCTCCTTAGTCTCTTCTTGGCTGTGACAGTTGCCCAGACTTTCCTGGTTGCTGATGCCCTTAACAGGTCTACGATGTGCTGGTCAGGTATTTTGTAGAATATTCATCAGTTGGTATTGTTGATGTTTTTCTCATGATTAGACTGGGGTTATGGGTTTGGGGGAGGAAAACCACAGAGGTAAAGTGCCATTTTTATCACATCATAGCTAGGATACAGCCTATCAACATGACTTTTCACTATTAACATTGATCTTTTCTTTTTTATTTCAGCATATTATGGGGTTACAAATGTTTAGGTTATGTATGTTGCCCTTGCCCCCCCCCCCCGACTGCCGCCCCCCATCGAAAAAGTCCCAAAACATTGATCTTGATCACCTGGCTGAGAAAGTGTTTGTCAGGTTCCTCCATTGCAAAGTTACTCTTTTTTCCCCCTTTCTTTACTCTTTGGAAGGAAGTCCCTGTGTGCAGCCTGTGCTTAAGGAATAGAGTAATTTTCCACCTCCTTGAGAGCAGAGTATCTACAAAACTTATTTGGAGTTTTGTTTGTTTCTTTGTTTTTGAAACAGAGTCTCCCTCTGTCCCCAGGCTAGAATGCAGTGGCATCATCAAAGCCCACAGCAACCTCAAAATCCTGG
>NW_012133970.1:1110034-1110772 GCF_000956105.1 Propithecus coquereli
CAACTGTGTAAGCCTATTTCTTGCAATGACTCTCTTAATATATATCATCTACTGATTCTGTTTCTCTGATTGAACCCTGACTGATACATCCTTCAAAGTATTTTCTCCATCCAGTCCAGGAACTCATCTCCTTGGTAAGACGAGCACAGGGAGGCGCACCTCAAACCCTTTTACTTGCCCCTCAAGGGGGAGACCAATTTCAGAGAATACTTACAAAGAGCTGTCATTGCGTCTGACAGGAAAGATGTGATTAAAGTAGATGTAGCCTAGGCTACAGTCCCCAGTTATTATTTTAGTTATTTTGAGACATCAAAGTACTATCACGAGTGAGGAGGAGGGGAGCAGAGGAGGAGAAAAAGAAGTGGAGGAAGAATAAGGAGGAAGGTGAGGAAGGGGAGGATGCCAGGAAATTAGCAGAGGGATGCCATAACCATGGTCACGATGACAAGTACAAGATTGTGAAAAGACAAAAAAAGCATTAAACCAGCCACGTTATGCCACACACACAAAGCATTCTCCCTAAAGGATTCATGCAGATACACTAGACACGACGTTTTATCACATACTCCAGAGAAGAGGAGGGAGGATTCTGCAAGGAAACAGAAAGAAGTGGAAACAGTTGCCCTTGGCAGCAGTAGCAGAGACTGTGGAAGGGAATGGCTTGCTGCCACACCGTGTTTAAGAGATTGCTGGGGGGAGGGGGAGGGGACTGAAACATTTTTTTTTTTTTTTTTTTTT
>NW_012133970.1:1121640-1124311 GCF_000956105.1 Propithecus coquereli
GCGCCCGGCCTCAACCTCTGAAATCTTAAACCCCAGTCTCACAAAAAGGCACAGGGACTTTGACTTTTGGCCAACATTGAGTAATTTACCCTACTGCTTAAAACGATAGCAACATAAAAGGACAAACTATATAAAACTATGGTTTCCAGACATTGGACATCAAGTAGCATATGATAGTAATCACAGAAAGAGGAGAAACAAACAAGATGAGTCTTGTGATTGCCCTAGCATTCTGCCTAGAAGGAGTTTCTAGGCCACAGTGCAGGGAGGAGGAACACAGGCAGAGCCTAGCAGTCTGTAAGTCGAGAAGACAGAGTTGGGAGACTAGGGAAGCCAAGGCAACTAAAGTTCACAGAACACAGTACTAGCAAAAAGATAGCTGCACAGAGAGAAAACTCTGACGATCTGGATCTGCAGAGGATGCCTCTCAAATCTTCAGCTGCGGACTAGACAGTGCATGCCCATAAAGAAACTACCTAAAGCTAGGAGAAGAACCACCAGAAACGATTAGAGGGGAAAAATGTTCAAAGCTTGCACAGGGACCATAATAGTTTGTGTGCCCATGAGCCTGATTGTGGGTGGGAAAAGTTCATAATTCATAATACACAGGGTAGAACACTAGGTAGAATACTCCTTTAGTAGTGGAGCAAAACTATCCCTAGACTAAAAGGCTGCTTTGATCCTGTCTTAAAAACCAATCAAGGCCGGGCGCGGTGGCTCACGCCTGTAATCCTAGCACTCTGGGAGGCCGAGGCGGGCAGATTGTTTGAGCTCAGGAGTTCGAAACCAGCCTGAGCAAGAGCAAGACCCCATCTCTACTAAAAATAGAAAGAAATTAATCGGACAACTAAAAATATATAGAAAAAACTAGCCGGGCATGGTGGCGCATGCCTGTAGTCCCAGCTACTCGGGAGGCTGAGGCAGGAGGATCGCTTGAGCCCAGGAGTTTGAGGTTGCTGTGAGCTAGGCTGACGCCACGGCACTCACTCTAGCTTGGGCAAAAGAGTGAGACTCTGTCAAAAAAAAAAAAAAAAAAACAAACCAATCAAGCAAACAAAAGCTTAAAAGTCAGCTTCAAAAAAGATCAAACTGGTTCCAAGTAACTTAACTTCTCAGAATAAAGCTTAAGAATATTTACAGTAGTACAAAAATATCCAGTACCCAACAAAATAAAATTTACAATGTCTGGCATCCAATAAAAAATTAACAGGCAAGCAAAGAAGCAGGAAAATATGATCCACAGTGAGGAAAAAATAAATCAGTAGAAACTGACCCAGAAATGACACAGGTGATAAAGTTAATAGACAAGGACAATAAAACAGTTATTATCACTACATTCCATATGTTCAAGATGGTGGAGGAAAAATTGAGCATGTTAAGTAGAGATATAGAAGATATAAAAAAAGACAAATCAAACTGCTAGAGATGAAAAAGGCAATGCCTAAATAAAAAAAATACACTAGATGGGATTAACAGCAAAATAGATACAGCAGAAAAAAAGATTAATGAATTGAAGACATAACAATAGAAATTATCTGAGTGAAACACAGAGAAAAAAGACTGGGAAAAAAAAAGAAGAGGCGTGGTTGGCACAGCCCGTAGTCCCAGCTCCTCGGGAGGCTGAGGCAGGAGGGTGGCTTGAGCCCAGGATTTGGAGGTTACAGTGAGCTGTGGTAACGTCACTGCACTGCAGCCTGGGTGACAGAGCCAGACCCATCTTTTTTATTTTATTTTATTTTATTTCAAGACAGAGTCTTGCTTGCACACCTGGAACTACAGGTGTGCACCACCACGCAGGCTAATTTTTCTTTTTTTTTTTTTTTTTTTTGGAGAGATGGGGTCTCGCTCATACTCAGGCTGGTCTCAAACTCCTGGCCTCAAGTGATCCTCTAGTCTCGGCCTCTCAAATTAATAGGATTACGGGCATGAGCCACAGTGCCCAGCCAACAAATATTTCTTGAATGAATAAATGAATTAATGATTTCCAACTCTTAGAACAGTGGGTAACTACATAATTGAATAAATATATCTCTATATCTCAGGGTCCAGCATAGTACCAGGTATACAGTGGATAGTCAATAAATGTGTGTTAGGGTGGGCGTGGTGACTCTCACTGCCTGTAATCCCAGTACTTTGGGAGGCCAAGGCTGGGGGATTGCTTAAGGCCAGGAGTTTGAGACCAGCCTGGGCAACATAGAAAGACCCCATCTCTACAAAAAAATGTAAAAAATTAGTCGGGTGTGGTGGTGTGCACCTGTAGTCCCAGCTACTCAGGAGGCTGAGGAAGGAGAATCGCTTGAGCCCAGGTGTTGGAGGTTGCAGTGAGCAATGATCAGACGACTGCACTCCAGCCTGGGTGACAGAGTGAGACCCTGAGACCCCATCTCTAAAATAAATAAATAAAATAAAATAAGTGTTTGTTGAATGAAGCCTATAAACATGTACATATCTTACAAGTCTTTTAAAAACATTCTGGTGTCATCTGTAAAGTGGAAATTAAAAAAAAAAAAAAAGAAAAAAAAGAAAAAAAAAACCTTCTGCTGATGCCCTTTCTCCTTCCCTTGAGGGCCTAGTTTCTTTCTCACCTTCCAATCACTGTTTTTTTCAGCTTAAAAACTTTTATGAACTGTATCATAAATACAAAAGAATATATATATTACATTTATAATAT
>NW_012133970.1:1124361-1125376 GCF_000956105.1 Propithecus coquereli
TATATATTTTTAGCTGTCCAATTAATTTCTTTCTATTTTTGGTAGAGACGGGGTCTCGCACTTGCTCAGGCTGGTCTCCAACTCCTGAGCTCAAACAATCCTCCCGCCTCGGCCTCCCAGAGAGCTAGGATTACAGGCGTGAGCCACCGTGCCCAGCCCCAATTTCTTGGCTTTCTCAATTGCCTTTAAGAAAATATGCAAATTCTGTAGTATAACGGAATCGTTCAAATACAGTCACCTGTCCATTTCATTTGCTGACATGATTTCTGCCTCTTAAGATCTGTTTTGTGCTGCTATAACAGAATACTTGAAACTGGGTGATTTATAAAGAACAGAAATTTATTTTCTCACCGTTCTGGAGGCTGGGAAGTCCAAGATCAAGGAGCCAGCAGGTTCAGTTGTCTGGGAAGGGCTGCGTCCTTCAGAGAGGAGGAGGGGAAGAACACTGCGTCCTCACGTGGCAGAAGGAGAGAGGGCAAACAAGCTGCAGGCTGTGTGAAGCGTCTTTCTGAAGGGCCTTAATCTCACTCACGAGGGAAAAGCCCTTCTGGGCTAATCACCTCTTAAAGGACATACCTCTTAATACTATCACATTGGCAACACCTGAATTTTGGAAAAGGGACCCATTCAAACCACAGCAGCTTCTTATGTACTTTACATTCCAGCTATAAGAAATACTTTATAATTCTCTGAAGCCACTGCTGATGTATTCCTCTAGGCCCTTTGCCCATCCTCATCCCTCTGTCTGCAATGCCAGTTCTATTCCCAGTTACTTTGCCTGTTAAGCATCTGTATGAATGACTCATTTAACAATTTAACCTTACATCTCTTGTCAGGCCTTCACCCCAGGTACTCTGTTTTCCATTCCATTTCAGCCCCCACTTCCAGGGCCACACCCTTGGCTGATCTTCACTACCCAGAAAAACCCAACCTCTGAAATCTTTTTTTTTTTTTTTTGAGACAGAGTCTCACTGTGTTGCCCGGGCTAGAGTGCCGTGGCGTCATCTTAGCTCAC
>NW_012133970.1:1142451-1152226 GCF_000956105.1 Propithecus coquereli
GAGTGCTAGGATTACAGGCGTGAGCCACCGCGCCCGGCCCCTCTCTTTCTACTTTTAAGTATGTTTGAAATTTTGCATAGTAAAAAGTTAAAAATGAAATCCAACTTACTGCCCTGGTTCTGATTATCTCAGCAAGCAACATTCTGATTACAATGTCTTCTCACATGTAATTTGTCAACTAGGAGAGAATGTGCTGATGAACAAATGTGAGTACTTGCCTATTTGTTAAATAAGTTGTTGCAGATTCTTAATAACTTAGTAAATGTTTACACATCGGTGCGATTTCAGGTTTGGACACAACTCTCAACAGTTTCGCATTCACTATTTTACCAGCATGCCCTGTTTTTCTACTTGAACTGCAACATTAGCAGCTTGTGACTGAGGAATTGATGAGCAGTGGAATTGGAACAAAGGAAAGTCCACCTCCCTTCTCCTAAACTCATTATTATTTATTATATGTAATAAAATATAACTATGTTGTTAACACTGAGTGCTTACTATGTGCCAGACATTATTCTAAGCACTTCACAATATATTATTTCATTTAATCTTTATAACGATCCTATTATCCTACATTTACAGATGAGGAAACTAAGGCCCAGGAGACTTGCCTACGGAGTCAGAGTTTGAGCACAGGAGCTTGACTTCAAAGGTATGTTCTTAGGTGCTAATACTATCTTAATTTGAGAACAATGTCAGATGTCATCTAGTTTAATTATTTTGTAAATCACGCACATGCAACTCTCTGAACTATCTCTAGGCTCTAAAGCAGCATATTACAAACTAGGCAAGCACATATGTGCCTGGCAAAGTGTTCAAGGATAGTGTGGAGGATAAAGCAATTCCAACTTGGATGATAATCCGCCATGTTGACTTCTCGTTAACCTGTGTTTTGGAATGCCTCTGAGAGTTCTACTTAATCTACCATTACCCTAAATCTTGTCCTTAGGGCAAAATAACCTTGACCATAAATCTTGCCCTTAGGCAGATTCACCTAGCATTCTTGCTTTTCCCTGAGAGGTCAACTTTAATTGTCCTACATATTCCTTACCTAAGGTATATAACTCTGGGTCTGGGGGGATAATGGGGTGGGGATCCACCATCTTGTCTCTCCTTGCCCCTGCCCAAGACATGGATTCTGTTCATAAATCCCTATTAAATGTTTCTTTCTAAGAACTGGATATGTCAGCTTCTTTCTTCCTCCTTTCAGCTTCCTCAGACTTTGGGGGTAGGTTTGCATAGACCTGTTCATTATGAAATATCTTATGTTGGATTAAAGAACTGAATACTTGGAAATAATAATTGGAATACTGGAATAATATTGGAAATATTGGAAATTGGAAATTCAGTTACTATTTTGTAATGAATATTGGGGGCAAGGGAATAGGGCAGCATAGCCTCTTTTACCTTTATATTCAGAGACTATATTCTAAGTTTAGGAGCACTATCTATGGTTAAGACTTGACACCTAGGGAAGCTCCAGGCAGTCCTTTTTATACAATTCCAACTGACATCAAAAGCAAGTTTATTTATTTATTTTTTGTTGAGACAGAGTCTTGCTCTGTTGCCTGGGCTAGAGTGCCGTGGCGTCAGCCTCGTTCACAGCAACTTCAAACTCCTGGGCTCAAGCAGTCCTCCCACCTTGGCCTCCCGGAGTGCTAGGATTACAGGCGTGAGCTACCGTGCCCGGCCCAAAAGCAGTTTAATTGCTTGGAATTTTTTATTTCTTGAGATAGGGTCTTGCTCTCTCAGGCTGGAGTGCAGTGGCATGATCAAAGCTCACTTCCAGCCTTGAACTCCTGGGTTCAAGTGGTCCTCCCTGTTTCAGCTTCCCGAGTAGCTGGGACTACAGGTGAACACCATCACGCCTGGCTAATTTTTAAAATTTTTTGTAGAGAAGAGACAAGGTCTCACTATGTTGCCCAGGCTGGTCTCCAACTCCTGGCCTCAAGTGATCCTCCTGCTTTGGCCTCCCAGAGTACTGAGATTACAGGCATGAGCCACCATGCTTGGCCTTTTAAATTTTTTCATCTTCTATTTTTTTTAATTATTATTATTTTTTTAGTTCTCTTTTTTATTTATTTATTTATTTTTTTTTTTTGAGACAGAGTCTCACTGTGTTGCCCGGGCTAGAGTGCCGTGGCGTCAGCCTAGCTCACAGCGACCTCAAACTCCTGAGCTCAAACAATCTGCCCGCCTCGGCCTCCCAGAGAGCTAGGATTACAGGCGTGAGCCACCGCACCCGGCCATAAAGGAAACAATTTCTGGTTTAATTGTAAGAAATACCTTTGTCTTACCCTTTTACAAAATTTGTATTACATTTTCTGGTAAACAAACTCTGCCCAGTCAGTCTGATATTTGTTGCTCAAAGTTAGGAGAAACCATACTTACTTGGTGATCTGAGAGTTAAATCTGTTAACTTATGATTTAATTATAAAGTTAAAAAATGAAATAAGAGAATGAAATGAGAAGCAAACCTTTTAAAACTCCAAAATTTTATTCTAAACTTGAATTTTGGAAATATATGAAGAAACTGTATTGTAGTACTTGGAGTTGTTTAGAGCCCTCAAGAATCTACTTGCTGTTATTTGACTGTGTCATAAAGAGGTTTTTTTTTTTTTTTTTTTTGAGACAGGGTCTTGCTCTGTCACCCAGGCTAGAGTGCAGTCAGTGGCATCATAGTTCACCACAATCTCGAACTCCTCGGCTCAACTGATCCTTCCGCCTCAGCCTCCCAAGTAGCTGGGTGTGCGTGTGACCGGCTAATTTTTCTATTTTTTGTAGAGACGAGGTCTTGCTCTTGCTCAGGCGGGGCAAGAGTTTAAGTAAATCGAAAAGTTCTGTTTTCTGGCCCTGTGAGAAACAGAAGATGAAGTCACTAAATGGTTCTGAAGCTTTTCCCCTACCTTTATACTTTTTCATCTGTAACACTGGCTCACCAAGGCACTGATTTAAACAAATCTGAATGTGGGGAAGATTAACTGGGGAATGGGAGTTTGAAAAGTCTCTCAGGTAATTCTGACAAACCCATTCTGTCTGGAATATAAGATGGCTAACTGGTATTTGGAATTTAACATTAAGATTTCACATTAAGGATAGTTAGAATAACTTAAATTTGTCTAAATGTATGAACTCTTATTGCTTATTCAGAATAGATAACAATAGGTAAAATTTACTAGATGTTTATTATTGGCCAGGCACTGTGCTAAGCACATTATATGCATTATCTCCTTTAATTCTCACTATAACCCTGTCAGATAGCTGTAATTGCTCAAGGTCACAAATAACTGGTGAAAGCCGCAAGTATGACACTCATGCCTGTATTTCAAACCACCACATTACACACCCTGGGATCCGACATATGGATTTGTGTTGAAATGTTTTTTCCTTCTAGCCCAGAGAGAGATTCTACTGGAATCTGGAGTTCCAGCTGGTATTTAGAAAGTTGAGGCCGGGTGCGGTAGCTCACGCCTGTAATCCTAGCACTCGGGGAGGCTGAGGCGGGTGGATCGCTCAAGGTCAGGAGTTCGAGACCAGCCTGAACAAGAGCGAGACTCCGTCTCTGCTAAAAAAATAGAAAGAAATGATCTGGACAACTAAAAAAAAAAAAAATATATATATATAGAAAAAATTAGCCGGGCATGGTGGCGCATGCCTGTAGTCCCAGCTACTCGGGAGGCTGAGGCAGAAGGATCACTTGAGCCCAGGAGTTTGAGGTTGCTGTGAGCTAGGCTGAAGCCACGGCACTCACTCTAGCCCGGGCAACAGAGCCAGACTCTGTCTCAAAAAAAAGAAAAGAAAGTTGAAGGTGGTGGAATGATTCATAAATTTACCTTGAGAGAATGAAAATGTGTTCTCTTTTTATTGTAAACTGGCAATCTAGCCTGCAACTTGCTCATGATTCTTTCTCAAGATATAGTTGTACTTAAATTATGTTCTGTTGAGACTTTAAGACATCTTTGGAAAGAAAATCACTTTAAACTCAGACTATATCTCTTTTTATTTATTTATTTATTTTGAGACACTCTCACTCTGTTGCCTGGGCTAGAGTGCTGTGGCGTCAGCCTAGCTCACAGCAACGTCAAACTCCTGGGCTCAGCGATCCTTCTGCCTCAGCCTCCTGAGTAGCTGGGACTACAGGCATGCGCCACAATGCCCGGCTAATTTTTTCTATGTATTTTTAGTTGTCCAGCTAATTTCTTTCTATTTTTAGTAGAGACGGGGATCTCACTATTGCTCAGGTTGGTCTCGAACTCCTGACCTCAAGCGATCCTCCCGCCTCAGCCTCCTAGAGTGCTAGGATTATAGGCATGAGCCACCGTGCCCGGCCTATACCTCTTTTTAAATTAGTTTCTTAACCAGGAGCCCAAGAGATGCCTGATATTAAACATAAAACCTTATGTGTATATGCATTTTTCCTAGAGGGAGGGTCCACAACTTTTATATTATAGTTCCAAAATTGTCCATACCCCCCCCCAAACAGGTTAAGAGCCATTATTTTAATCATTGATTGATAGAGCAGTGCAAAGGTAAAAGGCTGAGAATTCTTCATTGATAAGCAATCAGGTGGTTTTGAATTTAAATGCTGAGATCTAAGACATTTTGCAATATAGGAGAAACTTCATCGAAATGTCCAAATTAGGGATTGGGGGGAGGCCTCCCTATCAGTTGGAGACTTAAAAAAAAAAAAATCTTCCACATTCTGATGAGCTCTGTTCCCCACCCGCACATATTTAAGAGAGGTACCCTTACCCCACCTTGAGAACCTAGAAATTTGTTTACTGTGAGCAAGTTATCTTAAACCCCCAGGTGTGCTGACCGAAGAAACAAAGAAACAAAAAGTCTGGTTTAAACTCTTGCTCACATGGTCGTAATATGTGCCTAGCACTAAGCTGATTATTTTAAAAGATAGGCAGAATGTAAAAAATTGGGATAGAGAAACTTAAGAAGTGAGTTGTCTAAAATAAACAGCTTCTGATACACTTACTGATACATTTTCTTCTAAATATACTTTACAGTTGGGGGAATTGAAGCAAAGTATCTCAGGTACTCTAGCAATCTTCATTTTTCATTTATAAATTCTTTTTCCTTCCTAAGCATTTAATTACTTCTCTAGTTTTGAACATTTTATTTGCTTCCAATTTTCCAATATAGCCTTTTCCTTCCTTTAAAGTATTCCTGATTTCATAGGAAGAAGGAAACACAGAAAGAGAGAGTAATTTTGTGATCATTGATATGACATCCCTCAAGGGAAACCAAGTAGGTGGGAGGGGGAGGAGGAGACAATGCATGCTATCTTGGTGATGGGCACACGTATGACTTTGACGCAAACTGCACAAAAGCAAAGGATGTAATCAAAATGTTCACACCCCTGCAATATTCTGGAAAAAAAAGATATGTCATGCACTCCAACTATTAAAATGTAATTTAATTCTGCTTACTCTAGTTGACCACTTCTTACATATATTATAGGATAACTGAGTCAAAATTTTGGCTAGTGGAAGGTCTTATTTGTATTACATAAGTGATAGGAGTCACAAACACAGGCTATAAGTGCACATTTTTATTTTATTGTAAATCAGGATGAATGGATATTTAAAGAAGTTAAAAAGCGTAATTGACTGAAAACAATGGATTCCGAGTCCCCAAAATGTGGAAAATCCAAACCATAAGGCAAAATTTAAAAGAAATGATTTTCAAAATCTTATATTCATTTAAACCAACCTGCAGAATTTATAATTTATATGTAATTATAATCATCATTTATGTATGACATAAATAAATGAAATATAAAATATTAAGAGCAATTTGTTATTTTAAAAAACTTTGACTATTAAGTTATGAACCAAAAAGCAAAGGACAAATTTGCAATATGATATACCCGATAATTAAAATATTATGACTATATTTCTTCTAAAGTACTTATGTTTACCAAAGGATTATTATTATTAATGTTACTATCATTATTATTTTAGGGACTATTTGCATCAGAATTATAGGTATACATATTATAAATGCTCATTCCAAGCCCAGGAATTGAAATTTACAATAAGCAATCCCATTTTGATGTACACTAGTTTAAGAACAGCTGATACAGTGGATGACATTAATTTGGGAATGTTGGTAGATCAGAGTTTCCCAAACTTCTCAAGTAAGAATCACTTGGGTCATCTATAAAATATACAGTCTACCATCTCTTCTCCCCTAGATATTCTGATTTAAAAGGGCTGAACTGGAGCCTAGAATCAGTGTTTTTTAACAAGCACATCAGTTGTTTATCTTCTAGGTTGAGGGGAGGGGAAAAGTTAGATTATTATATTTAGCAAATATTGTACTGTAATTTCTATGACCTTAGAACTGCAAATGAAGTTTCACTACCAATAGAAAAAAAACTTGGCTATTTTCATACTGATTTGGAAATACAAACCTGAAGTCACCTTCCTAGGCTTTACCTCCCTGCCATTGCAAAGTTTCCCACTACTCTAGAATAAAGACAAAACTTCTTAATAGGGCCTACAATGTCCAAGGGCACAGTTTTGCCCCCTTCCTACTGCATATACGTGCATCTTTCTGGCCTTACTTTAAAGGTAGTCCTTCCTTCTCCAGTCCAAGGCTAATCCCTCTATTTGTATGACCCTGAACAAGTTTCCTCATTTGTAAAATGGGAATAATAATACCTATCTCATAGATGGTTCAGAATTAAATGAGGTCAGGTAAGTGGAGTTCTCTGCAGAGAGGCTGGCACAATGAGTGATAGCTACTATTTAATCAAACCACATTCAATTCTTAAACCCACTTGCCACCTGATTTCAGCACCCACCACTCCAAAGAAACTGCTTTTACCAGGCTCACCAATGGCCAAATCCAAATAAATTTCAGTCCTTATCTAATTGACCTTTCTGAAAGTACTGGACATTGCCGACCCCTTTGTCCTTTGAAACTCTCCTCCTCTGGCTTCCCTCAAAACAGTGTATCCTGGTTTCATTCTTTTCTGCTTTTTTTTTTTTTTTTTTTGGAGAGAGGTGAACATGAACTTTTTTTTTTTCTTTGTTAAAGGGCTGTTTTTTTTGGAGACAGGGTCTCACTCTGTTGCTGGGGACTGTAAGTGAGCACTACCACGCCCAGCTAATTTTTTGTAGAGCTATGTTGCCCAGGCTGGTCTCAAACTCCTGGCCTCAAACTATCCTCCTGCCTCAGTCTGCCAAAGTGCTAGGATTACAGGTGTGAGCCGCCGCGCCTGGTCTGGACAGTCTTTTAAAGTATCTTTTGTGGTTCTTTCATTCCCTACCTTTTCAAATTTAAAAAAAGTTTTAACTTTACTGAAGTAATACATGCATATTCATATGTCAATGACAGCTACTTAGCAAGGTCTTCCCTGACCATTAAATTAGCACCGTTGGCTAGGTATGGTGGCTCACACCTACAATCCCAGCACTTTGGGAGGCTGAGCCAGGACAATCACTTGAGGCCAGGAGTTTGAGACCAGTCTGGGCAACATAGGGAGACCTTGTCTCTACAAAAATATTTTAAAAATTAGCTAGGCATGGTGGCACAAGCCTGTAGTCCCAGCTACTCAGGAGGCTGAGGCAGGGGGATCACTTGAGCTCAGGTATTTGACGTTGCAGTGAACTATGATCACACCACCACACTCTAGCCTGGGCAACAGAGTGAGAGACCCCTCTCTTAAAGAAAAAAAAAAAAACTAGTACCCTCACGCCATACCCTCTCACATCATTTTTTTCTTCATAATACTTCTTAGTTTTATTTGTTTATTGTCTACCTCCCCCACTAAATTCTAGGCTCTTTGAGGGAAGGGACTATTTTATTCATTGCTATATTCAGAACATCTAGAATAATGCCTGGTATCCACTAGACTTAATGAATATTTACTGCCTGATTAAAATATTCATGACATCTAATCGGTCACCAAGTCTTACAGATTCTACCTACTAACTTCTCTCAAATCTCTGCCCACTGTTCTTGCCTTACAACTGTCTTGCCTAAATGACTGCCATAGCCATCTCCAATGCTGTTCTACCATCCACATTCTTTTTTGTTGTTGTTGTTTTTTTTTTTTTTTTTTGAGACAGAGTCTCACTCTTTTGCCCGGGCTAGAGTGAGTGCCGTGGCGTCAGCCTAGCTCACAGCAACCTCAAACTCCTGGGCTCAAGCGATCCTCCTGCCTCAGCCTCCCGAGTAGCTGGGACTACACGCATGCGCCACCATGCCCGGCTAATTTCTCTATATATTTTTAGTTGTCCAGTTAATTTCTTTCTATTTTTAGTAGAGACGGGGGTCTCGCTCTTGCTCAGGCTGGTTTCGAACTCCTGAGCTCAAACAATCCGCCCGCCTCGGCCTCCCAGAGAGCTAGGATTACAGGCGTGAGCCACCGCGCCCGGCCTACCATCCACATTCTGAATTGCTGCTCAAGTGATCCAAGTCCTTCAATAGGATCCCTATTGCCTTTAGGATAAAATCCAAATTTTTTAGCAAAGCATAGAAAGCTCTCCAGAATTTAGACCCTGCTAATTTTACAATTTCAGTTCTTGTCAGCCTCTTCCATGTGCACCATGCTGTAACCATCCCTAACTATTTGTAGTCATACATTCGCTCTTTGCACATGCTATTTTCTCTGCCTGCAATGACTGACACCCATTCCTTACCCCTAGTGCTTTCTTTGCCTGGGTAACTCATACTAGTCATCTCTGGGAAGGTCTCCCTTAGCTCCAAAGTTGAAGTTACATGTCCTCTGTACACTGTATTTTATCATTTCACTTATTACTCTTGCATGGGCTTGTCCAACACTAGGACTGTAAGTTGTATTCATAGCACCCAGCATAATGCTTGGTACAGAGTTGTAAAGAAAGGGTTATTGACCAGGCACAGTGGCTCATGCCTGTAATCCTAGCACTCTGGGAGGCTGAGGTGGGAGGATTACTTGAGCTCAGGAGTTTGAGACCAGCCTGACCCCGTCTCTACAAAAAATAGAAAAATTAGCTGGGCATGGTGGTGTGCGCCTGTAGTCTAGGCTACTTGGGAGGCTGAAGCAAGAGGATTGCTTGAGCCCAGGAGTTTGAGGTTGTAGTGAGCTATGATGAAGCCACTGCACTCTAGCCCAAGAGACAAAGCAAGACCCTGTCTCAAAGAAAAAAAAAAAAAAAGAAAGGGTTATTGAAATGAAATGAAACCCACCAGTCTCTCTCTCATAACTAGGTCTTCATCCCAGATTGCTTTACCTTTTCTGCTTCTACACTCTGACAGCTGTATTGCTAAGTACCTCTGGAGAAAAATTGCACAATAAATTGGTACCATTTTAACTAATAGTCTTTAACCTCACTTGTGCATTAAACATCCAGTAATCCTTTTATGGATCCCTAGTTAGTTCTAGTTCCGATTTTCCTCAGTGATCATTAAAAAATAAAAAACAGGCCAGGCACGGTGGCTCACGCCTATAATCCTAGCACTTTGGGAGGCTGATATGGGAGGATCGCTTGAGCTCAGGAGTTCAAGACCAGCCTGAACAAGAGTGAGACCCCATCTCTACTAAAATAGAAAAATTCTCTGGGAGGCTGAGGCGGGAGGATCGCTCGAGGTCAGGAGTTCGAGACCAGCCTGAGCAAGAGTGAGACCCCGTCTCTACTAAAAAATAGAAAGAAATTATGTGGACAACTAAAAATATTATAGAAAAAATTAGCCGGGCATGGTGGCACATGCCTGTAGTCCCAGCTACTCAGGAGGCTGAGGCAGAAGGATCGCTTGAGCCCAGGAGTTTGAG
>NW_012133970.1:1153226-1165796 GCF_000956105.1 Propithecus coquereli
AATACTGCTCCTTAGGTTTTCTATTTCTCCCCACCCCTAAATATCGGTGTTCACTGAGATTCTATCTTCCATGCTCTTCTGACTCTACACATGCTTCCTATGTGATCTCACCTATTCCTAAAGGTTGTTCAGATCCTAAGCTTTATATATATTATACTTCAAGCTTACATGCTTCAAACCAAGCTCAGCTGTTTCCCCGACCTTCTACCCTCAATCTGTTCAGTGAATGGTATCATTTACTCATTTACCCAGTCACCTAAATCATAAAACCAGGTTCTATTATTTTTCCCCCCATTTCCAATCAGTCACCAAGATATATCTCTCATTCCATCCTTACTGTCAATGCCTCAGTCATAGTTTAGGTCTCCATCATCTCTCTCTCATCTAGCATCATCCCTCTCCACTCTATTGCTCCTAAGTATTCTGTTCCCTCTGCTTAGAACGCACTCCCACCCTCTACCCCTATGACTATCCGGTAAATGCCTCCCTACTCTTCATGACCTTTTAAGGGTCTCCTCTGTGAAGCATTTCTGTCCTTTCTCCGTAAGTAGAGTTGAGAACTTCTTCCTCTCACCACAGAATCTTGTAAATAACTATTCATTGCAATGATTGCTTTTTACTAAACTTATTTATTTACATATCTATATCTCATTCTAGACCTTAAGTTCCTTGTAATCAGAGACTATATTTTACTTCTCTATCAGCATCTGGCAGACTGCTCGATAAAAATAGGTGGCTTGGATAATTGTTGAAATGAATGAATGAATACCATGTACCCACCCAATCTTCCAATCCAAAATTCTGAAAGCCACTTTCCATTCTTCCTCCTCCACCCCCAAATGCCAATCCTGTTGATTCTACTCCCTAAAGATTTCTTCAATCCATCCCCCTCCTCTCCATCCCAATGTCACAGCCCTACTTTGGGGTCCTTTCCCCCTTACTTGAACTAGATATGCTCCCCTCCAAGCCATTCTCCACATTATTGCTGGAATTAAAAAAAAATTTATTACAAAAATAATACATACTCGTAAAAAAATTCAAACGATACAGAAATAAAAGCACAATACCCCACCCAGTATACATACAAGCACATAAACCCCCTTCCCTCCAATCCCATTCCCCAGAGGTTATCATTGTGAACAGTTTAGTTTACATCCTTTCAGACCTTTTTCCTTCGCATGTGCAAGTATATATAAACACACATAAATAAACACACATGGTTTTGTCTTTTACAAAAACGGGAATCACACGTCTTGTTACATATCGTTGATTCTTCAATTTCTTTCTTCATTCATTGAACATATAGAAAATTTCTAAAACACAAACCTGATTATTTCACTCTTCTAGAGCTTATTTCCCATAATATAAAATTCACACTCATTAGTATCAAATGCTCTTGATTATATGCTTCCTATCTTTTAGTCTCATCTCTAGCCATTCCAGCAATAACAGCCTAGCACATAAACCATCTTAAATCCTTTCTGGAACAAGGCAGGTACAAACAAACAAACAAACAAACTAGGAACACACTCTGCCATTTCTAGACTTTGGCCTTTTTACTTCATGTTACACTCTGCCTGGACTTTTCCATCTGGCAAGCTCCTACTAATTCTTCAACAATCAGCTTAAAAATTACCTCTAGGAAGACTTCCCTGACTTTTTTTCAGACATGATCACTCCTCTATTTTCCCCTATACTTTACAGCTAGCTTCTTAATTGCACTTATCTCACAGTACTATAATGATTTATTAACATGTTTTGAATTCCACTCCCCCTTCCCCAACTTCATGGTAAGCTCTTTGGGTAAAAGAGATGTGTCTTATTTACCTTTGCACCCCAAGGATCTGGTAGAGTGCTTATCATGAAGCAGACGTTCAGTAACATCTACTGAGGATTTTGTGATTTTAGGAACATTTACTGAGTACCTACTATGCACAGAACCATATCCTAAGCATGAAAAGAAACAAAAGACACAGTCTTTGCCCTAAGAAACTTACCATTTTCCTACCATTTCCCTTGGGGGGGAGGGAGAGAACACATTTACATGGCAACACATCATTTCTGACAAATAGGCTGTTTCAAAGATTTATAGTCACTTGCCTCAAATCCATTTTGGAACAAGGCATTGTATAATCAAATAAATAATAAAATAACGGGCAGTTTGTCCAATAGGTTTGTTTTTTAGTGTGGCACAGAGTCCATCAGAACCCAATTCTCTGTCCCAGCAGGGAGGGTTCTCACCTGTTCCAGCCTGAAAATTAGAAAGCTGAGACGATACCATGCTTGGAAAATATCTACTACATCAAGAGGACATAAAGTTATTAGTCCTTTCATAATTTCTCCTCCTTCCCCAGGGAAAAATTATACCAAGAGCAATAAATGGAGTTAAAGGGAAACAGGAGAAGAATGAGCTCGCTCTTTCTTTTTCGTAGTGGTGGGGGAAGGGGGTTGCTAAAAGGAAGGGTAACATTGCCCCATGAAGATCAGGAGAGGTGATTTATTATCATTTACTTACTATTTTTTTAAAGGCTAAGGTGTTAGTTAATCTGGTGATTTCATGATTAGACACTGCACAAATATAAACAAATTGGGGAAAGGTGAACCACCTAGGCTGGAGAACAGGGAAGGCTGACCAAGGAGGCCCAAAGGAAGCCTCATTCATCAGAGTCCAAGTCACTGTCCCCAGCAATGGAGTGGAAATCCTCACTGTCCTCCTCGTCCTCTGACAGGTGGACCTGGCTTAGTACACTTGGCCCAGAGCGCTGCTCTTCCTCCTCATCTTCTTCCTCCTCTGATACCTCATACCCACCGATGCTGCTGAAGCTTGTGTCTTGGGTGTTCGACTTGGGATCAGGCTCCTCATAGCTCCCATAACTGAGAAGAGAAACATGTCATCTCTCAAGCTCGGACACTGTCCTCTAGCTGACCATTCCCATTGTGAGTGCCACCAAGGGATCAGCCCATCTCACCTCCCCTGGACACTAAAGTGACTGGTTCTGGACTGTTCTACAAGTCTCTGAGAGAAAAATGGTCCTGTTCAAGAACATCAACTTGCCAACTTCATATACACAAGAACCTGAATGAAAGAAACTCCCCTACACCTGAACAACACACACTGACAGCTTACATGACCATAAATGCTCTGATAGCCTCATGGTTTCATCTACTATTTACAGTATCCAATTAGTCAACAGTCCTGAAGATTCTCTCTTCAATATATCTTGTCTCTACCCCCTCCTTTCCATCCTTACTCTGTTTGCCTTGGCTGAGTCCTTTGTTAACTCTGGACTGCACTACTAAAATAAGTCTTCATGCCTCCAGTCTTGCTCTCCTCCAATTACTTCTTCATACTTTTGCCAGAGTGCTCTTTATTTTTTGTTTGTTTGTTTATTCTTAATTTTACTTAAAAAAAAATCACACAAGTAATGCATGTTCACTGGTAAAAAAAAAAAAAAATTAGAATATACACCAGAAAAAAAAAAAAAGAAAAAAAAATCAGCAATAACTCCACCACCCAGAGATGATCTTTTGGTATATGACCTTCCAAATTTTTTTCTATGCACTTTAGATGCCTAAACATTTTTTTTTAATTTACAAAATTGGGATATTCTACATACTCTCCAGGAAATCTGTTTTTTTCACTAATGATTATAATAAATATCTTTCCATGTCCATAAACATGTCTACAGCATAATTTTAATAGCTGCATGGTATTCCGCTGTATGGCTATAACATGATTTAACAGTCTCTCACCAGGACATTGAAGCTATCTCCAATTTGTCCACTATTAGAAACAATGCTGTGATAAACATTCTTATACAAATATCTTGATGAAGGTATTTAATTATTCCCACAGAATAATTTCTTTTTTTTTTTTTTTTTTTGAGACAGAGTCTCACTTTGTTGCCCGGGCTAGAGTGAGTGCTGTGGCGTCAGCCTAGCTCACAGCAACCTCAGACTCCTGGGCTCAAGCATACTGCCTCAGCCTCCCAAGTAGCTGGGACTACAGGCATGCGCCACCATGCCCGGCTTGAATAATTTCTTAAATGTGGAATTTTTGGGTCAAAGGGGATGTACTTTTAAAATTTTTTTTATTTATAATGATAAACTGCTATACCTCTCTCCCACCCACCCCATTTTGTCAATTTACATCACCACCAGTAGTTTAAGAATGTTTCCCCTCCCCGCCTTATATCCTTTTCCAACATTGGGCATTATTGTTCATTTTAATCTTCACCAATTTGATAGGAAAAAAACTGCGCTTGTTTTTCTTATTGCATTTCTTTGCTTTTTAGGTAAGTTACTTTTTCATATATTTATTGGCTGCTTGCATTTATTTTGTGAATTATCAGTTCACTCCTTTTGCCCATTTTTCTTTTGAGGTACAGAGTAATCTTTCTAAAATGTAAATCTAATCATACCATTCTCATTCACTGCCTGCCCAAAACTTTCAAGCCCATCATAATTTGGTCCTTACCTACCTCTTTAAATTGTTTCTATCACATGGATCATAGATTTTACACAGATCGGTCAAAAGCTCCAGTTCACACTGAGCTACTTGTGTTCTCTAAAAGTGTTTCATGCCTCTGTGTTTTCACATATGCTATTCCTGGCGTCCGGGATGCCCTTTGCTTTCTTCTTCATCTAGCTAATTCCTATTCATATTTGGCTCAGTTTCCTTCCCTGACCAGGTCCCCTCCCCCATCTCTACCCAAATCCAGAAAAACCCTGTGGTTGCCTGTCATAACACTTCATATTACACTGTGATTGCCTATTTACCTGCTTTAAGTTACCTGCTAGACTGAACTCCCTGAAGGAAAGGACCACATAGTAGTTTTTGTACTTAGGATAAATATTTGCTGAATGAACAAACAAATTCTAACTGCCTGCTGACTAGATGTATCATATGTACATTAAGTCCAACATGTCCAAAAGCCAAATCCAATTTTCCCTCCTTTCCTACCCTATTTAATACCTGTTCTTTCTCTTTCCTACCTCAGTGACATTCTCATTCATTATTTATCTGACCTCTTAACCTCCTAAATCTAATTGATCTACCTTCTAAAATAGCTCTTGAGTATGTCTCTTCATTTTCCCCTTGCTCCTGACAGATCCCAGTTGATATCCTCATCATCTGTCGCATATTGCCCTAAGAGTTATTTCACATACAAATTGGATGTTACTTCCTTTTTCTTAAACTGATGATTCCTATTACCTATAAGATAAAATCCAAATGTCTTAGCATGCCATTGAAGTTCCCCCACAATATAATCCTTTGCTACTTCTGGCACCTCAATTCCCCAACAACCTCCCTTTGCTCAACGTACTTTGTACTGTATTTCCGTGCCTTTGAACATACCGTCCATCTATAAAGATCTCCTTACCTGCTGCCATCTATTGGTCCAGTTCAAATGTTTTCTTGTCTCTGAAACTTTCCCTAATTACTCTAAGCAGAGTGAGGCACTCCCTCTTCAGTGGTACCTTGGCACTTTGTACTTACTTATGCTATAGCACTTATCACATTATATTTGTAATGATTTATTTGTGTCAGTCTTTTCCACTAGACTGTGAGCTCCTCAGGGGCAGGACATGTCTTGCTCCTCTGTATATCCCCAGGGCCTAGCACAGTGCCTGGCCCTAGTAGGTGCTCAGGAAATAAACGTTTGATGGATGAAAGTAATCTGATGCTGGGCCCTCTGATATCATAGCTGGGCACTGATGCCACAGCCCTGTAGTATGTTGCTGCCGATTACCTGATGTTGCTATCCTCCAAACCATGGGAAGCCTCCCCACCGTCTCCCTCATAGGACATCATACTTTCTTCATTTTCCATGCCCATCCTTGTGTTCTCCTGAAGCATGCGGGGCTGTTTGGGTCTTATCCCACCAGATCCCACATCAGAGTCACTTCCACTTTCACTCAGCTGGATAGCTGTAAAGAGAGACAGATCCTGGTTTATCAAGAGATAAGCTTGGCCAGGTGAGGTGGCTCACGCCTATAATCCTAGCACTCTGGGAGGCCAGGGAGGGAGGATCGCTTGACACCACCAGTTTGAGGTTGCTATGAGCTAGGCTAATGCCACGGGACTCTAGCCTGGGAAACAGCAAGACTCTGTCTCAAAAGAAAAAAAAAGATAAGCTTGACAGAATTAACGTCTTTGGCTTGGTCTTCTAAAATTAGTCACTCTCACACATCTACACAGGCATCTTGCCTGCACTATTCACCTCAAAGGCCTAGGATCAACAGTGGCAAGATCTATAGTTTAGAAACTGAATTCTTTACAATTTCCTTTCTCCATCCCAGTCCAACCAGTTTTTTTTCCCATCATTTCCTCCTATACTTTTCCTCTGCCATTGCCATTAATTCACAAAACATCCCAAAACAGGATCTTTTTTCTTAATTTTCCCTCCCTGTTGCCACACTTAACACTTTGTTCTCATCTTTAAGAAGTATCCAAATCAAAGCTGTTACTTAGGCATTGCCTTTTCCACTGCTGTCTTTTGCATCTCCTACTACATTGTGTTTCTTTCTCTAAACAGCTTCTGATAAAAACCTATGTGGACAACAGCTTCCTACCCAGTCTTGAGGGTGCTATGGTGAACTATATAGGAACGGAAGCAATAATCAAGACTTACCAGAGAAAGGATTATCTCCTTCTTCATCACTCCCAGCATCTTCCTCATCATCCTCTCCTTCAGACATAAGCAAATCCTCATATAGTACACTGGCTTGAGGCTGTTGCACAGTTCCTTCCTCTTCATCTGCAAGATCACCATCTCCATCTTCACCTTCCTGAATGAGACCAGTTGGGGGTCAAAGCCCCATCAATTGATCAAGTAAGAGACCAGAAGCCACCACCAGGAACCCCCCTCCCCTGCTGCCTCACAAGAAGTTAAGTAATTTTGGTGGATAGACTTGTTTAGCTGGTTCCAAGGATTAAAGTCAGACTGGGACTCACTGTGGAGACCCTCTGATATCACCTTGGGATTTGGCCTGCCCTGTACTGTTGGGGCTCCTATCATGTAAGGGTATAATGTAACCATAAGCTTTCTGTAAGCATACTCACTGGGGCTGGAGTCTTAGGTTTCCCATCCTCCTCCTCATCATCATACCCTTCAATATCTACATCAGAGTCTTCCTCGCCCAGCCTACCTCGGCCCTGGCGCATCTGAGTAAGGAACACAAATAGCACATCATTGAGGGATGTGCCTGTAGGAGGAGTTAACCAAGGGCTCTCACCCAGGATGGATGCTCCTCCCTGATATCCCAGCCAACCCCACTGCTAGTGGGGGCTGTTTACACAGCTCAAGGCATGTGCATTTTCCCCCATTCTTTGGAAATCATGGCCAGGGTAAAAAACCCAAAGAACAGGAAGGTCCTTAGTCTACTCTTACTGTATCAAGGAAACTCTTCCTTTCTAACTCAAGCTTTCCTTGTAGCTTGTGTTGGACTCTTTGGGATAGAAAAACCCTCCTCGGTTTTACACTTTCCAATGGAATCCTGGCTGAGAATAGCTACAGGATTTCTGGCTTCAGACTAGGAATATCTTCTGATACCTCTAGAAAAAGCCAATTTTTAAAATTTAATTTTATAAACAATTTAAATTTAGATTGTAACATAAATATAATGAAGTAGCGGGCCCATTATTTTGAACTGTCTCTGAATGCAGTTAGACTTTCTAGTCACCTGTCAGGTTACTCTGGTGCCTCATATACTTTTTTCACATTTGTGCCTTCCCTGAAGTTCTGCTGTACCTGATTCTGCCCATAGTCACAGACAGAAGACAATGCCAGTCACGTGACCTGCCACCATCCCACTTTGAAATCATTATTTCTAAGCCTTCATTCCTAGGGCCAAGGGGCCCAGTCATCCTTGATGTATGTCACATATCACCATTATCACACCCCACCCCACCTCTAGGCATACTATCAATCTTGTAAAGAGAAAAAGTGAACACGTCCTACCTGTGTTACCTGCTTTTCTGGAGTGGCAGTGGGAATATCCAGGACAGACATATTGCTCTCATCTTGAAATACAGAGGCATCTCGAGACATACTGAGGGATGTATTGGTATCATACAAATCAGGAGGCTGTGGCACAAAACATACAACTTAGTTTCTATCTAAGAAAGGGAAAAGAAATACAGATAACTCCCCTTTAGAGCATTCACTGCAGAAAAAGGTCATGCAGAGCAATCCAGTTAAAGAGAAAACATAGTTTGGCATAGCTTTACGGCAAGTTTTGGGGAATCTTACCAATGTTGCCTATTCTAAGCAGATAAGCACCTGATGTATGTGATCAGAAGCCTGAAGCAGAAATACATCAAAGCCATGGAACAATTTTATGTTCTAACAGCCTTTCTGGTCAACAACCTAGTTTTTTCTAAGCCTTGTCTTACTGTTTTAGGCCCAGGGTTTCAATGAGTGCTATTTTGATTATTTGATTTAGAGACCTTTAAGAGAAAATGGGATAAAAAAAGTTCAATTCCAACAAGAGCATGGAATGCTTTCATAGTTTATGAGCTTGTCAGAGGGTGCTATGAAGCAAAATGGTGTGGTGAAAAACCACAGGCTTCAGAGTAAACTGCCCTGGGTTTGAGTCTTGGCTCCAACACTTACTAGCTGAGTAACTTTAACAAATTACTTAACATCTCTAAGCTTTGGTTTCTTCAACTGTAAAACATGGATGATAATGTCTACCTCATAGGGTTGTTGTGAGAATTAAGAGGTATGTGGTATGTGTAAGCTCCTTACCCAATTCCTGGTACTCAAATTATAGATCCCTTCCCTCTTCTCTCCCCTGAAAAGAAGAGGGATTTAGCAAATGGGCTATTCAATGTCAGGAGGGCAGAGGGACTAGATAAAACACTGACAATACAACGTAAAGTGAAAAGAACAAGACATAAAACCACATTGACCAATTTCATTTTAAAAGTGTGTTTATAAACATAAACACATACACCACGAATATGAAAGAAATACATCAAAATATTCACAATGGTTGATGTTCTTTCTGAGTGGTAGAAATGATTACAGGTAACTTATTTCTTGTTTGCATTTTCCAGTTTTCCCCAATGAATGTTACTTTTATCAACAAAAACCCCACATATGAGTTACTCTGTGTTTTTTTCTATAGCAGTTTTTTTTGTTTGTTTGTTTGGAGACAGGGTCTTGTTCTGTCACCTGGGCTACAGTGCAGTGGCATCATCATAGCTCACTGTAACCTCCAACTCCTGGGCTGAAGGGATCCTCCTTGCCTCAGCCTCCTGAGTAGCTGGGACTATAGGCATGCGCCACCACATCTGGCTACTTTTTCTATTTTTTGTAGAGACTCGGTCTTACTCTTGCACAGGCTGGTCTCAAACTCCTGGCCTCCAGCAATCCTCCTGCCTTGGCCTCCCAAAGTGCTAGGATTATAGGCATGAACCATTGCGCCTGGCCCACTTTGTTTTTTTTAAGAAAAGCAAACAAGCAAGGAAGACTGACTGAGAAGACGGTTTTGGAGAGATAGAGGCAAAACAGAATTCAAAGTATTACAGAGCAGATAAACCATTGTGGAACAGAAGAAGGGAAAATAAGGGGATTGAAATCTCTGCAAAATCCTAAAGCATAGTGTGGAAAAAAGGGCTGTGTGGGGAAAAAGTGTTAAGCTGAATGGATGATGCAATGCAAGTTAGGTGAAAATGTATTATCGACTACCACCATATAAAAGCTGAAAGTAAGGTATGATTACTGTCATGCTTTTATACAACCAGAATTGTATCAGGGCAGGTTTAAACTTTTACAAACACTCCCTAATAAACACTGGAGTCTGAGGAGTAATAAAGAGTTAACGACAGTAACTCACGTGCATCTTCCTGAAGTTAAGAGATAATGAGTTGGGCTAACTATCTTAAACTGTGTATGTGTGAATAAAGGGAATGATGAATGGATAACCCGGAATAATGAAGCAGTACTATCTAACCCTACTCTTCACAGGAAACCCTCTCACTGCATCAAACAAGGGCTACTTCTCAAGAGAGAGAACAGCTGACAGGTTTTCCTCAGCCATTTGAGGTAATGGGGGAGGAGGAGGGAAGAAAGGAAAATGACTTTTGGGTCCAAGGCTTTGACTCACCAAAGGACTAGGACTAGGCTGTCCTAGAAATGAGCAAACCATGTGCCATTCAGTGGCTAGACTCTCCTGGGGAATGATGGCTAATACCCAGGCTTTAACTTACCAGAAAGTGACTTGTGGAAGCTGTGGGCCTATTAGCAAATAGGGCCTTCCTGGGCAACATCACTCACCCAAGCCCCCTTGACCCAATCTGCCCACACATTCCAAGAGCCTTTCCTTGTTCTGGGCCTTGAAGAAGTATATGAGGGTTCTTTATACCTGGCCCCTCAGTAACCTAGGTTTTGGGATGAAAGAGAGAGTAAAAGATAGATAGGGAGAGTGCATGAACAAGATATAGAGATAGCAATAATCCAACAGAGATCACACAGGTTGCATTATCAGTTCAGAGTGAAACCTAGGTAGAATGAAAAAAAAATTTCCTATGGGAAATGGGAGAGTTCTGCATTAAAATATTTGCTTAAATCTGAAAGAGCTTTTCGGAACTTTATAGACAACTTTCATACGGAAAAAGAAACAAACATTTACTGAATATTTACTATGTGTCTGGCAAATTAACTCATTTAATGTTTACAACAATCTTGAAAAAGCAGATTTTAGAGAAAAGGAAACTGAGAGAGGTTAACTTAACCTTCCAAGATGACAAAGCTAGACAGTAGCAGAGCTAAGACTCAAACCCAGGCCTGTTTTATGTGAAACCTAATGTACTTTCCATTCTACCATAATGCCTCCAATACAGACATCAAGCACCAGTTATATAGTCTGTTAAGTTCTATTCTTCAAATATGCCAACCTTCTAAGAGTACAGTATAGGGAAAATATACTCTTAGTTTATTCAAGGGTTCAGTCAGACCACAAAAACTAAAAATTTCATATTCATCCTGCTCTCTTGTCTTTTGACATGTAAACTTAAGAACATTATAAATATTACCTGTCTTCCTTTACTAGGAGAGGGGGTCAATCCAGGAAAATGGGTGACATCTGAGCTACACTGAGATACCTCTGAGGGAATGAGTGGAACAATGTGGCCCATGTCTATAACTGAGAAGTCTACCTTGCAGGGATGCCCTAGAGCCCCTAGATTCATGGTCAAGGGAACTCCAGAGATTGTGAGAGGATGCCTCTGGCTATAGTAGTCAGGAATCTGCTAGTCACAAATATTGCCTAAACAACTAATGCCCAGCCCCGCTCATTCATCCCACAGCTGCCTCCTCTGGATTCAAAAAGGCCACCAAGACCCATGGCCCTCACTCACCTTAGCCTTTGAGAAGACAAGAAAGCACGCGAAAGGCATATGAAGAGGAAGGACAGAGAAGAATGGTATCTCAGTAAATAGATCTGTTAACATGCTCCCAATTTCCCAAACCAATAAGAAAACTATAAGAGGAAGTTCCTAGTCCTCAGACTCACCTGAGGTGTGTAGGGCCCTGGGGTCATTGGGTCTAGGCTTTCTAATTCTGCTTCCTCCAAAGCTGCTTCTTTAGCGGTACAAATATCCTTCTCAAGTTGAGTCAAATGCTCATCATACTGAGAAATGAAATTAATAAATTCGTTCGACATACATTTTAAGCACTGGGGATAGAAAAGTAAATAAAACAACAGACAAAAATATCTCTGCCTTCATGGAGCTTATATTCTAGTGGCAGGACACAGATGATGATCAAAATAAAACAGGGAAGGAAACAGGGAATGCAGAGTGAGGGTGGAGGGGGTGGGATGTTACATTTTAAAACAGTATAGTCATGGAAGGCTCCTCACTCAACAAAAGGATTTCAGAAAGCTAGATTACAAGGAGATCTTCTCTTTACCACCTACCTCAGTCAATGTCTGGTAACAGACGTTCACAATCTCCTGGGCAGTCTTAGTATACTGACTCTCAGGCCCTATAAATGAAATAAGACAGTGTCATTATCTCTGCAGACTTTAGTTCCAGAATTTTCCATTCTGTCACCACCAGTGTCCCATTATCCTAGACCTAGAAAAATCATGCTTCGGCTTTTTTTTAACTTTTGTTTTTTCTTTATTCTAATTTAAAATGTTTAAATTATTTTAGATTTTTCTTTTCACCAGGTTTACTTCCAGAGTGCATGCTTCAACTTGGACTCTTGTACTTTTAGAGGTAAAAATTTCAAACACATACAAAAATAGACTAATATAATGAACTCCCATGTACTCGTTAGCCAGCTTCAAAGATTATCAACATATAGCCAATCTTTTTTCATTTATATTTCAACTTTTTAGACCTCTCCCAAATTATTTTGAAGCAAATTCTAGCATCATTTCCTCCATACCTTGTTCAGTACATACCGCTATGGATGCTTTTAGAAAATAATTATATGAGATACTATAATGGCAGATACATGTCATTATACATTTGTCAAAACCCATAGAATGTACAACACCAAGAGTGAGCCCCTATGTAAACTATGGACTCTGGGTGATAATGATGTGTCAATG
>NW_012133970.1:1168031-1168647 GCF_000956105.1 Propithecus coquereli
TTTTTTGAGACAAGAGTCTTGCTCTGTCACCTGGGCTAGAGTGTCATGGCATCAGCGTAGCTCACAGCAACCTTAAACTCCTGGGCTCAAGCAATCCTCCTGCCTCAGCCTCCTGAGTAGCTGGGACTCAGGCTCGTGCCACCATGTCCGGCTAATTTTTTCCGTTTTTAGTAGTGACGGGGTCTTGCTTTTGCTCAGGCTGGTTTCAAACTCCTCACCTCAAGCGATCCTCCCACCTCAGCCTCCCAGAGTGCTAACATTACAGGTGTGAGCCATCACGCCTGGCCTGTTATTTTAATTTAAATTCAAATTAATTAAAAAAGAGATACAGTAAAGATTCAATTTCCCAGTTGCAGTAGCTACTTGCTAAATGCTCAACAGATACATTTAGCTAGTGGTTACTTTTTTGGACGGCATAGACATGGACTACTTCCATCACTGTAGAAAGTGCTATTAGGCAGCACTCTCCTAGAGTATTAATCACTGAGCAGGCCTTTTTTTTTTTTTTTAACAATGTCTAAGTATGCCACTGAAATAAACTATCACCCTCCAACAAAAGGAATCTTACAGATTTCCTTTTCTACCTTCTCCACCTCTTCCTTTTTTTTTTTTTTTT
>NW_012133970.1:1172152-1173234 GCF_000956105.1 Propithecus coquereli
AGGCAATAGAGCAAGACTCTGTCTCAAAAAAAAAAAAATCAATAGCAAAAAAACCCCCTATAAAATATATAGGAATAAATTAAACAAAAGATGCCTAGAAACTGTATAAAGAAAATTAGAAGGCATTACTGAGAGATGTAAAAGAAAACAGGAGTAAATAAAGAAATATAAGCTCCCAGATGAAAAAATGCAAGATTATAAAGATACACACTCTCTTTCGAAATTAATCCATAAATTAACTAATCTCTTCATAGTGTTTATCAGCTGGGTGAGGTGGCTCACGCCTGTAATCCCAGCACTTTGGGAGGCCCAGGTAGGAGGATCACTTGAGGCCAGGGGTTCAAGACCAGCCTGGGCAACACAGTGAGACCCCATCTCTACAAAAAATAGGAAAAAAATTAGTGTTTATTTGAGGACAAGTTAGAATCTAACAACAATGATCCTAATCCTAGAGTTTATTTAGAATAATTAGGTGAAGATAGTCAAGGAATTTAAAATAATAAAGCCTTACTGATGGCCAGGTGTGGTAGCTCATGCCTGTAATCCTAGCACTCTGGGAGGCCAAGGCAGGCGGATTGTTTGAGCTCAGGAATTCGAGACCAGCCTGAGCAAGCGCGAGACCCTGTCTCTACTAAAAATAGAGAGAAATTAGCCGGACGACTAAAAATACATAGAAGAAATTAGCCGGGCATGGTGGCGCATGCCTGTAGTCCTAGCTACTTGGGAGGCTGAGGCAGGAGGATGACTTGAGCCCGGGAGTTTGGGGTTGCTGTGAGTTAGACTGACACCACGGCACTCTAGCCCAAGCAACAGAGTGAGACTCTATCTCAAAAAAATTAAATAAATAAATAAAGCCTTAGTTATAAAAACAATTATAATTAACTGGTAATAATAATAATGCCAGATTAGACAAATTGATCAGTGAAGCAGAATAGAAAGCCCCCAAATAGGTTCAAGAATATATAACAATTTAGTATATTATAAAGGTACCATTTCAATTAGGAGAAAAAGATAGACTATTTCATAAATAGGACTTGGATACTTTGGCTAAGCATATGGGAAAGAAAATAAGTTAGATATTT
>NW_012133970.1:1173284-1175953 GCF_000956105.1 Propithecus coquereli
AGGATCGCTTGAGCCCAGGAGTTTGAGGTTGCTGTGAGCTAGGATGATGCCACAGCACTCTAGCCGAGGCAACAGTGAGACTTTGTCTCAAAAAAAAAAAAAAAAAAAACTGAGCCAAAGAAACGAACAGACACTTCAAAGTATTATACAGATGGCAAATTGGCAAATAAGCACATGAAAAGATGCTCAATATCAATAGCCATTAGGAAAATGCAAAGTAAAAACCACAATGAGATAGACAGAACTGCTAAAATAAAAAAAGTGACAATGAATGCTGCAGAGAAACTGGATCACTCATACATTGTCGATGGGAATGTAAAATAGTATAGACACTCAGAAAGTATGTTAGTTCCTTAAACTAAACATATGTTTACCATCCTACTCTTGAGTATTTATCTCAGAGAAATGAAAACTTATATTCACACAAAATCCTGCACATGAATGTTCACAGCAGCTTTATACATAATAGCAAAACACTGGAAACTTGATGTCCTTCAATGAGTGAATGGTTGAACAAACTCTGGCACATCATCCATACTACAGAATCCTGTGCAACAACTTAAAAAATGAACTATTGGCCAGGCGTGGTTGCTCACGCCTGTAATCCTAGCACTTTGGGATTGCTTGAGCTCAGGAGTTCAAGATCACCAGCCTGAGCAAGAGAAAGATCCCATCTCTACTAAAAATAGAAAAATTAGCTGGGCGTCGTGGCATGTGCCTGTAGTCCCAGCTACTTGGGAGGCTGAGGCAGGAGGATCACCTTAGCCTAGGAGTTAGAGGTTGCAGTGAGCTATGACAACGCCACCATACTCTGCCTCGGGTGACCAAGTGAGACTCTGTCTCACAGAAAAAAAAAAAAAAAAGAACTATTGATACATACAATTTCGACGGATCTCAAGCAAATCGTATTTTGTAAAAAAGTCCATCTCATATAGTTACACATTATATTATTCCCCTTATATAACATGTTCGAATGTCAAAACTAGAGATGGAGAACAGATAACTGGGACAGGGACAGTGGTGGGTGCGTGTGTGTGGGGGGTACAGATACGAAGAACAGGGAGTTCTGTAGTGATAGAACAGTTCTAAATCTTGATTGCGGTGGTGGTTACATGAGGTACGTATGGCACAAAATTGCACAGAACTATATACACATACATGTACAAATGAATACATTTTTTAAAAGGTGAAAACTAAATAAGGTCTATAATCCAGTTAACAGTAATGTACCAATATAAATTTTCCTAGTTTCATACTGAACTACAGCTATATAAGATACCACCACTGGAGGAAGCTGAGTGAAAGGGCCCACAGGACTCTGTACTAGTTCTTGAAATTTCCTGAATCTATAATTATCTCAAAATAAAAAGTCAAAAAAAAAAAGAAGGGATCAGGATATATTTGTGACCAAAAAAGATCAAATTACAGAAAAATTATGTATGAGAGCAGCAATTTTTATAAAGCAAAAATTTTAAAAACTATATGTAATTTATTAAACATGTTTTGTATAAGAATATATACCAAACTTATCTCTGGGGAATGAAACTATAGGAGATAGGAGTGGGAGGATAGGCATAGATTTTAACCTTTAATTTTATATATTTCTAGATTGACCTTTTTTTTAGTTTTTCTTTTTTTTTTTGGAGACAGAGTCTTGCTCTGTCACCCGGGTAGAATGCAGTGGTGTCATCATAGCTCACTGCAACCTCAAACTCCTGGGCTCAAGCGATCCTCCTGCCTCAGCCTCCCGAGTAGCTGGGACTACAGGCACGCGCCACCATGCCTGGCTAAATTTTCTATTTTTAGTAGAGACAGGGTCTCACTCTTGCTCAGGTTGGTCTCAAACTCCTAAGCTCAAGCAATCCTCCCGCCTCAGCCTCCCAGAGTGCTAGGATTACAGGCATGAGCCACCATGCATGGCCCATTTGACCTTTTTATGAGAGGTATGAATGTCAATCACAATAAAGCTTCAAGGAAGGAACAGTCAGTGATGTCAAATACTTGGGTCAGGTCAAGAGAAGGACTGAAAAGTGCCCATAATATATGGCAATTATGTGATCCTGTTCGCTTGGTAGACTGCGCAGGCAAGATGCCAGATTAAAGCTAAGTGAGGCATCATTAACAGATGAAGAAATAAAAATATACTACACATTCATAAAAGAAGTCTGGCTGTCATAAAAAAGAATGAAATTTGGATACATGCTACAATGTGGATGAACCTTGAAAACATTATCATTAAGTGGAATAAACCAGAGACAGAAGTATGATTTTACTTATATGAGGCACCTAGAATAAGCAAATTCATAGAGATAGAAAGTAGAACAGAGGTTACCAGGAGCTGGGGGAAGGAAGGAATGGGCAGTTATTATTTAATGGATATAGAATTTCTGTTTGGAATAATTAAAAAGTTCTAGAAATGGATAACGGTATGGATTCACAATGGTTGCACGACGTTGTGAATGTACTTAAGTGTACTGATTTGTACAATTAAGAAGAGTTGGCCGGGCACGGTGGCTCACACCTGTAATCCTAGCTCTCTGGGAGGCCGAGGCGGGAGGATCGCTTGACCTCAGGAGTTCAAGACCAGCCTGAGCAAGAGCGAGACCCCGTGTCTACTAAAAATAGAAAAAATTAGCAAGTCAACTAAAAATAGAAATAAAAAATCAGCC
>NW_012133970.1:1176003-1177477 GCF_000956105.1 Propithecus coquereli
GCGCCCGGCCAAAACCTGAATTCTTGAACAACAAAGCAGTATTGTTACAGAAAGGAAATGTCAAATGAGTTACCACTGGGCAATCTCCGTCTATTTCAGCCACATTATTTTTAAAAACAGTGGAAATCTAATTTAGATATTTTTTTTTCCAGGAACATTCATAATGGCATCCTTTGCCTTTTTAAGTCCTATGTAAAGAAAGGCATATACGACTTATCTAACTTAAATTTTACTTAAAGTTAAGATCACATACTTACATGAATGAAAAATTGTCCATAATATACTGAAGTGTCAAATTATAGAACAGAATGTAAATAAATGATTTCATTTATCAAAAAAGAAAAAGTATATAGTATACATAGAAAAAGGTCCAGAAATATTTCATACCAAACCTAACACTGGCTACTCTGGAGAATGGGATGGGAGGAGGGGAAGGACAGGGAGATTTTTCCTTTTCACTTTATACAATTCTACATTGTTTCATTTTTTTTTCAATGAACATGCATGTGATTTTTATGATGAAAAAATTTGTTTTAAATTGTATACTTGAATTTTACAGAAAACATTTGGCAAAGATTTTAAAGCATTGATAATTTCCAGTGTTGGCAAGGTTGTAGGGAAACAGGCTTTCTCCTTCACTGTTATTTTGACCATGAACAAGCACAGCCTTTTGGAACACAATTTCAGAAAATCTATCAAGATTTCCTACAGAAATTTCACACAAGCACACAACAATATCAATGAAATATAAAATTATGTGGAGTAGCAAAAGAACTAGAAAACAGTTTTGAAAAAGAATAAATGAGAGGAATCACTCTACCTGATAAGACTTCCAGAAATAAACCAACACACTCAACTGATTTTTTTTTGATACTGCAACTTAACTTTACCCACCAAGGATAGCCTTTTCAACAAATGATGCTGAACTGGACATTCGTAGGCAAAAAATTATGTACTTCAACCTCAACCTTATACTGTATACAATAACTAATTCAAAACAGATCATGGATTTTAAGTGTTAAATACTAAATAAAACTAAACTTTTAGAAGAAAATATAAGAGAAAACCTTTGTGACCTTGGGTTAGGCAAAGATTTCTTAGAGCTACAACACCAAAAGTACAATCTATAAAAGAAAAAAATTGATAAGCTTCATCAAAATTAAACATTTCTGTTCTTTGAAAGATACATGTTAAGAGACTGAAAAGGCAAGACCAGACTGGGAGAAAAATCTTTGCAAATCACATATTGAATAAAGGTCTTGTAGCTATACAATATATAAAGAACTCTCAAAACTCATTAATATTAAGAAAACAACACAATTAAAACTGAGCCAAAGGCCAGGCGCGGTGGCTCACGCCTGTAATCCTAGCTCTCTGGGAGGCCGAGGCGGGCGGATTGTTTGAGCTCAGGAGTTCGAGACCAGTGTGAGCAAGAGCGAGACCCTGTCTCTACTAAAAATAGAAAGAAATTAAT
>NW_012133970.1:1177527-1180313 GCF_000956105.1 Propithecus coquereli
AAACAATTATACCAAAGACAAGAATCATAAAGGAAAAGACTAATAAATGCAAATACACTACAGTATAAAAACTAATATTTTTTTTTTGAGACAGGGTCTCACTCTGTTGCCCAGGCTGGAGCGCAGTGGTACAATCATAGCTCACTGTAACCAACTCCTAGGCTCAAGCAATCTACCTGCTTCAGTCTCCCAAACAGCTGGGCCTATGGGTATGTGCCACCAAGCCTGGCTAACTTTCTTGTTTTTTGTAGAGACACGGTCTAGCAAGATCAGTCTGTTGTTGAGGCTGGTCTTGAACTCTTGGCCTCAAGGGGTCCTTGGGATTACAGGTGTGGGCCACCACACCCAGCCTATTTTTATACTATATAAAAATAAAGTTCCTGTATGTTGGAAGATACCATAAACAAAATTAAAAGACCTTCTGGGCATGATGGAGTAAATGCTATTGGGTTAGTCCTCGTGTAACCAGAAAATGAGAAAAAAACCAAAGGAAACCACTGTTTTCAGACACTAACCAATACAAGTGTAGTACTGTATGATCCTTTAGAGAAGGAAAATAAAGGAAGTCAGCCCTATAATTGTTCCTGGCTTTCTGCTAAAGGTTTCTGCTGGAGCCAAGACAAGTACAGCAATCTCACTGAGCTGTGGAGACAGATACTGGAGTCTCAGGAAGCTAAGACAGCTGGAAAGTGAGGGGCAGAACTGGAGAGGAAGAAGCACCACAGAAAAAGAAACTTAAGATCTGCAGAAGCTCCCTTTAGTCTTTGGCTGGATACTAAGCTGCATATGCGTAGGATGAGACTCTATAATGCCAGGCGAAAGGCCCTATAAGCTGAACAACTGTCAGAACTCACACAAGGTTGGCAGTTAAACAGAAGTGGGGGCAAAAATCTTCTCAGTTTTCCTTTATAAATGTTTTAATATCTAGGTTGTGGGGTCCCACTGAGCATTCTAAAACTTCAGGCTCAGCTTTTATCAAACATATTCTACCCATCCTAGGTCCATCCTAAAGATAGCTTCTTACCAGAGTTGATTTTTGGTTTAAAGAAGACTGGAGGAGAAATTTGCTAAGCAATCTTTGGGAAAAGGAATCTCATCATGACTAACTCAGCATCACCTATTGGTATAGACTATGCAGTGCATTTCAGATGAGATCAGGCACATTTAGGATGGTATGGCCATAGACTATGCAGCTAATTTCAAATTTAACCAAACATTAAACAGTAAGGCCTCTGCCAACTTTGTGAAGACTGGCAAACAGTTTAGGTTGCATTTTTCATAAGGGATTTATCTGTATGACTCTCTTCTTTTTTTGGTGGGTGGGGGACAGGGTCTCGTTCTGTTGATGGGCTAGAGTACAGTGGCATCATCATAGTTCACTGCAACCTCAAACTCCTGGGCTCAAGCGATCCTCCTGTCTCAGCCTCCCGAGTAGCTGGGACCAAAGGCGTGAACCACCATGCCAGGCTAATTTTTCCTTTTTTTTATAGCTACCGGGTATATGTTGCTTAGGCTGGTTTCCAACTCCTGGCCTCAAGCGATCCTTCCATCTTGGCCTCCCAAAGTGCTAGAATTATAGGCATGAGCCACCATACCCGGCCAGGCTCTCTCCTTTAAATGACATGGAATGTTGTGTTCCTTTTGGGACTACTGCAAATAACTCCAACCACTTAAAGTTTTGGAGTTTCCCTGATTATTGTTTTTTTCAAATGCTATATGAACATGAACGCAGGGTGAAAAGAAAGCAATGTGGAAAAAAAAAAAACATGAACAGAGGTTGAGATTGATCTAGTACCTATGTGGTAGCTAGAAGGCACAGAGCTTAAATTCTATAATTAGTGTGCAGTTCATCACCACCACTTAAGTACAAGACTAAGTACTCTCATACATACTGCATATGTCCAGCTGCAGTTTTATATGGAGTGCTACTTATCTTCTGGTTTTTGCCTAATGACCCTAACCTTAGGGCTGCAGCCATTGCTGTACTGTGGGCCAAATACGTGACTCATAAAGGGAAAATCAATGAAGTCAATTTAAAATGCTATGGAAATATGCTCATATGCAGTATGATATTATGTGTGAAGGATCTAAATGGAAAGAGTCAAAATAATATTAACTAGAGATAACATTCTGGTGGCGCACGCCTGTAGTCCCAGCTACTCGGGAGGCTGAGGCAGGAGGATCACTTGAGCCCAGGAGTTTGAGGTTGCTGTGAGCTAAGCTGACGCCACGACACTCTAGCCCCGGCAACACAGTGAGACTCTGTTCCCCCCAAAAAAAATAAAATAAAAAAGAAGAGTTAAAACAACAAAATTTTTATGTTATGTGTATTTTACCATAATGAAAACAAAGTCTGGCTGTGAAGAGAAAGGACGGCAAGAAGACACTAAATCAAGATTGGAAGAGTTTTTATTTTCTTCAATGATGTGAGAGACTCAACCTTTACATGGGAATATTGGTATCTTGGCCCCAATCACTGAAGGAAAAAAAAGACCTTATAATTTATTAGTGGCCAAACTTACAGAGTAGTAGCAGCATAGCATAGACTTAGAATCTAGTATTATGGAAATATTTTAAGCACTATATTTAACCTATAAATACTGAAACATTTATTCATGTTCTTCAAACTGACTGAAACCTTTAGACTTAATAACCAGCTAGAAAAAAAAGTTCATGTACAATAGCAGCAAAACTTTTAAATTACCTAAAAATAAACTCAACAACAAAAAAATTCAATATCTGATGCCATGGCACTCTAGCCCAGGCAATAGAGCAAGACTCTGTCT
>NW_012133970.1:1182403-1185329 GCF_000956105.1 Propithecus coquereli
CTCAGGCTGGTTTCGAACTCCTGAGCTCAAACAATCCGCCCGCCTCGGCCTCCCAGAGAGCTAGGATTACAGGCGTGAGCCACCGCGCCCGGCCATTCACAAACTTTTTTTTTAATTCAGGGTATTATGGGGGTACAAACATTTTGGTTACATGTAATACATTTGCCTTGCCCAACTTTGATAATAACAGCTATGATCTTTTTAGCCAGAAAAATATACAACCATATTTTACATACATCAGAGGGTTCAAGGAATGTACCCTACTCCCTATTTGAGCTTATCTACTTATGTTTTTATATACTGATGATTTGAAAAGAAATCCATATTTATAGATTCTCTTCTGAGCTTTGGACCTATATATAGCTAAATACCTACTGAAAGTCTTCACTTGGGGTTGTCTTACTTCAATATGACATATCCCAAGTTGAACTCTACCATCTTTTCTCTAAAACTCCTCCTCCTATATTTCCTGTATTAGTCAATGGCACCACTAGTTGCCCAAGTCAGAATTTTGCATATCATGTGACTTATCCATCCTTCCAAAAATGGAAATGTCCTTCTTTTGTTAATTACAAGTATTACGTGCTCACTTAAAAAAATTCAAATACCTAAGTACAAAGTATAAAGTGAAAACTATCCTCCATTTCTCCCTTTAGTAATTCCACTCCATTACAACTGAGCTAAATAGTGACTGACTCCTTTAGATGGGAAACCAGCTCCTCCAGTTCACTGGCCCCCACATAGCCCATTTCACTCATTTATGTTACCTGTATAGCCTCTATAGGATCTGAATTTGTGACCCCCTTCTAAATATACTGTTGAGCAACACAGTTCTCAATAATATATCTTAGATATCTTTTGATATCAGCATATACAAATATACCTTGTTAGCTAAATCTACCATTTTGATAGCTAAGCAGTATTCCACCATACAGATGTACCTTAATTTAACCAGTTTCCTATTGGTAGATATTTAGAATGCTCCATATTTTTTTCAATTACGATGTTGCAAAAAACATTTGTACACATGCCGTTGCAAACTTGTGTGAAGTATTCCCTAGAAGTGAAGTTGCTTAGTCAAAGGGAACCAACATTTATAGTCCTCTAAAAAGTTTGTACTGATTTATGTTTCCACCAAGATCATGAGTGCTTGGCATCATCTTGAATTATCCATCTTTTACCCATACCCCCAGCTTTCAATCCATTTATGAAGATATCAATTCTACCTCCTAAATATCTCTACAACCTATCCCCATCTTTCCACTCTTATTGCTACTTACTTTAGTTCAGGCCTTCAGTATTTCTAACTTGGAGGGCTATCAATAATCTCTTTACTGGTCTCTATCTCATTCCCCTCCAATCCATTCTTCAGATAGCTTCTAGAATGATCTTACTAAAATACCTGATTAATGTCCTTCTCTTCTTCTAAAAGCCTGATATGACATACTAGGACTTTATGATTTGGTCCCTGTCTACCTTTAAAACTTCATTTCTTACTACCAAACCTAGCTCTCACCCTGCATTCTAGCCAAACTTAACTATTTGCACTTCACCATCTAAGGCACTTTGATCTGCTTTTCTGCTTCTGCCTGAAACTTCTTCCCTACCTTTTCCTACTTGACTATCTGCTTGGCACAGGTGTTCAATAACTGCTATTATAAACATGATCCTTCAAAATTCAGCCCAAAAGTCACTTCCTCTAGAAAAGTTCTCTGCCTCCTACACCAGTAAAAAACTTGAAAAACATACAAAAGATGACAATGAAGACAATCCTAACCCCATATCTCAGAGATAACCCCTATTATCACTTTGGTGCATTTCCTTCCAGCTTTTGTTTCTATGTATATACATCTTTTCCAAAAACATTACTGACATGAAATGAACAGTTTTGTGTTCTGCTTTGCTCATTTAACACTGTGAGAATTTTTTGATAATTAGTTTTCCCAAAAGAGTTTTTGTCTTTACCTAATAATCTACCATATAGGTGACACTATAGCTAACCATTCCCTTTACATTAACCATTTAGGTTTATTTCTCATTAATATAAATAACATTACCATGAACACCTTTGTCTACATCTTTGATTAGGACAGATTATAATCTTACCATGTGCTAAACACTTAACATGCATTATTTTATTTCATCCTCACAATAATGCTCTGAGGGGGAATACTATTATTATTCCCATTTTACACATGGGAAAGCAGAGGCTAAGTTACTTTCCCAAAGTCATAATGCTATTATTAAGTAGTGGGGCCAACACTCAAATCCAAATCCAGTTAACTATAAAGTATTCACTTTAACTATTTTTAAGTCTCTCAATGTTGCCAAGTAACTTTTCGGAAATGTCTCACAATTTTGTATTAACAACAGCAATATGTGAGAGCACCAGCCTCACTAGCATTGAGTACTTCCATTAAAAAAAGGAGCTTGGGTGGGTATGGTGGCTCATGCCTATAAATTCTAGTACTTTGGGAGGCCGAGGCAAGAGGACCGTTTGAGGCCAGCAGTTCAAGACCAGCCTGGGTAACATGGTGAGACCCCAACTCTACAAAATAAATAAATTTAAGAAATTAGCTGAGTGTAGTGGCACACGCCTATAGTCCTAGCTACTTGAAAGGCTGAGGTGAGAGGATCACCTGAGCCCAGGAGTTCGAGGCTGCAGTGAGTTATGATCATGTGACTGCACTCCAGCCTAGGAGGATAGAGCAATACCCTGTCTCAAAAGTAAAGTAAAATAAAAGAAAAAACCAAGCTTATCTAATAGGTTAAAAAAAGGCATTTCTGGCCAGGCGCGGTGGCTCATGCCTGTAATCCTAGCACTCTGGGAGGTCGAGGCGGGTGGATCGTTTGAGCTCAGGAGTTCGAGACCAGTCTGAGCAAGAGTGAGACCCCGTCTCTACTAAAAATAGAAAGAAATTAGCTG
>NW_012133970.1:1185379-1187481 GCF_000956105.1 Propithecus coquereli
TAGGCAAAAGCCACCATACCCGGCCTGACAAAATTTTAAACAAAAGTATTATTACATGTATAGTATGTGATAGTAGGAAACATTTCACATGTGCCTTTAACTCCACAATGTCTTTCTAATCCTTAGATCCCTATTTAGAAGTTTCCTATTCTCTCATCCACTAGTTAAGAGGGTGGAAAGTTGGTCTTCTAGGCTGCCCACTGCTTCTACCAAATCGTTATTTACTTTTCCTTGGGAAAAAAAATCTCTCCTACTCTAAGGCCTGCTTTCTACTATGCCAAGATTGAAAACTTGGAGGCAGATTTGGTTTGCAGTCAGATGTTTTGATTTGGCTCATAGAGTTAAAGGACATGCCTCTTTAGATGTAATATGTACTCTTCTAGTTTACCACAATCCCCATCTAGCCCACCTTACTAATTTATATAACTTGCCTGGCTCTTGCAGGCCACTTGAGTTTGAAATCCGTATTTTTCACCTTTAGTCACTATTCACTGACTCATTCACAAGACTTACACATCTGGCACATTCTTCCTTTCCACTCCAAATCCCTCCCATCACAGTGGGTTACTCTAATGTTCGTATCTACTGCCCATCCAAAATCCTTGTCAATCTTCATACCAATGATTTGCACCTTCACTCCAGCCAAACATATCCATGGCTGTATCTAGAATGTTGTCTTTACTGAAAAACTGCTTCACCTTTGAAAGTTTCAACTCCAATATCCTACTTTCTCTTATTACAGCCTTCTGTCGAGTTTTTTCATTCTCTTTCTGTGACTTCAAGAAATCTGCCAGGCCCATTAACTCCTATCTCCCAACCTATCAAGCCTCTTCTGGCCTTAGTTTCTTCCCTAATAAGCCACATGCTTTAAAAACTAAGGTAATATATAACAATATGCCAAAGTAAGCTACAGGATCATTGTGGTATAGCTTCCTGATTCAGTAATGTTACTTGAAGATTAGAGGAGAGATGTAAAGTAATTTGGTAAGAAATTTAAAATACAAGCAAATAAGCCTAAGGTAAAATTTGCATAAATTTTTAAGATAAAACACAAATTGCCAAAGAAATTTCAAACTTTTATGGAGCTGCTTGGAAATATTCCCCAAGATTGGAGACTACATAGTCACAATCCTGTCATAAAGGGTCCTTTGGTGACAAAATATGAGATGCCTAAATTTCAACAATTTTTTTTTACTAATACCCACAATTTCCAATCTTTCCAACACATCCATAAAACAAAATCCCAACCCTGAATCAATTTTATAATCTGCCTTCTCAGTTCCCTAACTTGGTTTGATGAGCACTGACAAAGAAAATCACAAGTGTGCCAAGTGATGCTGCCATAAAAATTAATAATGGTCTCCAACTTCAGCTGGACCCTCAAAAGCTGCTCAGTGGACTTCTGAAATATCGCTAATCAGCTTCTTTTCCAATCTCCTACAATAGATAATTCAAACCCTTGTCTACATTTCCATTCAAATTCCTTCTCCCAATACCTCACCCACGCTCAGCAAGAAGACCTCGTTTCCTACTTTACAGGGAAAATAAGAGGCTACTAGGCAGACACTTTCTCAGTATCTCCCTCTCCACTCTTATATAGGGACTTCATAATTTTCTTCTGTCACCTATATAAAGGTCTCCTCTGTCCAAGTGCCTTCATCCCCTCAACATATTGACTACCATCTTCCTTCTTACCTTCACAGGTAAATTCTACTCTCTATTTTTTTACTTTACATTCATTCATATCCCCTGCAGTTCGGCTTTTGATTCTACCACTTCACTAAAATAGTTCTTTTTTTTTTTAATTTCAGCATATTATGGGGGTACAGATGTTTAAAATAGTTCTTCTGATGACCATCCTCTTTGGTCTTCTCCATTGCATCTGACTTGGCCATTTTCCCTCTTTGAAATTCTTTTCTCTTGGTTTCCAGTACATTACTCTTCCCTGGTTTTCCTTCTTTCATTCTGGCCACTCCTCAGTATTCACCAGATATCTTAAATGCTGGAATTCATCAGGTCTATTCTCATCCTACATCCCTTCTTAAACAGTGATTCTCAAGTTTTTGGGTCACAAACTTTTTTTTTTTTTTTTTTTTTTTTTT
>NW_012133970.1:1191161-1191985 GCF_000956105.1 Propithecus coquereli
AAAAAAAAAAAAAAACACCCTCTTCTAGAAAGATTCATTTAATACCACTCTGATTTAGATACCCTGTCCTATGGCACTCTGTGCATGCTTCTAGCACAATATTTAAGTACTGCAATTTTTCTTTTCTGTTTCTCTAACTAAACTGTAACCAATTTGGAGGCAGGGATCATATTTAATTTGATTTTATATTTGTAGCATCTATAAGTGCCAGTACACATAAGGTATTCAATGTCTGCTTAACAAATGAGTCATTCAAAACTGAACTGTATTAACTTGTTTATGAAGCCTTCCCTAACCCTCAGGTTAAGATACTCCTTGCTCTCCTTTGGTGTACTTCATACATCCTTCTATTATAGCTCTTGTCAAGCTGCATTTTAACTCTCTCCATCAACTGGATTGGGAATTACTTGAGGATAGTGACTGTCTTTCCTATCAGTAGATTAAGTAGCTAGAATAGAGCCTGGCATATATTATTCAATCGATTCATATACTGAGCAAAACTCCATGCACCAAGGAACCTCACAAAGGTCTACAGCCACACACTTCCCCAAGCTCCACTTAAGGGCTTCAGGCACAGTTGAGTTTTCACATTTCATGGAAAAGCAGTGATGGCTCAAAGCCCAAAGTAATATCCATTTGATTTTTATTCTCACCCCATTTTTCTATGCTTTCCAAGATTTCAAAAGTACGCACGTTATTTTTCATCATTAATAGTTAATAACAAACTTTACACACTACAATATGTGCCTGCTTTTTTAAAAAAAGCAGACTAAGTCACTTGACAATTTCTGCTATCACTGCTCAAAGCTGCTTTATGCACTTAC
>NW_012133970.1:1193364-1210833 GCF_000956105.1 Propithecus coquereli
TACTCACCATCAAATTGGTATTAACTGATCAACACATAAGTGCACAAAAAAGAATAACATCTATTGGATATTGGGCAGTGGGGAGGGGGGAGGAGGGGACAGGTATACGCATACACAAAGAGTGTGATGCGCACCATCTGGAGGGACGGATGCACTTGAAACTCGGACTTGGGAGGGGGAGGGGGGCAAGGGTAACATACATAACCTAAACATCTGTATCCCCATAATATCCTGAAATAAAAAAAAGAACCCCTGCTGTACACTCACACTTAAAATTCCTTATTCCCTAGTCCCATCCAGAAGTTTTATAGCATTATACATGTAGAAAACATGCCTACAGTGCAAAAGGAAACTCAGTTAATTCCTGGGAAGGATCATTACAACAACAATAAAATTAAACAAAAGACAATAAACACTTGGTAATTATCAAAGTGTCATTTGCCTAGAAGCACCTCTGAATCAAGAGCCTCCAGTTAGTTGGTATCCTTTCTCTCCAGAGCTATTCAGGAGCATTCAAATACTGAATGCCAACAACAGAAAGCAAGAACCTCTCTATATGCAGACTCCTGGCCTCTTTGATGTCAATGATAATACACTCATACAGCAAAAAGGTCAATATTTAAAATTACATACCAGTCTCAACATGGAGAGCCTACTCAGGCTCTCCAACATACATACACATGCACACCCTATACTTCTTTTCTTTCCTCTGTATTATCCTCACAATATTTAGCACAGAGACCACTTACATCTGGAACTGCCATCATTTTCTGGGTGACGATGTTGTCCAGAATGAAAGAAAATGCCACTTGGTCATCATCATCCAGCAAGGGGTTGATAGCTTTCTCTAAGCGAGCCAATTTGTCTTCCTTCTGAAATGAAACAAACCAAAGCCAAGACAGAGGTTTCCCTGAAGTATGATCACTATAGAAAAGTTAAGATATAATTTAAGGTTCAGCTAAGCTGTCTATTACCTTTGCCCAAAAAAGTTTAAGTCTCAATTGTCTACTATACAGTTCCAGGTAAAAAGTCCAGATAAATGATATTCCAAAAAAAGGGACAAAAATGACATGCCAACAACTTCCTTAGGTATTCTACATTCTATTTTTTTTTTTTTAAAGAGACATGATTTCCCTCTGTTTCCTAGGCGGTAGCACAACAGTGTGATCACAGCTTAATGCAACCTCAAACTCCTGGGCTCAACCAACTCTCCCACCTCAGCCTCTCAAATAGCTGGGACTACAGGCATGCGCCACCATGCCCGGCTAATTTTCTCTATGTATTTTTAGCTGTCCAAGTAATTTCTTTCGACTTTTTGTTAGAGACAGGGTCTTGCTCTTGCTCACGCTGGTCTCGAACTCCTGAGCTCAAACGATCCACCTGCCTCGGCCTCCCAGTGTGCTAGGATTACAGGTGTGAGCCACCGAGCCCGGCCTGAACATTACTGTTGATTAGTGACTTTTGTATAAGGGGACCTAACCCAATAAATTCATTTCAGACTCTATAGTAGGAAAAAGTTTATGTTCCCATTGTTCCACATCCTCATCAACACTTAGTACTGTCAGTCTTTTTAACATTAGCCTTTATGGTGAGTATGTAGTGGTATCCAATAGTGATTTAAATTTGCATCTCCCTAATGATTACTCAAGTTGAGAATCTTTTCATGTTTATTGGCCATTTATTTAGTTATTCTCTTTTGTGAAATGTCTACTTCAATATAAACCTCATCATTATAATTGTACTTTTGTAAGTAAGCTTATAAGGTGCCACAATTATTTTCGGTAAGAAGATGGACTATAAATTATCATTTAAAAATTAGAATTGCTCCCTGCCAAAACATTGGCTAGTCTCTTAGCTACTGCTGATTTCCTGAGAAGTCACTTTCCTTTGCCCTTTCTAAAGATTTATGTAGGTTCTGGATCTTAATCCTAACTTTACTATTTAATAGTCATGATGCCCAGAGCAAGTATTTTCTTCTATGGACTTAGTTTTTCCATCTACAAAAGGGACTGGCCTATATGAGTTCTAAAGTCCCTTCTAGCCTTTACATACTTAAGATCTGCTACTCCCACATATACTCTTTCTTCTGTTAAATTCCCTACTTCCTAAACCCTGCTATCCCCCAATTTCAAATTCCACTGCCTTTCTCTCATTCTAAATGTCTTACCTCTTTGAGTTTTTCATCACAGAGATCCAGCATGGATTGAGAGATCTGGGTCAACGAGTGCTTTGGCCCTACAGAGGAACAGTAAGACATGGGACCATTAAAAATGTGAGTGAAGATCTGTCAAGGCTTCCTTATCCTTTTAACACATTTACTTAAGAACCTAATATTATGCCATGCACCAGCGTAACTGCTGGGTTAGATACATACACTAGACTTGAGGCTGGGTGCAGTGGCTCACGCCTGTAATCCTAACACTTTGGGAGGCCGAGGCAGGAGGACTGCTTAAGGCCAGGAGTTCAAGACATGCTAAACTTATCTCCATTTTTCAGTGCCAAACATATAGCAGGTATATAATATGACTATATGAACTAATTTTAACTTTTTGAGACAGGGTCTTGCTCTGTCAGCTGGGTTTAAGTGCAGTGGTGTGATTATAGCCTCACTGCAACCTCAAACTCCTGGGCTCAAGTGATCCTCCCACCTCAGCCTCCCGAGTAGCTGGGACTATAGGCGTGCTGCCACACCTGGCTGATTTTTTTTGCCACCACGCCTGGCCTTAACTCTTTTCTTCATTTGTGTGTATCCATGCATGATAATAGTACTGTTGCCTTTAATATCTTGCAAATGATACTATGGATGGGGAATAAGAATTTGAGGATGGATGAAAAGATTCAATGGATAATTTATAATTTTTCCATGCGAGGCATATGCAATTTTTAATTGTGGATCCAGCAATTAGGACGTTTCTGGTACTTCAACAGAAGGCAAGTGCAGGGTTGTGAGGTGTGAATGGGAACTGAAAAAGCAGAAGAGTGGCCAGGTGCGGTGGCTCATGCCTATAATCCCAGCACTTTGGGAGGCCAAGGCAGGAGGACTGTTTGAGGTCAGGAGTTTGAGACCAGCCTGAGCAAGAGTGAGATCCCATCTCTACAAAAAATAGACAAATTAGCTGGACATGGTGAGGCACGCCTATAGTCCCAGCTACTTGGGAGGCTGAGATAAGATGATTGCTTAAGCCTAGGAATTTGAGGTTGCAGTGAGATATGATGATGCCACTGTACTCTAGCTAGGGTGAGAGAGTGACCCTATCTCAAACAAACAAACAAAAAAAAGCAGAGAAGAGTATATGGAGCATGGTGGTTAAGAGCACAGGTTCCAGAGTTAGATATACCCAGATCAACATCTCTACTTTGCAACACCACAGGCCTGTACACGTTCACCTGGAAAATCAGGATTATAATAGTACCCATTTCAAAGATTTCTTACAGTGAAATAAAATTATACGAGTAAAGCACTTGGTATCACTAGTGGTATTACTACTACTGCTATTATCAGCATTTGAGAGTGAGGAAGACAGAAGAGTCAACTAGAGGGAGTATGCAAAGCAGGGATAAAGTTATGATTTTTAAAATTCCAATTTTTTTTTTTTTTTACTAACATCTCCACCTCAATGACCCATAGGTATCTCAAGTCCTGTATCTTCAAAATTAACTCATACCTTCCCACCCCCTTCCAATCCGATTTTTGTTTAAGTAATTATCCTTGTAACCTGAATGACAGTTGGGCCTAACAGATTTATTTTTCCCTTGTATATATGTGGCACTCTGCTAGGCCCTGGGAATATAACCACAAATAAGACACAGTTTCTCTAGAATGTCACAAAGTGGTGGGAGAGTCAGATATATAATTATGGTGTAACAATAAGAGCTGTAAAAGTTGACTTAATTGTGCGGGGGGGGGCACAGAGGATAGAAAAATGGATATTTTAGGCAATTTGGATAAATCTTTATGAGGAGATGGTATGAGTTGGTCTGGAAATACAAATGGAAATTTACCGCTGAATGGAAGAAAGGCCATTCCAGAGAGAGAGAGAACAAAGACTGTGCAAAGGCATGAAAAAATGGCATGGGATATTTAGTGAAATATAATGGTGAGTGTGGCAGGAGGTGATAGTGGGTATGGGAGCCAGTCACTGAAAATGGAGGAAGCCATGAGAAGCTAAATAACTTGTTTATGGTAACTCAATTAGTAAGTGACAGAGCCATGTTGCACACTTTATCTGTCTGTACTCTGAACTCCTCTACTTATACATGAATCTGTGCTCAAGGATGCAACTAGAAACCAGAAAATCTTTTTCTTTACATGCAGAAATTGTATTGTTTCCTCCCTTTTAAACAGATTTCTTCCTCCTTGCCTTCCCAGCTTTTAAGCAAAGTAGACATACTTTAGGCCCCTCTAACAAATCTGTAGACCAAATCAAAGATTAACATATAGCAAATACGGTCACAAGCACATACCGTGCATAGGTTCCATCCACACTGAATGCCTTTCTCTTCTATTAACCTAGGCCCACTTCTTCCTCCCACTACTCCACATGTAACTGTTTCATTTTAACAGATAGACTCCAAATTCTCCAGAGGATATAAGAATAAAATAGTGGGAATAAAAAGCAATAGTATTTATTAAATAACTGAAAATATACATTACCTGATTTTCACACCCCCAAATACACTAATAAACTGTAGTCTTTTCAGCTAGTCTAGTCTGAATTTAGGACTAGTAAGGGATAAATAAGGAACTGAAAGGTGATCTTTACAGTCAAGAACAGGTGATTCTTACCATTGTAGGTTGCACTATTTTTCACAATTAGCTCCAAATGCTCTCTGAACTCTTCCCGAGATGGGTAGAGGCGTTTACGCACATTTTCACGAAGTGTTTGTAGGTCCATTGGTCGAGTGATGATTTTGTAGTAGTCTTTTACAACCTTTGCATTGACTGGAGTGTGGAAAGGGTATGTCTGTGCAAACAAGAGCCAGCGCGATCCATGAGCAAAGAACACTTGAGCCAGTTCCTGAAGACTCTCACATCTTACCTGTCTACCTGGCCATCAACTCTCAAAGGAATCTTTCTAGATGGAGCAGGTCTGTTTCCTCTACTAAACTGTTAAAAAAAAAAATCAAAAAACTACATCCCAAAGAATTAGGAGTTCCAGGTACCTAGTCTATACACTACTGCCCTATATCTGAAATCACAAACAGAACAAAGAGCCTTGCCACCCCTACAGTAGGCATCCAATGCAATGAACTCACATTTGGAAGATCTCTCATGTCATTGATGATAGACTCCAAGATGGATGACAATGTCACCATAGGGTCTGTCCGGCGCCGGTGGATAGACTTATGAGGTCTCTACGGAGAAACAAGAAATTAGAATGCTTCTTTAAACCAAAAAACCCCACATTCTCTAATCAGGCAAATATATTTTAGAAATCTTTTAATAAATAGTACACATAATTCTTAGGGCAAGGCCAATGGGAGAATCTAAGGCTGTTGAACCCATGGCATAGAAGGCTGGGGGAAATCAATGAGAACTCATCTAATCAGAAGGAAGCAATACAGATACTCACATTCAAATAGTCACAATGAACAGTGGTTCCAACTCGCCGTTTCTTCTTGGGAGGAAGTTGCTGTTTAGGGAACTTGAGAACCAGAGATTTTCTTCGAACCTCATCTGCACTGCAATCAATAACACTTTCATAGCATACAGTCCCTGTTTCTAGTTCCCGGAAAAAAAAAATGCAACTACAATGAAAAAGTCCAAAGTACCTGAGCATGAGCCTGGGGAGGAAAAAGCCAAACCAAAGGCCAGACATCCACGTTCTAAGGCTAAGATCAGGAAAGGTCTCATAGGATCTCCAAATTAATAAAGAACTAGGCAAGTCACAACTTCACCTCAGTTTCCTATTTGGAAGATAAGGGAACTAGGCTAAAGGAATTTTAAGAATCCTTCCAGTTTTAACATTCTGTTTTAGGGTTAAAGGGCTAGGAAACCTAACTCATTCATCAGAATGGAAACAAGAAATTAAAAACTGATTCGGGAAAAAAAAAAACTAGTTTGGGTTTTCCCTTAATCATTAAGCCCATACACCTTCTTCCCTTCCATTGTAAGGGATCAAGATACCACATTTGCCTTTTCCAATGTGCTTCAAAACATAACAACCATTATAGATATTGATAAATTAAATCAACCAGGATAGAAAAAAGAACCTCAAACAATATACAAACAGAAATAAGTGAATCTGACTATATCAAATTGATTTTAAAAATTATACCCAAATTAATCCAAATATTTTTTGAATACCCTGACTGTACAACTTCAGTGGCATGTATTCCAAGGATAAAAAACTACAAAAAACATCTTGAACCTACTTTATAGGTTTATTGTTGGTTAGTGGTATTAGTATAGTAATTCTGAAACTCTTTCGTACATACCATAGGACAGAGCCAATGAATAAATAAATATATTGATGTTGGAAATCAATATTGAAAAATTTATTTACTGAAAAAGGATACAAATATGAAATGGGAAAAGATGAGAAAGAATCTATAGGTACAATCTGGATTAGAGGTACCAGTACAAAGTTGTGATTTAAAATATATGTATATTTACTAGTTTTGTCCACGAAAGAGCATAGAAGCAATGACATCTCAATGGCCATGAGCATATGTAACACATAGATCTTGGTTTCTAAATACTATTCCCTAATAAAAGGAACCTGGGCTCTTTGGAGAAATGGTCGATTGTAGGTCTAAGACAGGAAAAGTTCAAAGAGAGCCTGTGACATCTTGTGTCAGAAAGCAAAGATGGGCCGGGCGCGGTGGCTCACGCCTGTAATCCTAGCACTCTGGGAGGCCGAGGTGGGAGGATCGCTTGAGGTCAGGAGTTCGAGACCAGCCTGAGCAAGAGCGAGACCCTGTCTCCACTAAAAAATGGAAAGAAATTAGCCAGACAACTAAAATTATATAGAAAAAATCAGCCGGGCATGGTGGCGCATGCCTATAGTCCCAGCTACTTGGGAGGCTGAGGCAGAAGGATTGCTTGAGCCCAGGAGTTTGAGGTTGCTGTGAGCTAGGCTGACACCATGGCACTCTAGCCCGGGCAACAAAGCCAGACTCTGTCTTCAAAAAAAAAAAAAAAAAAAAAAGAAAAGAAAGCAAAGATTTATAGACATTTCAAAAGGGCACGAGATCTGGCTTAAAGGAGTCGAATTTGGGATACTATCTATGCATCTAAATTAATGATGTTAAAGAATTATAAAACATTTCATTTGCAAAGGAAACAATTTTAGAATCCATAGTAATACTTTAAAAGGGAGAGGAGAAAGCTCTTCTTTATAGAAAAATGCTAGCTAATGTAGAAGGAATGCTAGAATTAGAAAAATCGCCATTTTAGAACCCCCCCCATGCTGAAATAACTGAATCAGGTAATGATCATCAATTGATGCTAAGACCACTGAAAGACTGTTAGGGAATAGGATATTCACTCACATGTTTATTACAAAGGGAAAAACATACCTTTATTATAGGGTCTGGGGACCACCCCCCTTTAACACGATGATCAAAATAGTGGGAAAACTTGACATGAGCTTTCTTGTGTGGTACAGTAAGTATATAGTATCACCTATATAGGATATTAAATATTTTGCTAAAGACATTTAATCTGAACCTAGTCAACAAGAAAACAGACAAATCCAGAATATGGAATATTTTGAAACAATTGGCCTGAACTCTTCAAAAAATTCAATGTCATGAATAACATAAAAGGCAGGGAGGACCATTCTAGATTAAGAGAGACTCAAAATATATTTAATGTTTGAACTAGGATTAGATCCAGAATTGGGAAGGGGAGCAATAAAGGATATTGAGATAATGGGAAATTTGAATGAGGTCTGAGTATTACACATTACTATTAACTAATGTTAACTTTCTTAGGTGTGATAATATCATGCTGTTATATTCTTATTCTTAGGAGATGTGTGCTAAAGAATTTAGGAGTGAAATGTCATGATGCCTGTAACTAACTTACTTCCAAATGGTTCAGTGAAAAAATAATAGGCATACAAATATGAAGCAAATGTGGCGAAACGTTAACAATTGCTGAATTTAGAGGAATAGTATATTGTATTCTTTCAACTTTTCTGTATGTTTGCAATTTACAAAGTAAAGAGTTAGGAGAAAAAATTTCAAAACTTCTCCATTTTATTATCTATTAAATTCTCTGAGGGCAAAATATAGGTATATGCATAGTTTATATGTCTCCTCAATCTTTTTACATGGTCCATTATCAGAACACTCTGAGATTAGGGACTTCGCAAATATTATGAGTGCCTGGAACTAGAATAGGAAAAGAGAATCAACATCTACTGAGCATCTATTATATGTCAGGTACTGTACTATATGCTTCATAGTCTCTCTCATTTTATCTTCTTAACTACCTTGGTAAGGGTGGTTTTATTTTATAACTAAGGAAACTTGAGACTCAAAAAAATTAGGTAGCATGCCCAGGAGCAAGTGGTGGAACCTAATGAGTGGTGCAATTTTCATTACTGGTAATAATTACTGAGGAAAATTAATCAAAATCCCTGTACCCTCAGTTCCAATTCAGAGAACATATCACATCCACCCCTGCCACCCGCCAACATCACTGAACTCCAACAGATCTGTCTCATAGTACTTCCTGCCTACTATCCCTTACCTCTCAATTAACTGTTTCCCCAAGACAATCTTGGTCCCTTCAACCTTGATAAGTTCTTCATTATCATTATGAATGACTGTCTTTTCCAACTCCTCCTCTTGCTCCTCTGTCATGGCAACAGGGTTGGAAGGCGGAGCATTTGTTTGATAATAGAGGGGGCAAAATTTGTTTGTCCTCATGTGCCCAATGGCACCACATGCACCACATTTCAGCTGCAAAGGAAAAGTATCAAAGTGTCAGAGGTAAGCAGATAAGAAGTACCGTCGTCCCTCAGTATTCACAGGGGACTGGTTTCATTCAGGACCTCCTGAGTATACCAAAACCCATGCATACTCAAGTCCTGCAGTTGGCCCTGTAGAACCTGAGCATACAAAAAGTGAGCCCTCTGTATATATGGATTCCACATCCCATGATTCGTGCCTGTAAGTCAACCTATACAGTTCAAACCCATGTTGTTCAAGGGTCAACTGTATGTATAAGGGAGGGGAGAAACAAGAGCAGCTTCAGAACTTTTGCTCTAATAGAATTGTTATGTACCTATCAACCAGAACCCCCTAGACAAAAGTGCATGTATGGAAATGACACGTGAAAAATAAAATGGAATCCAGGGACTCAATATTGCTTTAAAAATCAAAAAAAGAGGATACCACTCCCAATTTAAGTTGTGAATTACAAAAATATTAAATATGCAAGAGAAATATTGCTGGAAGCCCAAGCCCGCATGCAGCAGCACAATCAGCCCTCTGGGTGTATTACCAACCTCTAGTAAAACAAGGAAAAGGCTCAATGATACCAAGTCTCCATCTCAGTTTTGCAACTAAGTGGCATCAGTATCCTAGACCTCAATTTCATCTGTAAAATGGGGCCAATACTGTGTCTAATATCACGTACAAGAACAGAACATTAAAATGACCTCAGTACATGTTAATAACAGTACTTTACTTTTTTCCAGTATTTTACAGTTTATAAAGTGCTTCCCGTGCATTATATCATTTAATACAACACTGTGAGACAGGAGTCACTTTATAGAAAACAGGTACGTTTGTGTCCCTGTGCATATATAAACACACATACACACAGAGACACGAATGTATGTGTAAAAAAATCCACCAAACCTATCTTGACTTCTAGGAAATATTTCAAGTGAAGAATAAATGACACCCAATGAGAATAATGGCACCAGACTGGGTGTAGTGCTGCCAGTACCGTTCACACTAGTACTAACAACACCCAAGTAGCCACATCAATTCACAAACTAGCTTTCCACAATGCTGCCCTCATTCCCAGTAACAGAGGATGCCAAAAGCTAAGGAAAACAGTATGCTTTCTTCCTTTGCTTCATTGGTTGTGATCACACCACGTTATACTTACTTTTAAGTCAGGACGCTCCTTCATTTTTTTGGGCTTCTTCTCAGGAGGACCCTTAAGCTTCTCCTTTTCCTGGTTCCGCTTAAGCCGCCTCAGTTGTTCTTGAATCCTCCGCCGCTCTTTTCGCATCTCTTCTCGATGCTGTTCATCAAAAAGGGCAAATTTTCGACTGAATAACAGGGGAGGGGGGGAAATCACAGGACCGTAAGCAAACCTAAACCAAGAAGATTGTCTTTATAGCTAACATCTCAGAATTAAAGTAATCCATCCAGGCTGAAATAAAAGGGGCTACCACCTGCCATTCCCATCTCCCTAATCAGTTAGCACTCCATTTGCAGAGAGGCACCTCTTTCGGAGTAAGTCCTGAGTAATCCCCAAGATTTTTGCAAATCAACCAATCAAAATGCAGAGAAACCAGATGGAACTAGGCATGGCTTTATTATGTGGCAAATACAAAATTTTCTCTGTGATTTGGCTCTGTTCAAACCCAAAGATCTAAAGGTAAGATGGTTTCCATTTACAGCAAAGTTTTAGGGACGTCTGTGAAGAATCCTGTCACTAAAACTCAAAGCACTCACTGTCTATTCCCCACCATTATTACTATTCTCCCTATCACATTTGAAAGCGGTGAATCAAACTTACATGAATTCCTCATCTTTTGTGGTCCGTATGCGCACATAGGCATCAATGACAGCTGGTTTTCGGACCGTCTCACAGCGAACGTACTCTTTCCCCTCTTCATCTCGAAATGTGCGATAAATCTTTAGACAGCGGCCAGTGGCAGAAGAGTTAAGGCTAGTCACAGAAGCTGTATCATCATCTCTGTGATTGTTTCCTGATGCTGCTGAGCCTGCTGCTGCAAGGTAGAAAAAGATTTCCAAACATTCCCGCTACCACCCAAATAGTCGTTTTCTTGGGGTTGAGTGGTGACACTGAAACTCAACATAAATCTATGGTTCTACAGAAAGCATCGGTCACCACCAGCCCCAAGAGTACATTAATTTATCCTTTTCTGACTTCATTTTACCACTGCCAATTTCTCCATTTTTACAAGTACAAAAAGTTCTGAAAGAACCTCAAAGAACTATATGTTTGCTATAGGAGACAGAGAAACAGTAGTGGTATTCTGATGCCTCTGAACAAGGGAAGAAAAAAGTCCAAGCAGAAAGTAGTTGATGATCACATTAAAGAAAAGCACTCAACCAAGCACTTGGGGGAAAAATGACAACACAGAAACAAGTGCAGAGCCTTAAGGCCTAGCATATGCTTCTTAAACTTTAATATAAATAGGAATCACCTGAGGATCTTAGTAAAATGTAGGTTCTAATTCAGTAGATTTGGAGTGAGGCCTGATATTCTGCATTTCTAACAAATCCCCATATGATATAGATACTGTGGTCTATGACCACACTAGTAAAGATCTAGAGGACCACATTGGTGGAAGGACTGTATCTCATCTTTACAAAGTAGCCAGAAAAATAAAATAGCACAAAACTTTTACAGAAAGGAGGAAATAAAGGGAAGACTACTGTGAGTGAGAATATTCATTGAAATCTTCGTCTTTAGCCTTTATTCTCTCTTCCTAGTATCTACATCTAAATTTTCAACTGTCTACTTGACATCTACACTCGAGTGTCACGGGGAACTAAAACTCCACACATTACACATTGTCTTCCTAAACCTGCTTCTTTCTCTGAAATTTACTACTTTAATCAATGATACTAACATCCTTCTAGTAAGCCCGGAGTAAAATCTTAAGGTAGCCTGATTTTTTCCCCTTTTGATCCCCAATGTCCACATCCCAACCCAATTCAGGCCTTTATCATCATCCCTGCCCGCAAATTCTGCAATTTTTGGCTGGTGATTCTGAACTCTTTTTAGGGTCTAAGACTCCTTTAATAATCTTCTGAAAGCCATGAATCTTCTCAGAAAAAGCACATTTGCATAGAATTTTACATGTAATTTCAGAAGGTTCAAGGACAACTCCCCAAATTCATCCACAGATTCTGTATTAAAAACTCTTACTCTCTAGGATGAACGCCCAGAAAGCTCATTTGAAGTACAGCACTGATAGCCCTGGCTTGGCCAGGCAGTAGTAGATTGATAGCATCTCTTCAATTTGTCCCCCAAAGACAAACCTAGAGTCCTGTTTGCAGAAAGCTCTCTACTTCATCTATAGGCTTTTCTACACTCATCTCCTGCTTCTTCTGCCTCCAGCTTTGCCTCAGTTATAGTCTGCAGTTATTTACATTCCTTTTTCGATCCTTTTCTTTCTTGTCTGTCTGTGAAGCCACTACCCTCACCGAGTAGCATCCGCTGTAGTTCCTTCCGCTCCTGCTCCTCTCGCTCACGGGATAGCTGAGAGCTGGTTTTCTTATTCTGCAACATGTTCTCGATGTTCTTTCCCATTTCTTCAAAGTCACTATCTTCAGCTGAGCTGCTGTCCGTGTCAGTTGATAAGACTTCAGTTGATGACAAAACCCTAAAAAGAGAAAAAAACAATGTTAAATTAAGACCAGGAGATATACAAAAGTGTGGAAAGAGCTAAGGAAATATGGTTGCAGGAAAGAGTAGAAAATCGGAAAATCTACCTCAAAAAGGCACACTCAAAATCCACGAAGACATGGGGCCCTTAACAGAAAAGCTTTACAAAGTTTTCCTAAATATTTAGTCAACAAGGCAAGTTTGAAAAATTACAGTAACTCTTCAGAACTCCTACAGAAAACTTGAGAAACAAATCAGCCCACTGGTCATTTTCAATAGCACATTACCATCCTCTCACAACTAAACCTTCAGAAAAAACCCTATCTGTCACCTGTTCCTACTGTTCCGGCTGTCGGGCCCAAGTAGGCCATAAGAGTCAACATGGAACCTAGAGCTCAAGCCTAGAGCCTCTTTCCATTTAAAACGTTTGCCAAGTTGCTTTGAAGGGAACAGGTATTCGAGTGGTACTATTACAACAGCTACTACCCTGTCATCACAAATATCTGACCACCTAGTCATGTTTTTAGATTACCTCCTCTTCATTATAAAATAGTGTCTGGGACCCTTCCCTTTTCCAGCTTGGATTTTCTTTTTTTGTTTGTGTGTTTTTTGATTTTTTTTACCCGCAGCCACGCCCAAGAAGCCTTGAGCAAGTGGACTCCCCAGCTTGGGCTTTCTATAGCACTAAAACACACTTGTTCTGTAGGTCAAAGATGCGCTGACATTCTTCTTTATAACGTTCCTGATGTTCCGCCACAGAAAACCTTGATCCACGGGCAAATTTACTCATGGGCCCCTCTCCAGAGCGAGCTTGTTCTGTTGACATTGTGCGCACCACATCAATCACTTCCCAGCGGGATAACTTTTTAATCTACAAGACAGACACACACACAAATAAATACAAATGTACAAATCATTCAGTGATTTCCAAGGACAAACCAACCCCACACAATTAGAGCTAGACCAAAAAAGAAAAACCATCCCAAAGCAGATTAAAAAGCTTTGGGAAATCTAACTCCTAAAAAAGTATCCAAGACCCAGCATACTACAAAGTTCTCCAGATTATTCTTTACACCTGCCTCCTTGCATTTCCCTCTCTATACACAGTCCCTAGGAACCTCTAAGTTTTTATCTTCCATACTCACCTCTTCCTCTGGCACACCAAATTTACGTAGAAGCTGCTTGGCATTTTTCAAGGAAAGGCGACGGAGGTCTGCATCAGTTCCTGTCACTGTCTTCTTCACTGGCTGAGGCTCCTTATCATCCTAACTCAAACAAAAACAGGTGAGAATCCTAAGAAACTGAACTCCTTATAGTAAACATCTAAGTCATTCTGACAATTTAACCACTTTCCAGGTCCTCCACCCACCTCCATTCATCTCCACTCAACCTCCACTTCTTCCTCCCTTGAGTTTCTTCTTCTAGAAATTCAGACAATCTTACCTTCTGCTGTGTTGGTTTGTTTGGAATCTTCACATAGGAGAATCCTTCACCACACCCTGTGGGATCTGCCACCCCAGTCACCTCTAGGAGACACTTGCCCTTCATGGCAGCAATGAAGGCCCTTGTGGTATTCCACGGAGCAGTGCGAACCTGAGGTACAGAAAAAGATTCTCAGGCCTGTAGGAAACATTTGCTCTATGTCTAGCCATTACCTAGAAGGGCAAAATAATTATAATGAACAGTTTCATGCTTTCTTAAAGTGTTCACAAAGATCAATAATTAAATATGGCTGCCTAGTACTCGGTTCTCTTCTTTGTATGATACTTAAGTCATGGCGGTAAATAGAGGCCAAGAGTTCAACCAGGGTAAGGAGAAATATAAGGAACAGTAATATCCTTCAGCCCCATATCCCTTGGACTTCACTAAGCAGTCTCAAGTAAAGTGTTTTCCCCTACCCTCACAATGTTCAAAATTAGACTGATGACTGCATTTGATTATCCAATTGCTCGAACAGCTTCTTTAGAATGATCTATACATTCTCAAAATTAGATTATATGCATGCTTTCAAAGCACTGGTCCCAAGCCTAGCAGCACTAAATCAAAGTCCATTATTCTGTCTCTGCCACAGGTTTGGTCAAAAAGGTTTGTCCTCTCCTGGGACCTTGAATAGTGTTTACCTACCCCACAAAATAATTAAGAGAAATAAGACAAAGGAAAAATGTGCTCACAAACCAGTCAAGAGTATACACAATTAGCTAGAAAATGGACAATTCTTTATTCAAGACTCAATCCTGAAGGCCATTAACAGAATCCTTAAATTCTGAGACTCTTAGACATCCATTCATTTTTCATTCCAACCGTGAAAGAGTAGTACAACAATGCTTTGCTCATTCTCTGCTTTTTACAATCAGTTACTTGTTTAACAAATATTTATTGAATACCTACTACATGTGAGGCACTACCTTCTCATGAACCTCATGTCAGTGAGGAAAAAACCAAATAGCCAACCAAGTTCAATGTTATATTATTAATGTCATGATAAGAAAGTGAAGGGTGCTGGCTGGGGATGGTGCCTCATACCTATAATCCCAGCAATTTGGGAGGCCGATGGAGGAGGATTACTTGAGGCCAGGAGTTCAAGACCAGCCTGGGCAACAGAGCCAGACCCTATCTCTACAAAAAAATCTTAAAATTAGCGAGATAGTCCCAGTTACTCAGGAGGCTGAGACAATAGGATTGCTTGAGCCTAGGAGTTGAAAGCCACAGTGAGCTATGATCCAGCCACTGCACTCCAGCCTGGGCAACAAAGTGAGAACCTGAGACCATGTCTCAAAAAAGAAAAAAAAAAAAAAAACCAAAAGAAAGAAGTAAATAAAGGGTGCTACACGTACATAAAGAAAGGAAGGATTATCATCCCATCCTAACCCCAGGGTGAGAATGAGGAAAAGCTTCCAAGAGAATATAATTTACAGATGAAGGTCAGATGGAAAGGGAGTAGAGAAAAAAATATCCCAGGCAGAGGAAATAACGGTTGCAAAATTCTGGAAAGCAAGAGAAAGAAATTCAGGGAACTGAATGAACTTCAGTATTTTTGGAGCTTAGAGTATAATATGGGCAATGGGCCGGGCGTGGTGGCTCTTGCCTGTAATCCTAACACTCTGGGAGGGCGAGGTGGGAGGATCGCTCGAGGTCAGGAGTTCAAGACCAGCCTGAGCAAGAGCGAGACCCTGTCTCTACTAAAAATAGAAAGAAATCAGCCAAACAACTAGAAATATATAGAAAAAATTAGCCGGGCATGGTGGTACATGGCTGTCTGTAGTCCCAGCTACTCGGGAGGCTGAGGCAGAAGGATTGCTCAAGGCCAGGAGTCTGAGGTTGCTGTGAGCTAGGCTGACGTCACGGCACTCACCCCAGGCAACAGAGTGAGACTTTGTCTCAAAAAAAAAAAAAAAATGGTGGGCAATGACAGGAGATGAAAGAAGGTTAGAGTTATATGCAAGCACCAAATCATGCAGAGTCTTATAAATTATATTAAGGATTTTTCTAAAAGAAGAGAGGATCCAGAGAAAGTTCATGGGCAGTAGAATGAAATGATCAAATATTGGGGTTTTCCATCTTTCTTTCTTTCTTTTTGTTTTTAATAGAGACAGGGCCTTACCCTGTCACCTAGGCTAGAGTACAGTGGTGTCATCATAACTCACTGCAACCTCGAACTCCTGGGCTCAAGCGATCCTCCTGCCTCAGCCTCACCAGCAGCTGGGACTACAGGTGTGCACCACCACATCAGCTAATTTTTCTTATTTTTTGAAGAGATGGGGTCTCGCTCTTGCTCAGGCTGATCTTGAATTCCTGGCCTCAAGCGATCCTCCCGCTTCGGCCTCCTAAAGTGTTGTGATTACAGGTATGAGCCACTGCACCTGGCCAAATGTTTGTTTTCACAGATAATTCAACTGTTTAACAAATGGCACTGGAATAATTAGACGTTCATATTTTGAAAAACAAACTTTAGCCCATACCTTGCACCCTATACAAAATTCACTCAAAATAAATCTAAATGTAAAATCTAAAACAATGAAACTTTTAATAAAAAACATAAGAAAATCTCTGTGACCTTAGATTAGACAAAAATTTCTTAGATACAGCACCAAAACCACAAGCAACAAAAGAGAATATTGAGAAACTGGACTTCATAAGACACTGTTAAGACAATTAAAAGACAAACCACAGATTGGAAGAAAATCTTTGCAAATCAGATACCTGATAAAGGACTGACACCTAGAATAAGTGAAAAACTCTCAAAACTCTGTAAGAACACAAACAACTAATTAAAATAAAAATGGACAAAACAGATGAACAAACAGTTCATCAAAAAAGATATATGGATGATGAATAAGTACATGAAAAGATGTTCAACATCCTCAGCCATTAGGAAAATGCAAATTAAAACCACAATGAAGGCCAGGCACGATGGCTGACACTCAGGAGTTTGAGACCAGCCTGAGCAAAAGCAAGACCCTGTCTCTACTAAAAATAGAAAATATTAGCTGGGCACAGTGGCATGTGTCTGTGGTCCCAGCTACTTGGGAGACTAAGGCAGAAGGCCAGGAGCTGGAGACTGCAGTGAGGTAGATTGCGCCACTCTACTCTAGCCAGGGCAATAGAGCGAGACCCTGTCTCAAAAACAAACAGGCCAGGCACCATGGCTTATACCTGTAATACTCTACTCATACTCTATCCAGGGCACCACTGCACTCTACCCAGGGCGACAGAGGGAGACTCTGTCTCAAAAACAAACAAACAAAAATCACAATGAGGGATCACTTCACACCCACTAGGAGGGCCATAAATTAAAAAAAAAAAAAAAGGAAATAACAAGTCTTGGCAAGGATGTGGACAAACTGGAACCCTCCTACGTTGCTAGTACGAATATAAAATGGTTTCCTTCACTGTGGGTCTCAAAATGAAAAATAAAA
>NW_012133970.1:1212348-1222000 GCF_000956105.1 Propithecus coquereli
AAACCACAATGAGATTCTACTTCACATCCATTAGGATGGCTATGATAAAAAAAAAAACAAAAACAGAAAATAACAAGTGTTGGCAAGGATGTGGAGAAACTGGAACTTTTGTACATTGCTGGTGAGAATGCAAAATGCTGCATCTGCTATGGAAAACACTAAGCAGGTTCCTTAAACAATTAAAAATTAGAATTACTATGTGGAGTCACTAATCCTATTTCTGGGTATATATCCAAAAGAACTGAAAGCATGGTCTTGAGGAGATATTTGTATACTCACGTGCACAGCAGCACTATTACAATAGCCAAGAGGTAGAAGCAACCCAAAATATCTATCAACGAATGAATGGATAAACAAAAGCGGTATATACATACAATGGAATATTATTCAGCCTTAAAAAAAAAAGAAATTCTGACATATGTTACAACATGGATGAACCTTGAGGACATTATGCTATTTATTGAGAACAATAAACCAGTCACAAAGACAAATACTATAGGATTCCACTTACATGAGGTATCTAATGTAGTCAAATTCACAGAAACAAAGTAGAATGAATGGTAGTTGCCAAGGGCTGAGGAGAGGAGAAAATGGGAAGGGTTGTTGTTTAATGGGTATGGAGTTTCAGTTTTGCAAGATGAAAAGAGTTCTGGAGACGAGTTGCCAAACAATGTGAATGTACTTAACACTACTGAACCGTACACTTAAAAGTTAAGATGTTTAACTTTATATTATATATATTTTACCACAATTTTTTTAAAAAAGCATACTGTATGATTTCATGATCTAAAATTCCAGAAAATACAAAGTAATCTATAGTGACAGAAAGCAGATCAGTGGTTGCCAGGGGACAGACACAGGGTAGGGAAAGGAAGAGGCAGGAGAAAGGGATTTCAGTAGAGCACAAAGAAATTTTTTGGGGTGACAGGTACGCTCATTATTTTGTCATGAGGATTTCACAGATTTAAACATGTCAAAACATATCAAATAGTATACTTTATGTGCAATTTATTGTATGTCAATTTTATCTCAATAATGCTGTTTCTTTAAAAAGGATAACTGAGATGCACTAATAAAAATTAGTGTAAAGTCTTACCTCATCATCAATCTTCATCTGAAAATCTTCCTCATTTTCTTCTTCTGGAGCAAAAAAGGACTTCTCACCATAGCCAGCATCCTAGAAGAGGACAAATCCATGTCATAAATCAGTCAATTGAAAAATACGAAGCACAAGTTTTATTGAATACCAAGTGCAGAATATCAAAGTTTATTTTGCATAGAGAATGAATTCTGTAAAGTCTTCACTGTATCTACCACCACTGTACAATCCTTAAGCTATTAGAAGACATATTACCACATTCCAAGGAACTTACTAGCTAATATACAGATAGTTAGGGCCTATAAGGAAGCTAAACAGAGGTGCTCATTAACTGAGACTCATTAACTCAGTGGGACAGAGCTATACTGTCCCACCCAGCTGGATCTTTTCTATTTTGGCCTTATAAGGATTCTGTCCTTCTCTAAACCATACATCTAACACCATTATCATCTCTGCCCACTTGGGAAGCTAACAAGTACTTTCCCTGCTTATACGCCTGTCTTGCAAAGAGGAAAGATTAAAGTCACTCAGATGGATGAGCAACTATTTTTAAAGCAAAGCAATATGGCTTAAGTCCCTCATTAAGCCTTCTCACCGATATTTAGCTATGTTGTAGTTTTCCCCAGAACTGATATACACAGGGAGCACCTCATACAGTTTGAATTTTTTAGTAACTGGTAACAATCTAGTAACCATCTCTAAGTCAGTGAGAAAGAGAGTCTTCTCTCCTATCTCTCTGAAAAACAACACAGGCACAAGCAGTGCCTAAGAGGAAGGTGTTCACCTTCAGTCGCTGCTCTGCAGCTATCATGCTATAATAAGCACAGCACTGCTCTGGTGACACCATAGCTCTGATCTCCTCTTCAGTTGGTAAACGAAAATCAGACTTCAGCACCCACCAGTTTGAGTCCATCCCTGGAAACGATGCAGAGAGAAAGAGAGAATGAGACTGTTCTGAATTCCAAAGGCCCTGACATTCATTGACAGCAACAGGGATAGCAAACCAAGACTGAACCAGGCAATATCTAGATGGTAACAGGCCTACCCACAGTTGGCCTGACTGGCCAAGAAAACCCCTGCTGCTAAGGTTTCCTACATATAAGACATCACACACTGAATTTCCTGGCAGCCAAAATCAAAAAAGTAATCAGAGCCTCCATAGTCAGATTTACTACCTCCTACCTTTGATGGCCAACAATTTCTATTTTATTAGCTGTATGCTTATCTTTTAAGTGAAAGCCATCATAATTCTTTTTTTTTTTTTTTTAAAGACGGGGTCTTACTCTGTCACCCAGGCTAGAGTACAGTGGTACGATCATAGCTCACTACAACTTTAAAATCCTGGGCTCAAGTGATCTTCCTGCCTCTGCCTCCCAAATAGCTAGGACTACAAGCATGCACCACCACACCCGGCTGATTTTTCAAAAAATTTTTTTGTAGAGACAGGATCTTGCTATATTGCTCAGGTTGGTCTCGAACTCCTGGTCTCAAGCAATCCTCCCGCCTTGGCCTCCCAAAGTGTTGGGATTATGGGCATGAGGCACCACACTTGGCCCGTAATTCTTTTCTTGGAAAGAGGTAGACAGGACAAATAACTAACTATTCACAACTGATGACCTGTGCGTTTGAAGTCAGCGCAGAGCTTTAGCCTCTTTCGGATGCTGCTTTCTGAATGGGAAGGAAAGGCTTTTTTTATATCTTCCATTCGGATCCGTCGTGGCCGATCTTTACTCTTCCAGAAAAGGCGGTAAATAAAAACCTGCCCAACAAACCAAATGTATTTTATTTGGCAAAGAATAAAAGTTCTCATACGGCCTCTTCCCCCACTAAGCTCCAACATTTTCGTCTTTCCTGATGTGCTCCCACATACCCTTTTTATATACATCCTGACCCATTTCCTATCTTCCCAGTCTTACCTGCAGAAAGTCTCGAATATGTGTATTGGCCCTTTTGGAGTTGGGCCCAGGAACTTCAAACAAGGGGCACTGCTGGCCAACCACAAAAATATCTACTAATTCCCGAATATAGTAACCCTGTCTTGTCCGAATAATCAGGAAGTCAGTTTCTGGCATTTTATGAAGATAAATTGGAGCACGAAAAAGGTTGTTCTCAAATGCCTAGCAGAAGTAAAAACATAAAAATTATATACAGAAAAACCCTAGTAAATTCAGTCAATTAATGAAAAAGGAAATTTAAGCTTGTTGCTCTCCATCTGCATTATGCCATCTAAGGTCTATCCAGTAATATAAACAAATTATAACATGGAATATCGAAAGGGATTAAACAATTTTTTATCCACTGTCTTTTAGTGTCAGTAGTGAAGAAAATAAAGGATTTGGATTCAGGTGATGGTGGCTGTCATTACCTGTATGATATCAGACAAGTTAATTAATCTCTCTGAGATTCACTTTCCTCAACTACAAAATGGAGTTACTTAAAATGTCTATACCTCATAGGATTGCTATGAAGGGTATATATGAAAATCACCTTATAAACTAATAAGTACTACAGTACTACCCTAGACCCCAACATAGCCCCTGACACACAACAGGTGAAATCAAAACATGTGTTGAATAAACTAGTGAATTAATTAAAAAATAAAACAACAAAAACAAAAAATAACTAATGAGGTACAAACTATGTTAGAGAGGACAGAATAAACACAAAGGAAAACACCGGACAGTAGGACAGAGGACAGCAGAACAGAAACATTTATCAAGTAGTTTGAGCAGAAGCCAGATGAGGATTAACTGTTACAAGAAGCCTGTGAGTCTAAGGAATGTCTCTCCAGAAAATCAGAAGAGTGGACAGAAAGGAAGATCTTCATTACATGGGTGTAGAAAGAAAATTCTCAATGTGAAATGTAGACAGAAAAAGAACTACAGGAAAAGATAGGAAAGGATGTTTAAGAGACTACAAAAGTAGCCACAAAAGAAGGGAATGGATTGGTAGAAAACCTCAATAGAAAAAAACCTCAAGAGAAAATTACAGTGGAGGAATGCCAAGGACAGTATAAAGATGATACTCAAAACCTGGTGGGAAATGGACTACAGATGTAAAAAATATAGAAAAAATAGGCTTTGCAGGTTCTTTAGGAGAGTAAGCAATAGCAATAGTGGAATAAACTAGGTTTAAGAGTAGGGAAAATGGCTGAGGTTCCCAAAAGAAATGAAGTGGAGGAAAAAAACAAGATACAAGAGTGCTAGAGATTTCCCCACATAATTTGTGGACCTCCATACTTCACCTTGAATATATAAAAGCTGTGACCAGAGGACCTCTCCACACCCATTAGAACAAAGGAGGGAAAAAAAAAAAACATTTCATTATGGCTGGGGACTATAGATGGCACAGTTCAGGTGTGGTTCAATACTCACAATAATCAAACTAATATGGTCAAAATGCACCAATTTCACACAGGAATTAAACATTCATAAATTACAGTAAATTATTAATATCCTAGGTTGGCTTCCCTATGCCATCCAAATGTTATTGGGCTTACCCAGTTTTCAAAAAACGTATTTAGCCTAAGAGCAACACAACTAAGAGCCAGTTTTAAGAAAAAGATTTTTTAAAAAACATTTCTGAATTATACTCATCTTCCCCATACTTGATACACAATAGTCTCTCAATCAACTAAAATTGGTTCTTTCTGAGCTGACTCATCTGTCAATTTCCTTAGAAAAAAGTAAAACAGGAAGGAATTCCTCACCTGCAATAATTGCCCAGGATGGAGAGAGCCTAGGAAGGGAGATGTATGACAATAAACAGTTTCCCCATATTTACAATCTGGTGCTCCAGGATCTTTTCCAGGTTTCTATGAGGAACACAGCAGATCCAGTTACTATCACAGAATATAATACAATCAATAATCCTACACAATATATTCCATGAGCATGGCAATTTACTAATAAAGTTGAGTATCCCTTATCCAAAATGCTTAGGACTAGAAGTGTTTTGGATTCTGGAATATTTATATTATACTTCAGCTGGGCATCCCAAATCTGGAAATCCAAAATCCAATGAGCATTTCCTTTGAACTTCATGTTAGCGCTCAAAAGTTTTGGATTTTAGTTCCGGATTTCAGATTTTCAAATTTGGGATGTTCACCCTATATTACTAACTCCAAAAAAGATACTACTCCTTTCTCCCCCAAAATTTATAATATAAAAAAGACAAAATACATGCTCATAGTTTATCACTAGATATTTAACTATAGCTATATTAATAACAAAAATTTGAGCAGAGACTCACCCGTTTATAGTAGTTCTTTATCTTCGTTGCCATGCCAACCTGCATCATTAAGGGCCCATTTTCTTCACTATATTCTGCAAGAATAAGATCTCCATCTTTGCCTGTGAGGTCCTGAGGTGTGCGCATAAAAAACATCTCTCCACCACCTGAAGCTTGCCTCTCTTGTTCTCTCATCTGCCCAGAACAAAGAAAATACAGACCAGCTGCTGATAGGACACTAACTACACACACTGATGCATTCAATCTGAGACAAACACACCAAAAAAGATTTTACTTTGCTATTTTTCAATTTCATTACGAAAATTTTGAAACATTCTGTATAGTAAAGTTGAAAGAATAGTACAGTCAATCCTCCATATCTGTGGGTTCTGCATCCATGGATTCAACCAACCACAAACCAAAAATATCTGGAAAAAAAAATTGCATCCGCACTGAATAAATACAGACTTTTTTCATCATTATTCCCTAAACAATACACTGTAACAACTATTTACACAGCTTTTACATTGTATTAGGTATTATAAGTAATCTAGAGATGATTTAAAGTATATGGGAGGATGTGCATAGGTTATATGCAAATACCATTCCCAGTTTATATCAGAGACTTGAGCAACCGAGGATTTTGGTATCCATAGGAGGTCCTGGAACCAATCCCTCAGAGATACTGAGGGAGACTACACTATGAATACCTATTATCCTACCACCACGTAACTGTTTATAATATTTTGCCATATTTATCTATAACTGTCTTTCTACAGATTTTGCTGAACCATTTTTAAAAGTTGTAGTAATTGTGATACTTTACCATTAAATACTTTCACATGCACTCCCTAATAAGGACATTCTCCTAAATAACCAAAATCACATCCTATCACATAGTACGAAATAAATACATAGGAGAGGCTGGGTGCAGTGGTTCACACCTGTAATCCTAGCGCTCTGGGAGGCCAAGGCAAGAGGATTGCTTGAGCTCCCAAATTAGAGGCCAGCCTGAGCAAGAGCAAGACCCCATCTCTACAAAAAATAGAAAAATTAGCCAGGTGTGGTGGTATGCACCTGCAGTCCCAGCTAATTGGGAGGCTGAGGCAGGAGGATCACTTGAGCCCAGGAGTTTGAGGTTGCAGTGAGCTATGATGACACCACTGCACTCTAGCCAGGGCAACAGAGTAAGACTTTGTCTCCAAAAACCATAAAAAATAAATAAATACATGGGAGAAAATAATTCTCTGATATAATCCAGTATATTCCCCCCATTTGTACCCCAATATCTTTCAAAGCTGTTTTTTTCTACCCAGAATTCAACTATACCTTGGCCTTCTTTTTGATGTGCTTTAGCAAAGGCTGGACTGAGTGGGGACCTGGCTGAGATAGTGCCCCAAAGGAGTACTTTTTCAGAGGTGGGCGATGGAACTGCCGGAGTTTGATAGGCCCCATATGCGTAGGAAAGAAGGGCTGCCGTAATTCCACAGCAGGAATTGAATGCTAAAACAAGAAACAGAAGTATTTTTTAGTATTTAAAATTAGTATTAACTCCAGCCTAGGCCAAGATTTCCCAAATCCTCCATCAGAACAAAGCAAGAGGTTCCCCTCCATCATATAAAAGATAATATTTATACCTGGATAATATTCCCTCCAAAGGTGCCTCGAAGACCCTGTTGCTTGGGGTAGTAATACTCATCATTGGAGAGATTCCATGGATCTTTCACTTCTGGCTGAGACATGTTCTAATGATAGATCATGAAATAAGCCTTAGTCAGACTACCAATCTTCATTACCTTTCTCTGCTCTAAACATCAAGCCCCTTTTCTCTTCACAGACCTGCTGGGGTTCCTCCTTGATGACTCCTGTTTTCCCTAAGAGAATTCGACTCTTCTTCAAAGATGATTCCTTCTTATTCTCCTTGGAGGGAGAGTTAGAGGTGGCCTCTTCCTTCTCATCAGGAATTTCTGAGGATGAAACAAAAATCACTCTAGAGTTGCTATCCCTGAAGATTTACCTTTTGTACCGACATCTGTGCAGTTCCTAACTAGCTATCTCATCCCATTCCAGACCAAATCTAATCCATGATTCACTCTAACTGAACAAACTACGCTGACACTGCAAAGGTTCCACTTTCCAACATTCCTACATGAGTTTTCCCTAAACGATACACAAATACTACAAACTGACAGCCACAACTTTGCCCTCTCAAACTGCTATCTGGAGTTTCTAGTCTTAACCTTCCCCAACCCTTCTGATTTCCCCCTGCCCCTTGACATTAACAGCAAGCTGTCAAAGTTGGAAAAGGAACACTGGCCTCCGCCGGTAACATACCCAAAATAAGATTCTCATCATTGGGATCAAGTGTCAAAACAGGAGGCTCCAACAGCCGGGGCATGGCCTGAGCATCCCAAATAATATTGTCCTCCCAGCGTCCATACACCAGATCCTCATTGTCAATGGGAAAAATAGAATACCAAGGTTTGTCATCATCCAGAGTGGCTGCAAAACCTACTCATAACAGAAAGAGGAAATACTCAATAACAGATAAAACATTTAGACTCCTTTCAATCATGATTCTAACAAAGAGCAAGAGTAAATGTTAGAGTTACTCATGTAGCTACTGAAAAGGCATCACACAATGTATTTCTCACTTTAAAAAAATGCTGTAGACAAAAATGTTCACTGTAATATTATTTTTAATTGTCAAAATTGAAACAGCCTAAATGTTTAATAAGAAACGGTTAAATAAAGTATGGTAATAAATGGTACAGTAAAATATGCTAATAATAAATGGTAATAAAACATATTAAATACAACTATTGGTTGTAACAAAATACAATTATTGGTAAATAAATTATGAAACATTCCTAAAAGAATACTATGCAACCAATAAATTATCTGGGTGTAATGGAAAGGAGAAGGGAAAAAGCTTATTTCCTAGATTTAAAAAATTAGACAATTTTGTTTTTCCTCCAAATTATAAAAGTAATCCAGGTTAACTGAAAAAAAAAAAAAACTGGAAAATACAGAAAGGAGGAAGGAAGAAACTGAAGCTATCCATGATCTTATAAATCAGAAATAACCACTGTGACCCTTTAGTATATTTTTAGTCAGCTTTCCATGTTTATATAAAACATAGAAACATGTATTTTTTACACAAATGGGTTATAAAATATGTTGTTTTATATCTTTTTTTCCATTTAAAATGAGTTTCCCAAGCCTGGCATGGTGGGGCATGCCTGTAGTCCCGGTCACTTGGAAGGCTGAGATGGGAGGATCGCTTGAGCCCAGGAGTTGGAGTCCAGCCTGGGTAACATAGTGAGACCCTCTCTCTAAAAAAGTTAATTAAAATGACTTTTCCACGTCATTAAACATTTTTATGAAAAACTCTGAATGACATAGAAAAATATTTATGTTAAGTGAAAAGCACAGTAAACAAAACTGTACATATAGACTCAACTACATACACATACAAAGAATGAAAATAAACTATACCAATAAATTAATAGTTGATAATCTCTGAACAGATTACTGGTAATTTTTTTTGACACTATACCGTATTTTCAAAGTTTTCCACAGTAAGCATGACATACCTTTTTTAAAAAATCTATTTAAGGAAGGAAAAGGCAAATTCTAGAATTATAAAGACAAAGGGGCTTTGGAAACAAAAATATATTATAAAGATAAAGCATTGTTATAGTTCAGAAAGCTCTCTAACTTCAAAATGGCTTTCACATTTCTCTAATAAGAAACCATGTGGCTGGGTGCAATGGCTGACGCCTATAATCCCAGCACTTTGAGAAGCCAAAGTGGGAAGATTGCTTGAGGCCAGGAGTTCAAGATCAGCCTAAGCAACATAGTGAGACACTCTCCCCACCCCCCAGTCTCTACAAAAAATAAGAAAAATTAGCCAGGTGTGGTAGCACCTGCCTGTAGTCCCAGCTACTCAGGAGGCCAAGGCAGGATGACAACCCAGGAGCCCGAGGCTGCAGTGAGCTATGATGACACCCACTGCACTCCAGCCTGGGTGACAGAGCAAGAACCAGTTTCTTAAAAAAAAAAAAAAAAAAAAGAATTCCTACAATTCAGCAACAAAAATCAACCCAATAAAAAAGTGAGGCAAGGGACTTGAATAGTTATTTCTCCAAAGACAACATAAAGAGACCAAAAAGCACATGAAAGAAAAGACACTCAATGTCACTAGTCATTTGGGAAATGCAAATCAAAACCACAATGAGATTCTACTTCACATCCATTAGGATGGCTATGATAAAAAAAAAAACAAAAACAGAAAATAACAAGTGTTGGCAAGGATGTGGA
>NW_012133970.1:1223150-1225184 GCF_000956105.1 Propithecus coquereli
GTTGTCCGACTAATTTATTTTTTTATTTTTAGTAGAGACGGGGTCTTGCTCTTGCTCAGGCTGGTTTCGAACTCCTGAGCTCAAACAATCCGCCTGCCTCAGCCTCCCAGAGTGCTAGGATTACAAGCGTGAGCCACCACGCCCGGCCCTTCCACCAATTACTTTTCTAGTACAATAGCGAAGGGGGCAGTCACTGGGATTGAATTTATGAGATTACTCATTGAAAATTAGCACAGAATTCTGCCTGCTAAGGTGTTATTTCCAATTTAGACATAAGCTAGGGAGAACTCATTTGCTCCCCTCGTGGGCCTTAATCCCAGGTCTCTTTTGCCTACTTCATCATCAGAGAGACATTGCTCTGGAGGTGGTGGTGGAGCATAGTCGTAGTTCCACAAAGACTTCTGGTTAACTTCTGATTCTACTGAGCTTTCCACCTCCTGGATCTGCTCTTCCTGTATCAGCTCACGGTGTTTCTTTTTCCTCTTTCTCCGAGCACTCCGCCAAACAGATGGGACATTCTTCCCTGGTCCAAAAAGACGTAGAAAGCGTAGTACCTAAAACACAGAACACATTACTATGCCAGATAGGAAAACAAAAGCATCTGAGCCTGAAAACTCCCTTCAACTGTGAGGGAGGAATCAAGGAGTGCTGCATTCAGATTTATAACATCTAACACAAATATAAAGAAGTGTCCTGTAATAATCTGGAATAGCTCTTTTAAGGCAATAGGACAATTTCTAATGAGAATAACATAAATTGCATTTACTATCAATAAACACAACTTCAAAAAAGACCTAATACAGTGTGAAGAGCTCTTATATAGCAAATAATATGTCATTAAGTAAGGAAACCCTTAGCTCTTATTCATTCTATATTTAGCATCTTAATAAGAGAACCTGGTATTTGGAAGAGGTCAGTGGTTTGCAATGCGGGCATTCTCCATACAAAGTACCTTTCCAGGCCGAAATTCTGGGAAAAGTTCTGTGACACTTGGCAACAGCTTGGTGGCATCATGCTGCATAATCCCGGCCAACGGTAGAGTCAGCTTCCCATCCTCAGATTCTGCCTGTGTTGCTTCCTGAGGTCCCATCTCAGATTCTGAGTCAGAGGAACTACTGAAGTCCACTTTCTCTGAGGCCAAAGAGGAAGGGGCAATGATGGAGGGCAAGATGATGCCTTCTCCATCTTCAGACACTGCAACAAGGAAGAGAAACCCCTTTGGCATGTAACTGTGAGCATATTTCTTCAAATTCAGCCAACACCCACTCTAGGCTATACGCATGGCTCAATGGCAGGGGATATAGTCCCAAGCACCCAGATTACTAGTATGCAACCCAGAAAACTCATTCCGACTCATTATCTCCCAGCATCCCCAACTCACCTTGTACCTGGTACCCTAGGGTTGTGATGAGAGAAAACAAACACTATTACTACATTTACTACTTTCTGTAAGTGACAATATTGTAACCAATGGTGTGACCAATAGCAAAATCATACGATACTTTATGCCAGCCAGGCTCTATCATGTCCAGTTCAGGGACCCATAAGGTGGAGAATTTTTTTAAGCCCACAGGATAACAATGAGATTGTTTAGTATAAAATAAGATCTATGACACAAAGCTAACAGTTGATATTTAGCCTGCAGACTAAAAAAGGAAATGGCTTAAAACTCCAACAGGAAGAATTCAGGTTAACATAATCCTCAAAATATGGGAGATCAAAGACACTTACTCTTCCCCAATCTTCTAACTGAGGACAGGGTTATTACCATTACAGGCATAGGGCTAGGTGAGATGATCTCTGAAGATCCTATCAGCCTTTGAAATCTCTGAATATCTGATAATTGATGCTATATGGTTTATACACATTCTAGGGCACCTTCCCTATTTAACCATTTCATTTAAAAGAAAGCCACCTAAACAGTTAGTTTCCAAATACCAGCATGCAGATCAGCTGCATCAGAAACTACTTGGAGAACTCTTTAAAATTCTAGGACTCTACTCTAGATCTTCTGAACCAGACTCTCCAGGGGTA
>NW_012133970.1:1225234-1226492 GCF_000956105.1 Propithecus coquereli
GACAGAGCAAGAACCAGTTTCTTAAAAAAAAAAAAAAAAAAAGAAAAGAGAGAGAGAGAGAGAGTCCATCCTAGCTGATTAAGAGGATAAAAAATTATATGGACTAGAATTAGGGCTTAGATCTAAAACATTTCACTATCCCTCAGCAGCCCAAAAGATCACAGCTAAGCCAACTATGATAATTGAGATGAAAGGTAGTGTGCTAGACACAGCCGGCATGGAAGCACACCTTGCTGAACATTGTAAGCCATGGCATTCCTAGTCATGCTGGAAGGAAGCCAGCCTGCCAGGCTTGCACGCTGAGGTTTTGTCCCTTTGTGTTTGACATCCTCCCCATCCCAGATGATATCATCCTCCCAATGCAGCTGTGTCACCATCAGGAAGTTTTCATCAGCCAGAAGATCAGTGCCATTGCTTTCTTCAAGTTTCCTGAATTCCTGTAGAAGCAGGGAAAGAATAACAAATCCCTGATTGGTCACTGGTCAATGTTCCCCCTCCAAATCCCACAACAAAGATACATCACACACCTCATAAACAGTCCTTTACTTGAGAGAACCACCTGATAATGGAGGAATACCTACCTCTTCCCACTCCTAGTTTGGCACAGCACTCGTTTCACAAACAGAATCCTCAGAATGGGGCCTTGTTACCAGGGTGATATACTACACCAAACAAAACGCTTAGTTTAGACACCTAAATCTCCTACCAAGGAAGCCCTACACAGTATCTACCCAATTAAAAGACAAAGTTACTAAAACTGATAGGGCCCTGGACACACTGATTCCTTTCTTACATACCAGTGTTGCTCACCTCCATCATTCTACATTTTATCACAGGTTCATGTTCTGTCTTTCTCAGTTTGAAGCCATAGTCAAATCCACTTCCATCTTCAGGGACACCCAGCATATCATACCACAGTCGGGCAGGCCCATAACGCCACTCAGCCACTCTTGGTTTCGTATCTGTCACTTTATCTATATCTCCAGTTGACTGGGAAAACTTCGACTCCACAGGAGCCATCATTGTGATCTGTAACAGAAGAAGGTAGCGGGGAGAATTTCCGAATTCCAGATGTCCTAAGGCTACAGAGAGTCAATAATCAGGAAGCGAATTTAGAGAAACCATGAGGCTGATTCTTGAACAGGAATCTTTACCTGGAGTTACAATGTAAACAATGGAAATATATCATGGCACATTCTGTCTATCATTCAAACCTTCCTATTCAGCAGTGTATTATCATCTACTCCTCTACTCCCCC
>NW_012133970.1:1228992-1236611 GCF_000956105.1 Propithecus coquereli
TCAGGCTGGTTTCGAACTCCTGAGCTCAAACAATCCGCCCGCCTCGGCCTCCCAGAGAGCTAGGATTACAGGCGTGAGCCACCGTGCCCGGCCCTCCAGGGGTATTTTTTAAAGACTCGCGGTGATTCTGATGGGCAGCCAGATATAAAAGCCACCGACCTAAACTACTACTTCTTAAGCACATGTTAAAACACTGATGCCAAATGTTTTAAAAGTAAAGTTTCCTTTTAATACTAAAATTTGAGAGTGTATCAATCTCCAGAAGTTTTATCCTTTCCTAGCAGCTTAATTTTGTTTAATCTCCCTTTATGTGTGTGCCAAAAGCCTATACTTATGAATGGAAACTTGCTCCTTAGACAAAAGTAGACACTCTCTACTTACCACCAGTAATAGCATCTTGGTCCTTATCCTTCTTCAGTGGTCCTGGGGGTGGAGGTGGGGGAGGCATCAACTTGCAATCAATATCTTCACAATCAGCATCATAGTCATCTTCATCATAATCTAACAAAACCAAGAAGATGATCTCCTCAATATCTAAAATGTTATACAACCACCTTGAGCTCCCCCTTGCCACTCAAAAATTTAAAGCACCACATCAAGTACTATGCATATCCCTTAAGAATACATGGGAGATGTAGTTTCAGCCTTCAGAAAGAGATGGCATCATGGTATAGCCAAATACCATAACATTATGTATAGTATCTCATACAGGATATGAGAGAGCTTCCAAGAACTCTTTGAAATCTTTTGCTCCTTTTCCAGATCATGTGTCTTTTTTAAAATTTTCACTCTGTTCAATCTCATAATTACATTGAATCTTTCTTCCTCTTTCAGTTTCCCACAAGACTGGTCTTTCTTCTCACCTCCCAAGTCTTTGACATACTTCTGTCTTACCACCTGCAGTTTATTATTCTTTTCACTGTCCTTTAACCATTGGCATCATTTAATACTTGGTCCTGAACACTCTTTTATTCCTCCATATGTCCCCTTTCTCAAGAATCACCCTTACCTAAATTAAACCCAAATCTATAAAACACTGAAATATCCTTCAATTCTTTTAAATTCCCTTTTGTTACTATCAATACCATATCTATCCTCATTTTCCCAGCTTGTGACTTTAGTCTACTGTCTTCTTGATCAATCTCTTAATCCCCAACATACACATTTTCTAATCAATCATTAATGGTAATTACAGCGATTTCCATTTATTCAACTCCCATTATATGCCGGGCATTTCTAGCTGTTTTATATATAATCTTCCCAATAATACTGCAAAACAGGAATTATCCTGAGATACAGAAGTTAAGTGACTTAGAGTCACACAGCTTCAAGTGACAAAGTCGGAATTCAGCCTGGTTTAACATCAAAGCCTATACTCTTTCCAACATACTTCCTCACTCACCAAGTCCTACTGATGCTTTATAAACAACTCTCAAGTTTGACCCTCGCTGTCATTTTCCACAGTTGTCACCCTACTCCAGACCTTGATAATTTCACATCTCTAGCCTGCAAGAACAGTCTCCAAGTTAGCCTGCCACTCAGTCTTTTAGTAATCAAAATCCCAGAGCAACAAGTATCAGTTTTCTAAAGCACCACATAGAAATGAAAGCCAACTAACAATCACAGAGCATCCACCATAATACTATACTATGTAAGTATTTTTACATCATTTGATAATAAATAAACTCTCACAAAAGCATAATAATTACTAAGGTAACTATTATCACCTTTACTACAGACAAAAAAAACTGAGGGATTATTACAAATGATAAATTCAAGCCTCAAAGATTGAGCAACTTGCCTAGGGTCACACTAAACATGGGGTTGGGATTTGAACCTATGACATTTTGAACCTGGGACATTTTGACTCCGAAGTCCATTTTCTTTTCATTTTACCACCCTGTCTCTTACTGAACAATCTATGTTGGTTTACAACTCTTTATGGCATCAAATCCCAAGTAATGCATACATAAGGACACTGTGAAATTGCTCTATCCTTGGTTCTTGCTATTTGGCAGTGTGTTTTCCACTCCTTTCAAGAAAACCTGCTGGCTGATCACTGCCCGCCCCGCCCCCCCCCCAACACCACACACACACACACACACACACACACACACACACACTACTCCCTTATTTCTAAATATCTCAACCTATGCCCTTAGCTTTCTAGAGGACAAGGGAACTTAGAAATGAACATCCCAGAGTACTGAGATTCTATCCAATGCAGCATCCTCCTTTCCCAGGAAGTTAGCTCATAAAACCCACCTAGGAAACCCCCACAAAAAATATTCTCTTCCTTAATATCTCTAGTCAAGACAAGGCCAAACCTGAAAATTATAACTTCCACTGAAAATCAGAGCTGCCACCATCTCCCCCTTAATCAGGGTGCTCACAAATAATAGCTATGCTATTTGACTTAGTTATTCTGGCAGCCCATTGAAACTAAATATAACACTCATTACAGAAACATAAGCTTGTAGTTGGTTTGTATTCCTATGAATAATTGTTTTGCACTTGTTTATTTCATCTTCACCATATGTTAACAATATTGCTAAAGGTAGGTCCTATATCTTCTATTTTTTGTAGGTTACTTCTTGTGTATATGGTGCAGTTAATTCTCTTTATACAACAAGCACTCAAATCCATTAACTGGCCCTGCAAAAAACTCAGTTGAAGTATTTACCAAGGTTTTATCTACACTTCTCAGCAGCCTGAAATCTAATTCAAAGAGGTGGACAATGAATAAACAATGAGCAACTTCATATAAAAGTTTCAAGCAGTGAGGGATAGCACAGGGCAGTACAAAGAATGATGATCAACAGCTCTAGGTTCCTGACCACTTAACTGAGTGCCTGAAGATTAGAAAATGGATTTTATTATCTTTGCACCATACTGCTTATTTCAGTTTATAGTACATAACAGGTGCTCTATCTCTGTCTAATGAACTGAGTTCTTAAATTAGTCAGGGTCTGCAACGAGCTAATTGTAAAACTTTTGATAAAGTTCTACATTTTATTAAGTTCTCTAAAGTTTGTTTTCCTTATCTACTAGGAGGTTAAAAATAAGTAATTGCTAAGACCCCTTCCAGCTGACATTCCAATTCTACAACATAGCAGCTGGCATTCTGAATATGTAACGTAGCAACTGACATTCTGATTCTATAATGTAGCAGCTGATATTCTGATTCTATAATGTAGTAACTGACACTCTGATTCGATAATGCAGCAGCTGATATTCTGATTTTATAATGTAGCACCTTATACCAGGGAGAAAATCCTTACATTGGAGAAAGCATTAAGTACATTGTGTCAACAGAGAGGTGGGTGAGTAATATGAGCCAATAAATACATGTATTCATTTACATATTACATTGTATATTTAATCCTCCTCAAACTATCAATTCCTTACTCACAAAGACTGAACTTTGAAGAGCATCTAAAATAGTGCCATGAACCATGTGGATACTCAAATACCAGGTGACAAGGAGGAAAGCAGTATTTCCCTATTTGTCATTCACCAAGAATTTGGGACTGACCAGTACAAGGATAAACAGCTTGAGTATGGTAAGACCACCCCAGAACAACAACAAAAAGAATAGCAGCTACTTGGAACTGAGCTGGCAAAGGGAGAGAAGCAAAGGCACAGAGAGACCAGGAACAATGGTAGAAAGCAGGCATAGAACAAACAGAACTATACAGCAAGAAAATGTACTGGACAATGAGATACCACCTAACTCCAGTGAGAATGGTCCTCATCAAAAAGTCCCAAAACAACAGATGCTGGCATGGATGCGGACAGAAAGGAACACTTATACACTGTTGGTGGGACTGCAAGCTAGTACAACTTCTATGCAAAGTAGTATGCAGATACCTCAAAGAACTCAAAGTAGACCTACCATTTGACCCAGCAATCCCACTACTGGGTACTTACTCAGAGGAAAAAAAACATTTTATAAAAAAGACACTTGGACTCATGTTTATAGCAGCACAATTCACAATTGCAAAGATGTGGGAACAACCTAAGTGCCCATCAATACGTAAATGGATTAATAAAATGTGGTATATGTATACCATGGAGTACTACTTAGCCATAAAAAAATGGTGAACTAACACCTTTTGTAACAATCTGGATGGAACTGGAGACCATTCTTCTAAGGGAAGTATCCTAAGAATGGAAAAACAAACACCACATGTACACAAATACTAAATTGGAAGTAATCGATCAACACTTATGTGCCTGCACATATGGAAGTAAAACTCAACAGAAATCAAGTAGGTGGGGGGGGAATGGGTAAATTCATGCCTAATGGGTACAATGCACACTATCTGGGTGATGGGCACACTTCTTTCAAACTATACAAAAGCAATTATGTAACCTAAACGTTTGTTACCCCCCCTCCAATATTCTGAAATTTAAAAAAAAAAGAACTGGAAGAAAGTGCTGGAATGTTCTATCCATGGCACCAAAAAATCACCTGAGTGGCAAAGGGGCTGCAAGCTCCCCATTGTCTGCTGATATCTTCGGCTTTCATCTTCTGCTACCTCGTTGATGTCTGAATAGTCCACAGCATCTTCTGTACTCCTGATCCATCCTATAAATAAAAAAAGGGCAGGGAATCACAACAAAAAGCAACTGACTCTCACTCCCTAATTCCCATTTAAAAGTACATGTATAGTAAGTGTAGCCTCCTCCCCCGCCTTACTCCCCATGACCCAGACTTCACCTTCATCATTTACCAAGGCACCGTCCGTCCCAGTCAATTCTTCATTTGCCGTGAGTTCAGTGATCAGGCTGCCCAGACCCAAAGCCCCCAAGCCTGCCAAGTGCTTCTTACACTCCTGAAAAAGGGACAGCACCAGAGTCGGAGATAACTAGACCTAAGCTTCCCACACCACAAGGCTTACCTCCCTGGTCCACAAAGTCATAAATCCATATAAAAATGACTGCAATGTGCTAAAAGGAGTATCACATTCAAGAACCATAAATCTTCCACTAAACTCCACACTGATCAGATCTTTATTAAAGCACTATGTCTAATTTCACCTTCACAGTTTAAGATTATCGAAGGGCCCACCACCAAAGCTAAATGAATGGAATAGTAGTTTTCTGAATAAAGGCCAAGGCAACTGAGGTCATTTGGATGAGCAAGGCAGGGCAGGGCTTTTGGAGGGCTATCTTTTGCGTGTTCGTGTCACAGGGGAGGGGGAATATTGGCCAACAGCTTTATTCCTTGAGAAAATGAAGCAAAATGAAAGTAGGTGACTTTCAGTTGGGTACAAGAATAAACTTCAAGAATGTCAGTGAACACACTGGGACCAGAAGAGGTCTGCCTCGAGCCGTCTCAATAGTCATGTCCTAAGGCTCCGGGCCGGAACCAAACGATTTGTTGCATGTTTTGTCCAGTCTTCTGGCTCTAGAACCATCTCCGCTCAGCGATGTCAGAAATGCAGGCAGTGTCAAGAGTCTCCAAGGAGGTTCCCAGAATAATGGTTTGGAAGCAATTTCACTACGGTACACGATTCTTTTTCCTACTGTCTGGTCCGGCAGAACAATGTCTCCAAAGCCACCTACTCCGCGCCCGACTCCCGGGACTCGCCTACCGTCCCCCTCTCTTCTCCCCACCCACGCCCAGCACTGAGCCCTGTTACTCTGCATTACTCCCCCATCTACGAGAACGGGATCCTATTGCGTTAACTGCGCCCCCTCAGAGAGGGCCACATCGCCCTCTGCTCTCTCTTCCGAAGCACCCTTTGCTTTCCTCACTCCACTTACTCGCCTTAGCCGTACCACCCCCAGCCCTCGCCCCACGCCCACCCCCTCACATCATCCAAGACGTTCTCCCCTTCCAGTTGCCCAGCTCCATTGATGTTGCCAAAAAGAAAACCGGTTAAAGAAAACGGCCCGCCTCCAGCAGAATCTTCGTCGCTGTCTGTGTCTGACATGATGGCGGCAGCAGTGCTGGCAGCTGCTGCAAGCAGCCGCAAATCCAAGCCGGGTCCCATAGACCGGAAATAAAAACAGCAGTCACCCACAAATGACTTACGGAGCTCCTTGGCCCTCCCCGTCTCTACCGGAAGAGAAATAAAGAAAAAAAAAAGTAACCGGAAAGACCGGCCATCCTACGAGAAAGGAGAATAAGTGTTACTACTTTACTAACGGCTTTTGATTCGACCACACGCGGTCAGGAGGCTGTATATGAGGAAAGCGGTTGGTCAAAGAAAATTTCAGTCCCGCCCCCTTCCGCTAATTTGCGCAGGGTCATTCTCGCTGCACGGAACAACGGATCTTCCTCCAATCAGAAGGAGCCGCTTGGGTCACGTGGCTGACATTCTGGCGACCTCAGGTCACAACGCCACAAGGCTGGGAAAGTAAGAGTAAGAACGGGTTCCTCTGTCTGCTGGCAACAGCTTCTCCGCTCCGTCCCAAAGGGAAATTTGCTGTAAATTGTACGGACAGTCCCGAACTGTGCCTAAGGTACCTTTGCAAGTTACTTGTTTGGAATTGGCGTTTCCCCCATAAGAATGGATTCTCCCCCTCGAACGTTTTATTTCAGGAAATGTGAAGGATTAGTAAAATGAACAGCCGACCCTTAAATTCACAATTAACGTTTTGCCAGAGTTTTTTCGTTTTCCCTTAAACCATTTGAAAGTGAGTTGCAGACATCTTGGTTCGTCACTCCCAAAAACAAACAAACATCCTACCTCATAACTACGCTACCATTATCACATCTTTAAAAATTAAGTCAATATTATTTAACACAGTCCGTTTTGAAATTTCTCCAGTTGTCCTAGTTGGAGCATTCTACATTTTTTCAACCTAGGATCTATTCAAGGTTTGTGCATCGTATTTGGTCATCTCCCTTTAGTCCAGAATCTACCTGCCTTTTTGTTTTTCATGATACTAAATATTTGGAAGGATCCAGGCAAGTTGTCTTGAAAATATTACATGTTCTGAATTTGTCTGGTGGTTTCTTTTTCTTTCTTTTCTTTTTTTTCTTTTTTTTTTTTTTTTGAGACAGGGTCTCATTCTGTCGCCCAGTGGCAGCATCTTAGCTCACAGCAACCGCCAACTCCTGGAGTCAAGCGATCCTCCTGCCTCCGCCTCCCATGTAGCTGAGACTATAGGCGCGCATCACCACGCCCAGATATTTTTTTTCTATTTTTTGTAGAGATGGGATCTCGCTGTTCAGGCTGGTTCGAACTCCTGAGCTCAAACGATCCGCCCGCCTTGGCCTCCTGGAGTGCTAGGATTACAGGCGTGAGCCACCGCGCCCGGCAGTGTTTTTGAAATTGATTTAGGTTAAATATTTTACTGGTTATCAGAAGGCACAACATCAGGTTGTCCTAATATTGGTGATGCTAAATTTGATGACTGAAAAAGTAGTGACCACCAGATTGCTCCATTGCAAGGGTGTATTTTCCCTTTTTAATGTAATTAGTAAATAATCCATGGATACTTTGAGATTATGAACTATTCTGTTGCCAACCGCCCTTTTTTTCTTTCTTTTTTTTTTTTTGAGACAGAATCTGGCTCTGTTGCCCAGGTTAGAGTGCCGTGGCGTCAGCCTAGCTCACAGCAACCTCAAACTCCTGGGCTCAAGCGATCCTCCTGCCTCAGCC
>NW_012133970.1:1237516-1246364 GCF_000956105.1 Propithecus coquereli
AGCAAGAGCGAGACTACGTCTCTACTAAAAATAGAAAGAAATTAATTGGACAACTAAAAAAAAAATACATAGAAAAAGTTAGCCGGGCATGGTGGCGCATGTCTGTAGTCCCAGCTACTTGGGAGGCTGAGGCAGAAGGATTGCTTGAGCCCAGGAGTTGGAGGTTGCTGTGAGCTAGGCTGACGCCACGGCACTCATTCTAGCGGGGGCAACAAAGCAAGACTCTGTCTCAAAAAAAAAAAAAAAGCTATTCCCAGAGAAATCTTACTCCCATGCTAATGTCCTCAACCCTATTCCCACCCACTTTCTATAAGTAACCATTTCCATGAATTTCTGGTTTATCCTTCCTGTGTTTCTTTTTGCAAAAATAAGTAAACGTGTATATATTCTAATTTCTTCTTTTTCCTTACACAAAAAGGTAGCATACTATGTTTGCGCTTTTCACCTTGCTTTTTTCTCTTAATAATATAGACTGGAAATCATTCTGTACCACTTCATAGCACTCTTCCTTATTCTTTCTTATAGGACATTGCTTGGATGTTCCATGAAATGTTTTACGAGTAATTATATTTCCAGGCCAGACAACAAAAGTCTGTCCAAACCTGTATGATAACTGAAATGCTGCACTTTGGTAACAAAGTCAGTAGAATACTATTGCTATACTAATATTTAATACAAAAAAGCAGCAAAATGGAATATGTTTTTTAATGTACCTGTTAACATTTACTACACTGTATTGCCTCTTGAAAGGTGATGAAGGCTTGTAGGTTGTGGAAGGAGACTTCAGATACTATTAATGTTAAAGACACCATTCTTGACTCAAAACATGGTTTTATACAAATTTACCACGTCTCCTAGTTTTCTACCCAAGAGAATTAAAAACATAAGTCTGCCCGGGCGCAGTGGCTCATGCCTGTAATTCTAGCACTCTGGGAGGCCGAGGCGGGAGGATCGTTTGAGCTCAGGAGTTCGAGACCAGCCTGAACAAGAGCAAGACCCTGTCTCTACTAAAAATAGAAAGAAATTAGCTGGACAACTAAAAATATATATATAAAAAAATTAGCCAGGCATGGTGGCGCATGCCTGTAGTACCAGCTACTCGGGAGAGCTGAGGTAGGAGGATCGCTTAAGCCCAGGAATTTGAGGTTGCTGTGAGCTAGGCTGACGCCACGGCACTCTAGCCCGGGCAACAGAGTGAGACTCTGTCTCAAAAAAAAAAAAATGTCCACATAAAATCTTACACATGAGTGTTCACAGCAGTGTTATTCATAATAGTCAAGTGGAAACAAACCAAATGTCCATCAACTGATGAATAAGCAAAATATGGCATATTCATACAATGGAATATTATTCAGTGATAAAAAGCAATGAAGTAGCTGGGTGCAGTGGCATGTGCCTGTAGTCCCAGGCTCAGGAGACTGAAACACGAGGATTGCCTGGGCCCAGGAGCTCCAGGCTGTAGTGCCCTATGTTGGTGCCTGTGAATAGCCACTGCACTCCAGCCTGGGCAACACGGTGATACCCCATCTCTAAAGAAGCAAAGAAATGAAGTACGGACACATGCTACAAAATGGATGAACCTTGAAAACATGCTAAATGAATGGAGTTACAAAAGACCACATAGTATATGATTCCATTTATATGAAATATCCAGAAAAGACAAATCTATAAAAGATGAAAGTAGACTAATGGTCGTCTAGGGCTGGATGGTGGGAATAGGGATTAACTACATGAGGCATCTCTTTGGGTTGATAGAAGTGTTCTAAAACTGGATTTTGGTGATGGTTGCACAACTCAGTAAATTTACTAAAGATCATTAAATTGTACATTTGAAATGGGTGGGTTGTATGGTATGTAAATTATACCTCAGTAAAGCTGTTTTGTTTTAAATGAAAACATGGTTTTCCTTTTCCTTACTAATACACCAGCAGTACACACAATTACCATCCAGAATTAGTCAATAAATGATGTGCCTTATCTTTACAGCCCCAACCCCAGTACAGTAATGTTTGTAACATAGTAGGAGCTTAATAATTATTTACTGAGTGTATAGTATTATACGTTATTATTAATACAGGGTGTCCCAAAAGTTACCATAGGGAAAATGGGAAATTGTAGCTAAATGTACCTTTATTTACAAAATATTCACTATAAAATTTTTCCTTCAGAGACTTTTGGGACTGTGTATTATAATAATAGTATAATATAATACATGAGAAAAATTGCCTACAGGAAACTAACTGACCTGTCATTAGTGAGAACCCAGAAATGAAGCTAAATCCTGGGGATGGAGTGGCGGGGGTAGAATCGACAAGAGTCAATGTTAGAAAGGCAGACAGTCCCTACCCTGATTGTCTGATGCAGAAAAACAACTACAGTTACATATAGGTGCAGTGTGCAATATGACAGTTTTAGTTGTTTTCATCTTTTGCAAGTTGAAGAGTGCATAGAAACCACTTAAAACAAAGGGGAGAAGGGGTAGAATTGCTTTTTTTTTTTAAGAAAGCAAAGGACTCAGTAAAATCAGAAAAGTTTATTACCATTCATTATGAATAATTTAAAAGTAATATCAGCAAGTTGGTCTTCATACAAGTTCCTTTTAAATATAAAAAATGTCAGTGTATGATCAATTCCATCAAATCAGCCCAATACAAAAAGGACTGATTTTTTTGTCAGTGCAAGAGAGTACTCCCACTCTCCCAGACTTGAGGATCACACCTCCATTTATTAGAGGAAACAAGTTTGCCCAAACAAAACCTAGGCTTACATGTAGGAATTTGCCAGGCAAAGGAGGAGCAGGAGGCACTATTAAATTAAAAGCCACTTAAAAAGATTCTAGTAGCTAAACGGAAACTTCCCAGAGACAGCCCCACAAGTGACAGCCATGTTTTTAGCTTAGCCCCTTTCAACCATGAAGTCCTGTAAGTATCCCAGGCAGCATCAATCAGAATATCCTGAGACTGGAATACATTGGAGCTTTCATTTGGCTGGCTGTCGGAAATCTCCTCCACAAGCCCACAGGCCAGTTGACTCCTATGGTCCCCACACTACTGTAATAGCAGCCCCACTTTCCAAAGTGCTACTGGGCCTTAGTTGAGGAGGGCCACCACATCCTCTTCCAGTAAATATACTGCTAAAACAGAATCCTTGCCACCCCCCACAGGGGGTCCTGGGTCTCACACCAGAAAATAGATACAGTACATTGAAATTGAGACAGCATGAGCTGGACAATAGTATCCAACCTGGACCCTCCACAGCTTTAGATAATCAATGATGTAGAAACAGACACCAGTGAAGAACTGTGAAGTGGAGGGTGCAGTGATGAAAGAAAAGCAAAATAAAACACTTTAGTCCATGATGAGGGAAACTGGAAAGAAGGAAGAATAAGTTTATATAACCTTTTATCTTCGATCAGTACTTGATATCTGCTTGACCAGGTTCGATTCTTCAGTAGTGTTGCCAGATTTATCAAATAAAAATACAAGATGCCCCATTAAATTTGACTTTCAGGTAAACAATAAATTTTTTAGTTTATGTTCCAAATAGTTCATGATACATACACTAAAAAATTATTTCTTTTTTTTTTAAGACTAGTCAAGTGCAGTAGTGAGGAGGGGGGGAGTAGTAAAACAAGGAGTTCAATCTGTAACTGACTGTGAACAATCAAGTGAGATAACTCACTACCTTAGGACCAGCCCTAAAAAATTATTTCTAACAGATTATTTGAAGTTCAAATTCAGCAGGACCTTGTGTACTTTATCTGTCAACCCTATCCAGAAGGTTGAGTTAGCCTGAGGCTACTCTGACCATATCTTGTCATAGAGCAACACGGAGACTACCAAAGAACAAAGCACAAGACACTTCACCCACAGCAGGGGCGGGGGAAGGTATGCGATCCTTTTAGCTCCCAAACTCTCAAAAACCTGATGCTGTTTGGCAGGGAGGGTGTGTGCACCATGGAGTTATCAACCGCTATCTGCCAGGTAAAATTTTCCTTCCACATCAAATGAAGGTCAAAAATAAAACTAGGGGAAAGGAGAAGCAGGCCCACTGGGATATGTAATCTCACTGATAGCCCTAGGGCAAGTTGAACAACTCCAGCGAAACCTGAAGTCTTACAGACTACAAGAGGGACAGCTTCCGGGTGTGGAAATAAGGATCCAACATACTCCAACTGGAGCAACTAAAAGACCTCAAAGCCAAGCATGGTGGCATGTGCCTATAATCCCAGGTATGGGGGAAGGATTGCTTGAGCTCAGAGGGTTTAAGTCTACCCTAGGCAATGTAGCAAGACCCCATCTCTTAAAAAAACAAACCAACAGGTGAGGTGGTTCACTCCTGTAATCCCAACACTTTGGTAAGGTTGAGCTGGGATGATCACTTGAGTTCAAGACCAGCCTGGGCAATATAGCAAGACCCAGTCTCTAAAAAAAATTTAAAAATTAGCTTGGCTTGGTGGCACACACCTGTAGTTGTAATTACTTGGGAGGCTGAGGCAGGAGGATGACTTGAACCCAGGAGCTGAAGGTTACGGTGAGCTATGATTGTGCTACTGCACTCTAGCCTGGGCAACACAGGGAGACCCAGTCTCTAAAAAAAAGGCCCACAGGGCTGAATAAACACACTGGGAGGTGTACTGAGGAAAGGATAGGAAGCTAGCAAGGCAGCCTTTATAGACTCACAGAAATGATGGTGGACGAGAAGTCCCAGAAGAAAGCTTAGAACTCCTTGACAATGACTGGCAGGACAATTTGTTTTGTTTTATTTTTGTTTTATTTGGGTGGTTATCCTTGAGTAGTCTATCCCTAAAACAAAAAGTAACAGATTCAGAGAGGGTGGTGGAGAGAGAAAAAAAAAAGTGAAGACTCAGGCACAGCTTTTCATGGGGGGTTGATAATTCCACATCACAAGGCCCAAACTGCTATCAGAATCTGAGAGCAGATCTCATTATCAAATCCCATACCCAGGCCGGGCGTGGTGGCTCACGCCTGTAATCCTAGCACTCTGGGAGGCCGAGGCGGGCGGATCATTTGCGCTCAGGAGTTTGAGATGAGCCTGAGCAAAAGCGACACCCCATCTCTACTAAAAATAGAAAGAAATTAATTGGACAGCTAAAAATATATAGAAAAAACTAGCCGGGCATGGTGGCGCATGCCTGTAGTCCCAGCTACTTGGGAGGCTGAGGCAGGAGGATCGCTTGAGCCCAGGAGTTTGAGGTTGCTGTGAGCTAGGCTGATGCCACGGCACTCACTCTAGCCCGAGCAACAGACTGAGACTCTGTCTCAAAAAAAAAAAAAAGAATGGGAGGAACACCCAGGAATCACACATACAGTGGTTGTCAATTCTAGTAGAAGTACACGTGAAAAACAAAAAAGAAAAAATGGTTTTCAAAAATTAGTATATTGGCCGGGCGTGGCGGCTAACGCCTGTAATCCTAGCACTCTGGGAGGCCAAGGCAGGTGGATCCTTTGAGCTGCTCAGTAGTTCAAGACCAGCCTGAGCAAGAGCGAGACCCCGTCTCTACTAAAAATAAAAAGAAATTGGCCAAACAACTAAAAATAGAAAAAATTAGCTGGGCATGGCGGCGCATGCCTGTAGTCCCAGCTACCTGGGAGGCTGAGGCAGGAGGATCGCTTGAGCCCCGGAGTTTGAGGTTGCAGTGAGCTCTGATGATGCCACTGCACTCTAGCCGGGGCAACAGAGTAAGACCCCATCTCAAAAAAAAAAAAAATTATCTATCTATCAGATAGTCTATCAGAAAGTTTAAGGCAACAATTTGAAAACAGAATAATCTTGTCCTGTGAGACACTTGCTCAATGGTAAATATAGCAAGGAAAGCTAAAATTAGATTTAAAAGCAGACAAGCAAAAGCCCACAAAGAACAGTACTAGACTGCTCTGGTCAGTCGTGGCCTGGCAAGGAGAGAAAGGAACAGCACTGAGTGGCGTCTCCTCTTAACACTTTGACAGGGGACGGACGGATGGAGACAGACACACACACACACACACACACACACACACACACTTCCTCCATAAGGGTCAGACCAAACTTCAAAGCAGCCATGTACCAACTAATTAGTCTGTCTTCATTCTTCCAAAAGCCAAATATCCTGGAGTCTAGAGTTTCTAGTAGAAGAGAAAAATGGCTCATGCTGGCACTCTTAACTGCTGTCGAAGGAATCCCCTCCCTTAAACTCCTTAGGTGCAGCCCCACGTAGCACCCAAAAGCTATAAGAGGATGCACTTCTTGGTGTTCTTCTTTGTGGCAGGGTAAAGCACAGCCCGGACAGCTTCTGAAAATACCTCACGCACCCCATCCTGCATCAGGGCCGAACATTCCAAATACTTCACAGCCCCCACCTGCTTAGCCAAGGCAGCGCCCTGTTGAGGAGTTGTGGGCACTAGGCTCTGCTCCTTCAGCTTCTTCACTGTTTCGAGGTCACTCCGCAGGTCTCTCTTGGTGCCTACCAGCAGAACAGGTACATTGGGGCAATGATGGGAGACCTCTGGGTGCCACTTATGCCTCACATTGGCATAAGAGGATGGGTTGCCAATGGAAAAACAAATGACAAAGATATTGGTCTGGGGGTAGGAGAGTGTTCGCAGTCGGTCATACTCCTCTTGGCCAGCGGTGTCCCACAGGTTCAGGCTGACGATTTGGCCATCCACAGATGTCTGGGCACTATAGTTGTCAAAGACAGTGGGGATATACTCCTCAGGAAAGGCATTTGTTGTATAACTGATGAGGAGGCAGGTTTTACCTACAGCCCCATCTCCTACAAGCACACATTTGATTGTCTGCATTCTTCCCTTGTAATCCTATGTATAAGAAAGAAAGAGAAAGAATGTTCAGAGATATTTGGTCAATTTAGGGATCCAATGCTTTATAAATATTTCTCTCTTGAGGACCCTTCCACTCTCTATCCCCTTAATGCTATAGAAGAGTCAGCTGCAAAAGTTTGTATAGGGCAAGAGCTCTTATCCTGGAGTCTATGGACTGCCAGAGGATAAGTTTTACTAGCTATGTACAATATTATGTATATGTCTACAAGTGAATTTTTCTGTAAAGAAGATCCAAAGCTGTCATAAGATCCTCCAAAAAAATTAAATTAAAAAAGCTATAAGCTGAAAAAGATTTTAAAAAACATTCATATACACAGGCATTTATGTTAACACTGTTGTCACATGGTCCAGATATAGTGTATCTAAGGTGCTAAAATATTCTAGGTGCTCAATAAATTGTAACTGATTTAAAAAATTTTCCTAGCATTCTGGGAGGCCGAGGCGGGCGGATCGTTTGAGCTCAGGAGTTCAAGACCAGCCTGAGTAAGAGCGAGACCCTGTCTCTACTAAAAATAGAAAGAAATTAATCAGACAACTAAAAATATATAGAAAAAATTAGCCAGGCATGGTGGCGCATGCCTGTAGTCCCAGCTACTCGGAAGGCTGAGGCAGGAGGATCACTTGAGCCCAGGAGTTTGAGGTTGCTGTGAGCTAGACTGACGCCACGGCGCTCACTCTAGCCCGGGCAACAAAGCGAGACTCTGTCTCAGAAAAAATAAAAAAAAAATTGGTATATTAAAGTTTCCAAGGTCAAAACAAAAGAAACATGGCTCTCGCTTTGGGTCTGTGGCTATAGACTCAGCAAAGGAACCTCCATTTCTGAAAAACAGTGACATCGTAATACTGGACAGAAAGGAAGACAAGTCAAGCTGAGCCATATAGAAAAGTGATTACCTGTCAAGGCTCTGAAGTCAGACTGCCTGGAGTCAAAAACCAGTCCTCCTTCTAAGCTTTGTGAACTTGCACAAGTTTTTCACCTGAGGGTTAAATGAAAGAAGGCATGGGTAGTACTTATCCATTCTCATTAAGTACTTAGGCAGTATTCATTAAGTGTTAGAAGCTAGAATGACTTCTTAATAGTTATTCTACTATTCTACTAGGGAAGGCAAAAATTCAGTAATATGGTTATAATGCTAGACAAACCAGGGATCTCATCCCCTCTGAGTAAACTACAGGTCATAATACAAATACTCTTGTTCATTTCTTCATGAACCAAGTAGTTCAGAATAAATGATATGATAGAGATGATCTCCAAGAAGCATGTTTACTATGAGCTCCTATATTTATGCCTCCATATTAATACCCCATCAATGTCCTACACTCAAATTAGGCCGCAAAGCACTCCATTTTCTGTAGGTTCTTAACTACTGCCCTAATTTCAGATCCAATCCTTACAGCATTAAATTCTTCAAGTTGTCAGAACATGGAAGAAAGGGGATAGTCATATGTATTTGGTTACAGAAAAATATCTGAGAATTAATTTCTCACTTCGAGGATTTAGAGGAATAGATACATTCTCCATCCTATTGTCTTAATAGCTAAGATCTATATTAGGCCCATATCATAGGACAAAAACAAAATAAACAAAACACCTCATTTTGGGTCAAGGTGAAGAAAACTGGCCCTCAGAGCAGGCTTCCCACAAGCCCACTAGGGGTAGCTCTCTCCCCACAAAGAACCAATTCTGAGCAGCTAGGCCTTCCACCTAGAAGTTGTCTTAAGTCGTCTTTAGCACAGGTCCCACAGCTAAAAGAAATCCAGAGCATGTAAGTTTAGATCTGGTAGGCGACCACCCCAGGGTACTCAATGACCAGCAGCTCCGTATCTTTTTCAGATTTTTAAAATTTTTTTTTAAATTTTTACTGATTGACAGTTTTCATAAACTGTCTTTTTCCATCTAGGAATAGGCATAACTGATCGAACACACAAGGTCAACAGAAACAGGGCAAAGTTACCACCACATTTCTTTTTTTTTTTTTTTGAGACAGAGTCTCACTCTGTTGCCC
>NW_012133970.1:1249917-1252075 GCF_000956105.1 Propithecus coquereli
GTTCATCACATATGAGAAGAGCTTGTTTACCTCAGCTCCAGCATCTGGCATTATGCTGTCCCGTTAAGGAGCACGCACAGCTTTCCCCTCATCATCGCCACTGTCTATCCACTCTCCCAGATACTGCACTGGGCAATGCACTGCTAGGAGGGATTTTTAAAAGGGTTTAAAAAAAAAGACACCCCGAATGCTAGGAATGCTAGAAGCTTACAATTTTGTGGCAAATGCAGGAGCTATATAAAAAAGCAAACAATAATACACAAAGAAAAAAGTTGCTCTGGGGAATCAAAGGGAAACTAAAAATTGAGAGCCTGTTATAGGCATTGTAGTAGGTACTCCCACATACCTTATCTTAGTAAGCCTCACAGAAGCACTGTGAAATAGACAGCAGCTCAGGGATCTTTAGGTATGCCTAGAGGATTGTAAATTGGGAGAGGCCTGAGCTGTAGAGACCCCAGAAGGCTGCTTTCTGAGTTAGTCCGTATGAGCGGCTCTGCCCTCAAAATCCAGAACCTGGAGCCTTGGGGCCACATGTGGCCTTCTGGATCCTTGAGCGCGGCCTTGTTCTGTGAAGTTTGGATTCGGTGGAGGAGCCGCACTTGGGGATGCACTCAGGGATCCGGAGGGCCACACGTGGCCTTGAGGCTGCAGGTTCCCCACCGTCATATTGTTAATCTTGGTATCACAGTTATTTCTAAGTCTTCCAATCTCATCTAATAAAGCATCCTTCACATACACAGTCTGCCTGGTGGTCAATTTTCTCCTGGGATAGACACACAATACAAAAGTACCAACTACAGTCAACACAAGAGTGCAGCTCAAAGTAGTATGTTTCTAACACATTCTCCAAGTCTCAACCTTCCCACAAGTCTGATTCTATAGCTACTAAAAATCGCTTTCTGGGACTTTCTGGAACCAAAACAATTCAGTAGCAGGTCCCCATTTTTATTTACTGTACTTTGTGCAACTTAATTATCTACTAAATTGGGGGAGCTTTTCACATTGAACACTGATTTATTTGGTTCAAGACAGGTCAAAGGAGATTCTAGGACACTCGGGGGTGAAAGAAGCCACGTGAACACACCCCAACCTTGAGCCAGGGACGACTATCTTGCACTTGGAAACTTAACCGGAGGAAACGCAATCCTAGTGACCCATCAAGACACCACAAGCCCGTTCGGCACTTCCCTCACATCCTTCTCCATCAAGGGTAGTTGGTTCCGGGGCTTCATTCATATGGACTCGTGAGCCTGGGACAGAAAGGTGCCTTCCGCTGGATTCCCAAATAGGAAGAGCTGGCTCAATCTCCCCGACAGACACACACCTCGCCGCACCCTCCAATTCCTTCCATCCAGGGAGTGTATCATATATACTAAGGCAACTGTCCCAGGGGATGGGGACACTCAAGGGGAGAAAACCGGAGTTGGGGATCGGCTGAGGGGTTCGCAATAAATGTTACCCGGCAAAGTCCGACCGTCCTCCAGCGCCGTTCAGCCGCGACTGGCGGAGCCTCCCTGGAGTCTCGCGTTGGGATTGGCAAATTCAGCGAGCTCCGCGCCACATCCGGGATAGCGATCGGAGTCCCGCCCCGTCATGAGACGCAGTCGCCACTCAATGCCCCGAGACCTCCTGGGAAGTGGAGTTCTAGCGCCAGCCTCGCCGTCAGTAAGTCACAGGCTTCTAAACTACACCTTCAGGTAATTGAAGACTATTTAGATCGCGACGCCAGTACAAGTTATTGGGTCCGGGAGTCCCCAAGTCTCACCTTTCCCTTGGTAAAGTCAGACCACCCCCTCCTCCCCAGAGAGCCCAGGTCATGTATCCTCCGTAGGACCAGTATTAACATAAATAGGCAGATTCTCAGGGATCTCAGAAACTATTTGAAAAAATGGACGCGATAAAACACGACGAGGTAAAAAATACATAAAATAATTCATAAAAAAAAAGAGCCAGGCGCGGCGGTGCGGTAGTCCCAGCTACTCGAGAGACTGAGGCGGGAGAATCGCTTGAACCCATGAGTTCGAATCCAGCCTGGGAAATTTAGCGAGATTCTGTCTCTAAAATGCTTCAAAGAAAACAAGTCAGAAAGCAAACAAATCCCCCCAAATCATCTACCCCAATAGCTTTTATTTATTTATTTTTAATTAATTAATTCTTT
>NW_012133970.1:1252125-1253897 GCF_000956105.1 Propithecus coquereli
CTCTAGCCCGGGCAACATAGTGAGACTCTGTCTCAAAAAAAAAAAAAAAAAGAAATAGACTTCTTTTCTTAATATATTATGCAGTTTCAGGTATTCTGTTACAAGCAACAGAAAATGGACTAAGAAAATTGGTACTGAGTCTGACTTGGTGAGATCTGTGAGAAAAAAAAGAAAACTGGTATTGAGAAGTGGGGTGTTGCTGATAACAAATAGTTGAAAATATGGAAGTGGCTTTGGAATTGGGTAATGGACAGAAGCTGGAAGAATGTGGAGCAGCAGGCTAGAAAAAGCCCAGATTCTCATGAGGGTTTAGAAAACAAGAAGACTAGGGTAAGTTTGGAGATCTCAATCTCAAACTCCTTAGAGATTGGTAAGTGATTGAGGCCAGAGTGCTGTAGAAGTATGGACAGTAAAGGCCATTCTGACAAGGTTTCAGATGGAACTGAGGAACAAGGTATTGGGAACTGGATTAAAGGCCATCATTATTATAAATTGGCAAAGAACTTGACTGAACTGTGTCCATGCCCAAGGGCTTTGTAGAAGTCTGAACTTGAGAGTAATGAACTAGGGTACCTGGCAGAAAAAATTTCTAAAAGCAAAGTGCCCAGGCTGCTGCTTGGCTACTTCTAACTGAACTGCTAGAGAAAAGGGAAATATGGAAAACTGGCAGCCTGGCCAAGTGGTAGAGAAAGAGAATAGAAGGGTGTGGGGCTTCCTAAAGAGATTAGCATGACTAAAAGGGAGCCAGGTGCTGATAGTCAAGACAATGGGAGTAAGGCCCCAAAGGCATTTCACAGATCTTTGAGGCTGCCTCTCCATTCACAGTCCCAGAGGCCTGGGGGGCAGAACGGTTTCTGAGGACAGGCCAGCAGCACTGCTGCCTAGCTCCAGCTGCACCTCAAGAGGCAGCTCCAGAAGGTACAAACTGTAAACCTTATTGGCCTCCCCAGGGTGCTGATTCTGCAGGCTTGCAGAAAGTAAATGCTGTGGCAGCATGGCAGCCTCCACCCAGATTTTAAAGGATGTCATCTAAAGCCTGGGAGTCCAGGCAGAGACTTGTTTCAGGGGCGGAGCCACAGTGGAGACCCCCACCTAGAGCAATACCTAATGGTGCCATGGGAGCCAGACCACCACAAAGCCCCCAGAACTGTAGAGCTACTAACATGCAACACGAGCCAGGGAGAGCTGGGTAGACTGAGCCCAGGGAAGCCATCGGGACAGGTCTGCACAAGGCCTTGGGGCCCAATCCCCACACGGGTGTGCAGCGGACGCCGGACAATGGAGTCAAGGGAGAGTATCCTGGAGTCTGAAGACCCAGTGTCTGCTCTCTTGGGTTTCGGACTTGCTTGGAGCCTGTTACCCCTTTCTTCTTGCCTATTTCACCCTTCTGGAATGGGAATTCGTACCCTATGCTTGTCCCACCATTGTATCTTGAAGTAGATAACTTGTTTTGATTTTTACAAACTCACAGGTAAGACTTTAGGGCTGTGAGAATAGAATGAATTTGTTTGTGAGAAGGACATGAGTTTGGGGGGAGGGGCGCCAGAGGCGGAATGCTATGGTTGGAATGTCCCCTCCAAAACTCACGTTGAAAGTTAATCCCCAATGTGGCAGTATTGAGAGGTAGGGCCTTTAAGAGATGATTAAATCATGAGGGCTCTGCCCTCAAAAATGGATACTCCATTCACAGATTAATAAATTAAAATGGGAGTTGGACTGATGGTTTTATAAGAGGAAGAGAGACCTGAGTGAGCACTCTCAGACCCCTCGAC
>NW_012133970.1:1260602-1264483 GCF_000956105.1 Propithecus coquereli
ATTTTCATCACCCCAAATAGTTCCCTTATATTTCTTTGCAATCAAACAGTACCATCCCTAGCCCCAGATCACTGATCTGCTTTCTGTCACTAAAGATTAGATATGCCTTTCCAGAATTTCATACAAATAGAATTATGCAGCACACACTCTTTTGTGCTCACTTCTTTTGCTAAGCATAATGTTTCTGAGATTTATTCATGTTGTTGAACAAAACCGTCGTTCATTCCTTTTCATTGCTTAGTAGTATTCCATTGCAAGGGTATGCAACAATTTGTTTCTAGTTTTTGGCCATATGGCTAAAGCTGCTATGAATATTTCCGAATAAGTCTTTTTGTGAACACATGTTTTCATTTCTCTTGAGCAATACCTAGGAGTAGAATTGTTGGGTCGTCACACAGGTGTGTTTTCAACTTTGTATATTTAACAAGAAACCACCAAATAGTATACCAAAGTGGTTGTACCATTTCACACTCTAGTGTATGAGTGCCCCAGTGGCTCCATATCTTCACCATCATTTAGTGTTGTCATTCTAGTGATATTTCACTGTGGTTTTTATTTGCATTTCCCTGATGACCAGTGATTTGAGCACCTTTTCATTTACCTATTGGCTATTCCTATATATTCCTTTTTGAAATTTTTTTTTTTTTTGAGACAGAGTCTGGCTCTGTTGCCCTGGCTAGAGTGCCATGGCGTCAGCCTAGCTCACAGCAACCTCAAACTCCTGGGCTCAAGCAATCCTTCTGTCTCAGCGTCCTGAGTAGCTGGGACTACAGGCATGCGCCACCACGCCCGGCTAATTTTTCTATATATTTTTAGTTGTCCAATTAATTTCTTTCTATTTTTAGTAGAGACGGGGTCTCGCTCTTGCTCAGACTGGTCTCGAACTCCTGAGCTCAAACGATCCTCCCGCCTCGGCCTCCCAGAGTGCTAGGATTACAGGCGTGAGCCACCGCGCCCGGCCTCCAGCTACGTTTTTCTATTTTTGGTAGAGACAGGGTATCGCTCTTGCTCAGGCTCATCTCGAACTCCTGACCTCAAGTGATCCTCCCGCCTCAGTCTCCCAGAGTGCTAGGATTACAGGCATGAGCCACTGCGCCCAGCCTGAATAACCAATTTTTAATAGATTTTATATCTTAAAGAAGTTGTAAGTTCACAGCAAAATTAAGGAGAAAGTACAGAGTTCCCATTATTCTCCCTGCCTCCACACAGGCATAGCCTTCTCCACTATCTCTACATCCCCACTGCCAGAACAATACATTTGCTACCATTGTATTAATACTATAACACAGAATAGTTTCACTGGCCTAAAAATCCTCTGTGCTCCTTATATTCACCCCTTCTTCCCCCTTAACCCTTGGTAACCACATATCTTTTTACTGTCTCCATGAATGTTATATAGTTGAAATTATATACTATGTAGTCTTTTCAGAGTGCTTCTTTCACTAAGTAATATGCATTGGAGGTTCCTCTATGTCTTTTCATGGCTTGATAGCTCATTTCCTTTCTTTTTTTTAAAATAGACTTTATTTTTTATTTATTTTATTTTTTTTGAGACAGGGTCTTGCTCTGTGACCCAGGCTGGAGTGCAGTGGTGTAATCACAGCTCACTGTAACCTCGATCACGGCTCGCTGCAACTTCAAATTCCTGGGCTCAAGCAATTGTCCCACCTTAGCCTCCTGAGTAGCTGGAATTACAGGCATGTGCCACCGTGCCTGGCTAATTAATTTTTTTTTTTTGGTAGAGACAGGGTCTCTTTATGTTGCCCAAGCTGCTTGCAAACTCCTGGCCTCAAGCAGTCATCCCACCTTGGCCTCCCAAAGTGCTGGGATTACTGGGTGAGACATGGTGTCCAGCCGGACTTTATTTTTTAGAGCAGTTTTAGGTTCACAGCAAAATTGAGTGGAAAATACAGAGAATTCCATGTACTTCCTGCCCCTACACACATGCCCAACCTCCCCCACTGTCAACTTCCAGCAGGAGTGGTACATTTGTTACCATCATTGAGCCTACACTGACACATTATTATCACCCCAAAGTCCATAGTTTACATTAGAGCTCATTCTTGGTGTTGTACATTCTACCAGTCTTTACAAATGCATAATGACATGTATCTAGTATTATAGTATCATACAGAATAGTTTCCCTGCCCTAAAAATCCCTGTGCTCCACCTATTCATCCCTTTTTCCCCTCAATCCCTGGCAACCACGGATCTTTTTACTGTCTGCATACTTTTGCCTTTTCCAGAATGTCACATAGTTGGAATCATCCAGTATGTAGCCTTATTCATGGCTTCTTTCACTTGGTCATATGCATTGGAGGTTCCTCCATGTCTTTTCATGGCTTGATAGCTCATTTCTTCCAAGCACTGAATAATATATTTCATTGCCTGGATGTACCACATTTTATCTATCTAGTCACCTGCTGAAAGGACATCTTGGTTGCTTCCAAGTTTTGGCAATTACGTATAAAGCTATTAATATCCATGTACAGGTTTTTGTGTGGACATAAGTTTTCGACTCGTTTGGGTAAATACCAAAGAGCGCATTGCTGGATTACATGGTCAATTATCTTTTTTTTTTTCTTTTGAGACAAGGTCTGTTGCCCAGGCTGGAGTGCAGTGGCCTCATCAGAGCTCACAGCAATCTCAAACTCCTGGGCTCAAGGGATCCTCCTGCCTCAGCCTCCCAAATAGCAGAGACTAAAGGCATACATCACCACACCTGGCTAATTTTTTTTTTTTGTAGAGATGGAGTCTCACCATGTTGCCCAGGCTGGTCTTGAAGTCCTGGCCTCAAGAAATCCTCCTACCTTGGCCTCCTAAAGTGCTGGGATTACAGGTGTGAGCCAGAATATAATTTACATACCATAAATTCATTCAAGTGCATTAAAAGAATTTTAATAAATTTATGAAGTTGTACTGTGATCAAAATCTGATTTTAGAACATTTTCATCACCCGTCCCCCCAATTCCTCATGCCCATTTGCAGTCACTCTCTATTGTCTTTTCAGAACACTTCACTTACATTGGATCATACAATAGATCATCTTTTGTAGCTAGCTTCTTTCACTAGCATGTGTCTGAGGTTCGTCCACATAGTAGCGTGTATCAGTACTTCATCTCCTTTTATTGCCTAATTGTATTTTTCTTTTTAAAATCAAATGTATTGATAGAGGAAGTCATGGATTGAGCATGATGTCTGTAGTCAAGGGTTTGGCGCCATCTTGAGAAGGTGGTTGATCATTATGAAAATCCTAGAAATGTAGGGTCCCTTAACAAGACATCTAAAAATGTTGGAACTGGATTGGTGGGGGCTCCAGCATGTGGTGATGTAATGAAACTACAGATTCAAGTGGACGAAAAGGGGAAGATTGTGGATGCCAGGTTTAAAACATTCGGCTGCGGCTCCGCAATCGCCTCCAGCTCGTTACTCTGAACGGGTGAAAGGGAAAACAGCGGAGGAAGCCTTGACCATCAAAAACACAGACATCACCAAAGAACTCTGCCTTCCTCCCATGAAACTGCACTGCTCCATGCAGGCAGAAGATGCAATCAAGGCCGCCCTGGCTGAATACAAACTGAAACAAGCACCCAAGAAAGGAGACGCAAAGAAGAAATGAGCCTTCAAGTCATGTCAGCTGTTTGCCCACCTGCCGTGCAGTCACCTTAGACATTCAGAAGCCCCTGGCGCTACATAAAAGAGCTATGACATACGCACAAGTTTTGCTGTTCACATTGTGACTCTAATGAAAGCAAAATACACAGTTTAATTGTTCTGAATCCTGCAATTTCTTTCAGCCCATGTTTATTGCCTTAACCCAGTTTATGTATATTTTGAATTGTGTATGTGGCCCCAGAATTGAAATCAATAATGAAGTCTCA
>NW_012133970.1:1279224-1281523 GCF_000956105.1 Propithecus coquereli
AGTAAATTCCAAGAAATCAATACCAGCTAGATATCATGGAAGAGGGCAGAGTAGGAAGCTCCAGGAATCTATCCCTCCACTTTAAACAATTATTGCGCTAGCATGAACTGTCTGAAGTAACTATTTGGAATTCTGGAGTCTAGTGGAACACTTGCAGCTCTAGGGGGAGAGTTTGATGAAGAGGCTTATAAGTTTTGGTAAATTTCTTGAAATGCTGGCCTTTCACATAGCAGCTACCATCCCCCAGCCCCATGGCAGGCAGGTGAGGGGACAGTGGTCCCTGTTCCTGGTACACCTTCCTGGACCAGAGTGGGGAATAAAGACCTTGTCATCCAAATATTTGGGTTGTGTGATTTGACTACTAAGTGCTGCTTTGATAGCTGAAGGGTGGCCACAGAGGCTAGCCATTGTTTCAGTACTCACAGGCTGAAGTGACTTATAGGGGATTTAAAAAAAACAGTACTTGGGTTATTTGTTTTTTGTTGTTTTCACTTTTATTTCCATTTTTTGGAGCCAGACATTTAAGGAAATCTTTTTCAGGTCACTGGCTGACCTCAGAGATAAGAGAACAGAAACTTTAGTGACCACACAAAATAAGGAGTACATACTTTGCAAAATTAGTTTGCAAAAGTCACAAACAGATGGCTCCAGCCTTCAACAAGCAAGATTCAGCAATCCCTGAGAGGGAGAATTAGATCTCCAGGGTTACCACAATATAATACTTAAAATGTCCAGTTCTCAAAAAAATTACAAAACATACAAATAAATGAGAAAATATGGTCCAACCACAGGAAAAAAAAGAATTTGACAGAACCCATCCCAGAGAAAGCCCAGACATTGGAATTACTAGTCAAAGACATTAATCAACTGTCTTAAATATGTTCAAATGAGCTAAAGGAAACCACGGACAAAAAATTAAAGGAAATCAGGAAACCAAATGTATGGAAAAAGTGAGACTATTATTAATAAAGAGATAGAAATTAGAGCAGGCAGAAGCAAGGATCGCAAACTTTAAGATGAAGCAATTGAAATGAAGAAGTGAAGATATCTCCAGATAGATAAAAGCTGAGGGACTTCATTACCAATAGGCCTGGCCTACAAGAAAAGCTACAGGGAGATCTTCAGGATGAAATGAAAGGAAACCAGACAATAAGTTGAAGCCATAAGGGAAAATAGGGAACACTGGTAAAGGTGACTATATAGGTAAATATAAAAGCCAGTATTATTCTACTTTTAAAAAAATTCAGCTGGGCATGGTGGCTCATGCCTATAATCCTAACACTCTGGAAGGCCGAGGCAGGAGAATCGCTTGACACAAGGAGTTTGAGACCAGCCTGAGCAAGAGCAAGACGCCGTCTCTGCTAAAAATAGAAAGAAATTAATCAGACAACTAAAAATATATAGAAAAAATTAGCCGGGCATGGTGGCGCATGCCTGTAGTCCCAGCTACTCGGGAAGCTGAGGCAGAAGGATCGCTTGAGCCCAGGAGTTTGAGGTTGCTGTGAGCTAGGCTGACACCACGGCACTCACTCTAGCCCGGGCAAAAGAGTGAGACTCTGTCTCAAAAAAAAAAAAAAAACCTTCTTCCCCCAAATCCTTCAGCAAATATCCTCTAACATTCCACTGATTTGAATTTGGGTCACTGTCCCATTCCCGAACAATGCCCTTGGCGGACAATGGTATGCATTGACTGGCTAAGCCTGGGTTGCCTGAACTAACCCCTGAGGCATGGAGGATAGGCTTACCCTGACTGGATTACATCTATGGTACACCCCTCTAGAAACTAAAAGTAAGATCAATTCCATCGCTACCCCCCAATTTTATAATTCCTAAATAACGGGGAAAATATGGAATAGATATTGGGTAGGGAATCACATCAGCCACTATATACTTTGCTCTACCAACTATATATCTAGTAGCTTTGCGCAGTGGCAGTATCGTAGCCAATGAGGTTTATCTGAGACACGATTATTGCTAATTGAAAACTTTTCCCAATACCCTGCAATGACAACTTTAAACATAGCATTGGCAATTTTTGACAGTCTCTACAGAGGCTGTTTAAGAAAAAACAAAAGAACAAAATATATACTTCTAGTAATTTATCCTACAGCTATACTGGCACATCCACACAAATAAGTATGTTCCAGGAGATTATTTGTAATAACAGGATATTAGGAACAACCAAAATGCCTAGGATTGGTTAAATTAATTATGATATAGTCATAAAAAAGAATAAGGCAGCTGTGTGTGTATTGATATGACACAATCTCCAAAGATATGTTAAGTGAAAAAAGCAAAG
>NW_012133970.1:1281573-1283011 GCF_000956105.1 Propithecus coquereli
CAGGCATGTAAGACAAATACTGCATGTTCTCAACTGATTTTTGATAAGGGTGCCAACAAAATTCAATGGGGAAAAGACAGTCTCTTTAACAAATGATGCAGAGATAACTGGATATGCACATGCAAAAGAATGCAGTTGGACCCTTATCTTACACCATATACAAAAACTAACTCAAAATGGATCAAATACCTAAATGTAAGAACTAAAACTATAAAACTCTTAGAAGAAAAGAGGGGGAAATCTTCATGACATTTGTTTTGGCAATGATTTCTTGGGTATAAAACCAAAAGCACAGGCAACGAAATAAAAAATAGATACATTGGACTTCATCAAAATTAAAATTTGGGGGGCATCAAAGGACATTATCCACAGAGTGAAAAGACAATCCACAGAATGGGAGAAAATATTTGCAAATCATTTACCTGATAAGGGACTAATATTCAGAACATTTAAAGAACTACTCAAAAACCCCCAAAACAGAAATCCCAATTCAAAATTGGACCAAGGATTTGAATAGATATTTCTCCAAAGAAGACATATAAATGGCCAATAACACATGAAAAGATGCTCAACATGATTAGTTATTAGGGAAATGCAAATTGAAACTACAATGAGACACCACTTTACACCCATAAGATAGCTATGATTTTTTAAGAAAGGAAAATAACAAGTATTTGGCAAGGATGTGAAGAAACCGGAAACTTGTGCATTGTTGGTGGGAATGTAAAATGGTTACAGCCTCCGTGGAAAATAGTTTGGTGGTTCCTCAAAAAATTAAACATAAGGGCCAAGCACCATGGCTCACACCTGTAATGCTAGCACTTTAAGAGGCCAAGGTGGGAGGATCACTTGAGGCCAGGAGTTCAAGACCAGCCTGGGAAATATAGCAAGACCCCACCTCGACAAAAATAAAAATAATTAGCGGAGTGTGGTGATGCATGCCTGTAGTCCTAGCTATTCGGGAGGCTGAGGCGGGAGGATTGCTTGAGCCCAGAAGTTCAAAGTTACAGTGAGCTATGATTGAGCCACTGCACTCCAGCCTGGGTGACACAGTGAGACCCTGTCTCTTAAAAAAAAAAAAAATTAAATGTAGAATTACCATATGACCCAGCAATTCTACTTCTTGGTATATACCCCCAATAACTGAAAGCAGAGGCTCAGATACCTTCATGTGTCAGTCAATAACAAGGATACATCCTCAGAAATGCTTTGTTAAGGTGATTTCATCATTGTGTGAACGTCATAGGGACAAACCTAGATGGTATAGCCTACTACGCACCTAGGCTATAGCCAGCTTATTACTACTAGGCTACAAACCTGTGCAGCATGTTACTGTGCTGTATACTGTAGGCAACTGTAACGCAATGCTAAGTATTTGTGTATCTAAACATATCTAAACATAGAAAAGGTACAGTAAAAATATGGTATTATAATCTTA
>NW_012133970.1:1293386-1294897 GCF_000956105.1 Propithecus coquereli
AAAAAAAAAAAAAAAAGATGCATGAACAAACATATGCACTGCAATAGTGTTTGTACTACAAAAGGCTGAAAACAACTTAAATATCCATCAACAGAAGATTGGTTAACTAAATCTTGTTATAACTATAAAATGGAAGTTAATTTTAAGAAGAATAAGGTAGAATTGTACACAGCAATGAAAAAGAACAAACTACTGATATATTTAACAACATAAATGAAGCTCACAATGTTTAATTAAAGAAGTCAATGTAAAAGAATACATACCAGGTACGATTCCATTTATATAAAATCCAAATACAGGCAAAACTAATCTATGATTATAGAGATCAGATTGTGGTTAATCTTGGGAGTGGGTAATGCCTGAGAGGGAGCATAAGGAACCAGACTTCTGTGGTGCTGGAAATAGTCTGTATTTTGATCCAGTGGGAGGTTAGATAGGTATATATAATGTAAAAATGTATAATTAAGATTTGCATATTTTACCATATCCTCAACAAATGAAAAAAGAAAAGGAATGAGGTAGACTACATAGTGATATAGAATAAATCTCAAGATATATTTCTAAGTATGTATCTATATATCCATCCATACAAACATATATACATATATGGTACACTGGCAGTAAAGTATAGGAAACAAGAAAAAACCACAATTCCACTGGTAAGTGCTGACACAGACCTTTGCTCTGAGATCATCTGATCGCCGGTGGCCTACAGCCTAGATTTTAAGAGCCCCATGCTTATAGGTAACATCTAATTAGAATTCAGGTGACAAAGAGAGAAAACAGTGGAGTAGCAGAGTTGAAGAGAAAATAGCTGAGAACTCATGAAAGATGCCAATCTTCAAGATTCAGGAATTACAAACAGGAGGAAAAAAAAGAGAAACCTTTACTCAGACACACTGCAGTGAAACTTCAGAACATCAAAAAGAAGATCCTAAAAGGAGTAAGAGAGGCCGGGCGCGGTGGCTCACGCCCGTAATCCTAGCACTATGGGAGACCGAGGCGGGAGGATTGCTTGAGCTCAGGAGTTCGAGACCAGCCTGAGCAAGAGCAAGACCCCGTCTCCAATATAAATAGAAAGAAATTACCCAAACAACTTAAAATAGAAAAAATTAGCTGGGCACGGTGGTACGTGCCTATAGTCCCAGGTACCCGGGAGGCTGAGGCAGGAGGATCGCTTGAGCCCAGGATTTGAGGTTGCTGTGAGCTAGGCTTATGCCACGGCACTCTAGCTTGGGCAAAAGAGTGAGACTCTGTCTCAAAAAAAAAAAATCCATTCTACGGGAAGCTCTATAGGACAAACAACCCAGTTATTTTAAACAAATAAATCCTATATAAGAAAAAAAAGTAGGGATGCATAGAAGGGGTACCTACAAATTAAAAGATTTAAGAAATAGGCCGGGTGTGGTGGCTCATGCCTGTAACCCTAGCACTCTGGGAGGCCGAGGCGGGAGGATCGCTCGAGGTCAGGAGTTTGAGACCAGCCTAAGCAAGAGTGAGACCCCGTCTCT
>NW_012133970.1:1295587-1324011 GCF_000956105.1 Propithecus coquereli
TCTTTTTCAAACAGAGGAATAATCCCAAATTCTTCCTCAAATAAAAACTCCATTCCAGTAAATGGTAAATACATGAAATTACAGTAAGCCAGACACTTAAAAGCCAAGGAGTCTTCCAACAGTTTATTAGAAAGAATGTAGACATTTAAAAAAATCCCCACTGTCAATGAACATAAATTGAGGTTTTCAGCCCTGACATAAGCTGAATCTAAAAAAAAGAAATAAAAAACCCAACAGTGTATTAACATTTTTTCACTCATTTGCCATACTGACAGTGCAAATACAAATCTGGTCTAAATGTACAGATTCTCAAGCAACGACGTACAGCTTTCTTCGTCCTCCATGCTAAGAGATGTAAAAGCTTAAGGGCCAAACAATACCAAATGTATAGGCTTCAAAAACCATCTAAGTTAGGGCATTCACTAGTTTTAGCTAAGATACATCTGGAACACTGACAAGTGATTACTTACATACAGTAATGTAAATTTTTTTGGAAAATAAACTTTAGTGGAACAATCCTGAAGGACTTATTTAATATTCTTAATAGTCCTATGATATAAGCACTATTATTATCCCCATTTTACAGTTGGGGAAACTGAAGCATACAGCTCTTAAGTAGTTGAAGGTCATATAGCTAGTAAGTAGAGAAGGCAAGATTTGACCCCAGACAGCCTGTTATAGTTTGTCCTCTTAACAATTATGTTCTGGGCCGCGCATGGTGGCTCACACCTGTAATCCTAACACTCTGGGAGGCCAAGGCGGGAGCCCCCTAACGATTACGTACTATTGCTCCTCATGTAAGGAAACTTCAGTTGATAAGGGCTGTGGGGAAAATCAAACAGGGTAATGCGATAGTGTCTGGGACAGTAGGTGCTAATTTGGCCATCATGGTCAAGAAAGGCCTCTTTGAGAGGTGATTTTTTTTTTAAATAAAAAAAATCGTTTTATTGTAAAATGAAGCAGAGATATAGAAAACCATACATATCAAATGCATGGCTTACTGAATAAGGTAAACACTACTCACGTTAAGAAATAGCTCTTCTCCACCCATGGCAGCAGCCCTTCCGTATGTCTTGTTCCGATCACAACTCTCCCCACCCATAACTAACCACCAACTATCCTGACTTTTCTATTAATCATTTTGTTGCAGGTTTTTCAAAATAGTTTTATCACCAAATATGGATCCTTAGACACTCTAGTCTTGCTCATTTTCTTTAAATTTGATGTCTTAAGAATCTTTTAATCTACAGGTACTCCTTATATTCCTTTCTTTTTCTTACAGCCTATCTGTGGAAGAACTTGAGCAATTTTCCTATAAAGCTTCTTGGTATGCATTCTGCTAATTTTATACATATCATGCAGTCCCTCTGTCTTCTGTATTTCCTGCATATTGGCAGCTGGACCCAAAGATTAAATTAAACTCAGGTTCCATCCTTTTCATGTGACTATAGGATGGACATAATGCCTGATCTTTTTGTGACCTTAGAAATTGTTCATGCTTACTACCTATATTTATTTGTTTATTGAGGATTAAAAAATGGTGATATTCTAATTCTATCATTTCTTTTTCTTTTTATTCGTTGGAATAGCTTAGTAAAAAGAGATGTCCTCTCATCTACTATTTTGTTACCCAGTTCATCTAGGAAAGGAGGATAAATGCTTGATTCCCTTTATTGACCAGTTTTCAAGATAATTAATTGGTTCCCTATCATGACAGGTGATATTTGAGCTGAGGTCTGAATGACAAGAAGGAACCAGCTATTCAAAGATCTGGAGGAAGAGAATTCCAGGTAGGGGGATCAGACAGTACAGAGGCACTGAGGAAGGAGTGAGCTGCATATGTTCAAGGAACACAGAAGACCAACATGGCCAAATTACATTCACTCCTACCTGTAGAACTCTCTCTTAAATCCATTACCCTATCCTTCATTTTTTTTTTGTTTTTTTTTTTTTGAGACAAAGTCTCACTCTGTTGCCCTGAGTAGAGTGTCATGGCGTCAGCCTAGCTCACAGCAAACTCAAACTCCTGGGCTCAAGCGATCCTCCTGCCTCAGCCTCCCAAGTAGCTGGGACTACAGGCACATGGCTAATTTCCACCATGCCTGCCTAGTTTTAAAGTAGCTGGGTAGCTGGGACTACGGGCACAAGCCATGATGCCCAGCTAATTTTTCTATTTGTAGTAGAGACAGGGTCTCACTCTTGTTCAGGCTGGTCTTGAACTCCTGAGCTCAAGTGATCCTCCCGCCTGAGCCTTCCAGAGTGCTAGGATTACAGGAATGAGCGACCACACCCAGGCCCTATCCTCCATTCTTACTACCATACCCACTTAGTCTGGGGTCTCATCTTTCTCCCCTGAACTACCTCAATTATCTTCAACTGGTTTCAGTGCCTCCAAGATTCTCTTCCATCCTACTTAATTAACCTCTTACTCACCAAAATATTTTTTTTTTGAGACAGAGTCTGGCTCTGTTGCCCTGGCTAGAGTGCCGTGGCATCAGCCTAGCTCACAGCAACCTCAGACTCCTGGGCTCAAGCGATCCTCCTGCCTCAGCCTCCCGAGTAGCTGGGACTACAGGCATGCGCCACCATGCCCAGCTAATTTTTTCTATATATTTTTAGTTGTCCAATTAATTTCTTTGTATTTTTAGTAGAGACAGGGTCTCGCTCTTGCTCAGGCTGGTCTCGAACTCCTGAGCTCAAACAATCCGCCCGCCTCGGCCTCCCAGAGTGCTAGGATTACAGGCGTGAGCCACCGCGCCCGGCCTCACCAAAATATTTTAATTCTTTTGTGTGGGAGAATGCATTTATAATTTTATGACTCTTGTCATTGGCAAAATAAGATTCATTTAATGAGGGATAGTGTTTGCTGGAAAAGTATTGCTGGACACCAAACAAAGAATACAGGCTTCATAGTCAGACCTGGATTTGAGTTCCAGCTCTGACACTTGTGGTGTGACCTAAAGAAAATCATATAACCTCCCTGCGCCTCAGGTTCTCCATCTATTAAAAAAAGTAATAATGCTTTTTTGCTGGGTGTGGTGGCTCATGCCTGCAATCCCAGCACTTTGGGAGGCCAAGGCAGGAGGATTACTTGAGGCCAGGAGTTCAAGACCAGCCTGAGCAACATAGCAAGACCTCCACAAAACAAAAAATAAAAAAAATTAGCCAGGAGTGGTGGCATGTGCCTGTAGTCCCAGCTACTGGGGAGGGTGAGGCAGGAGGATCACTTGAGCCCAGGAGTTTAGGCTGTAGTGAGCTATGATGATGCCACTGCACTGTAGGCCAGATAACATAGCAAGACCCTGTCTCAAAAAAGGCCATTTTATTCACTTTGGTGAGAATTAAATGAAAATACACACATATACCACACACACATCTTTATTACAGTGTCTGGATCACAGTAAAAACTCAATGAATAGTAGTTTCTTCAATTTTCTTTATTATTCCCACCATGCCTCTTACGGAAGATCCACTTTCAGTGATAAAATCTACCTGCTTAAGAACCTCAGTCACTGCTAAGAGCTGTCCTAGAGCCATTTGAAAATATCCCAAACCTAAGGACCCAGCAGAAATCTAAGAAGAGGAGCTTGACATCACGCCCCTCTAGCCTGTCAGAGTCCCTTTGACAAGCCTAACTGGGGACCGGGGAGGCTCCTGGTTGATCAGCGATATCGTACATTGATACAAGGCTTTTCCAAACCACTTTCACCTCTCTGATCACCTGATCTCTAACCTCTTGGTAAGACCCCCTCGGTACTCCACCTCTCATTTCATCCAGATCAAGTAATTATCTTCCAGTTACACTAGATTGCTCCCCCACCCCACACTCCATGGGCAGCCACTTCGGCATCACTGTCTCTGGGACCCCTGCCTCCACTGTCTTCTTCCTTTCTGTTCCCAAAGTCCCAGAACATTGCTAGAGGGAGAACCAAGTAGACAAATATAAATTCATGCTGTCCGATTTCAACTTGGCCCTTGCAGCTGCTCAGCAACCCTTTTATTTGTCTCATACATTCCCTGGCACTCTCCCACAGAAGCTGTCGCAGAACTTCTTTTCTTCAAACTACAAATTCCAGTCTCCTTCTACTTCCAAAGACTTCCTATTAGATACTTTCATTACATTAATTCCCTCCTTCAACAAATCAATAATATCTTTTTCCCTTCCACACTTTTCCTCTAGCCACTCAGTTCCTTTCCTGGGAAAGCAATAAATGTTATCTATCTTTTATTTATCTTGCGAGACATATTTTGTGAATCTATAAGCAAAAATATGGAAAAGAAGGAACTTGTACTGGTTGTTAAAGATAAATAGGACTTAGATAGGTGGAGAGAAAGGAGATGATATTCCAACCAGAGGAAACATCCTAGGCAAAGGCACAGAAGTGGAAATGAGTAAGATATATTTAGAAAACAGGGTATAGCAAGTAATCCCCTGAGAAATAATCCCAGCTGCTGCCTCGACTGCTGCTTCTCCTTTTCCAGTTGACTTCAGCCCAATTACTTCTCTACCTATCCTGTTCTACATACCAGCTTAGTGGAAATCTGAAACTACATGGCCCCTCACCCATCCTATCTTGCCTGGACCTCAGTTACTATTATTGAGCTTTGACCCCAACCATCTGTTTGAGTCCTGTTAAAGAAGTCCCAGCTTCTTCCTGGTATACTTTCCAAGCCAGATACCTTCCATTTCCTTGGTCACATGGACAATTTCCTAACACCACTAAAAACAGGACAATGAGTACAAAAGATGCAATATATTTTGCTTCCCATGGTGTAACAAGGAAAAAAAGAAAGAAAAGATAATTAAAAAAATAAAAGATGCAATATAAAGACATTCATTTTATTAATATATACACAGCATATAGAGGTCAAAGGAACATGTTAAACTAAGCAAGAGATACAATCAACAAAACCCAGATAGTGTGCAACTCTACTGAAAAACACTGCAATTTCTTCAATAAAAATATTGCAAGGGGGCAGGCATAGTGGCTCACACCTGTAATCCTAGCACTTTGGGAGGCCAAGGCAAGAGGATCACTTGAGGTCAGGAGTTCGAGACCAGGCTGAGCAACATAATGAGACCCCCCATCTCTACAAAAAATAGAAAAATTAGCTGGGTGTGGTAGAACATGCCTATAGTCTCAGCTACTCTGGAGGCTGAGCCAGAAGGATCACGTGAGCCCAGGAGTTTGAGGTTGCAGTGAGCTATGATCTAGCCCAGGCAACAAAGCAAGACCATCTCAAAAAGAAAGAAAGAAATTGTAAGGGGCCAGGCGCAGTGGTTCTCACCTATAATCCCAGCATTTTGGGAGGCAGAGGCCAGGAGTTTGAGACCAGCCTGGGCAACAGAGTGAGCTATCTCTACGAAAAAATTTTAAAGATTAAGCAGGTGTGGTGGCACATGCCTACAGTCCCAGCTACTTTGGAGGCTGAAGTGGGAGGCTTGCTTGATCCTGGAAGTTTAAGGCTGCAGTGAGCTATGATCATGCCACTGCACTCCAGCCTGGGCAACAGAGCAAGACTCTTTCTCTTAAAAATTTTTTTTTTCAAGTAAAAAAAGAGATAAAGGGAACCTTTAGTTTACAAGTGACACATAATACATACCCACAAATCACAATGTGTAGACTTTATTTGTATACCGATTCAAACAAAAAAGCTGTAACAAATTTTTTTGACACTTACGAAACTATTGGAAATTTAAACACTGACTTAGTATCTGATGATATTTAAGCATTATTATTTATTTTATAGGTGCTAATGGTATTACAGTTAGGATTTTTTTAAAAAGGGATCCTTACCTTTTGGAGATACATACTGAAATATTTAGGTATGGAATGTATAATGTCTGGGATTTGCTCCAACATAATATAGGAGGGATAAAGTAGATGGGGATATACGTGAAACAAGATTGCCCAAGAGTTGATACTAGTAGAAACTGTTTGGAAAATGAGGATTCATTATACTATTCTGTCTACTTTTGTATATGTTATAAATTCCCCGCAAAAAAGTTTTAAAACAATGTTATTGAATTCTCAAACATCTGATGAAAGCATGTATATTAGTCTGAAGGAGTGGAACAGGAGGAGCTGGAATTTAAGGAGAGGAAGGTCTGCGACAGCTTCTGTGGGAGAGTGCCAGGGAATGCATGAGACAAATAAAAGGGTTGCTGAGCAGCTGCAAGGGCCAAGTTGAAATCGGACAGCATGAATTTATATTTGTCTACTTGGTTCTCCCTCTAGTAATGTTCTGGGACTTTGGGAACAGAAAGGAAGAAGACAGTGGAGGCAGGGGTCCCAGAGACAGTGACGCCGAAGTGGCTGCCCATGGAGTGTGGGGTGGGGGAGCAATCTAGTGTAACTGGAAGATAATTACTTGATCTGGATGAAATGAGAGGTGGAGTACCGAGGGGGTCTTACCAAGAGGTTAGAGATCAGGTGATCAGAGAGGTGAAAGTGGCTTGGAAAAGCCTTATATCAATGTACGATATCGCTGATCAACCAGGAGCCTCCCCGGTCCCCAGTTAGGCTTGTCAAAGGGACTCTGACAGGCTAGAGGGGCGTGATGTCAAGCTCCTCTTCTTAGATCTCTGCTGGGTCCTTAGGTTTGGGATATTTTCAAATGGCTCTAGCACAGCTCTTAGCAGTGACTGAGGTTTTAATCAGTAGCTGTGTGACCTCAATTGAGCTATTTTCTTCTTTGAGCCTTGGTTTCCTCATCTATAAGAAATTGGCTTAATAATACCTATCTCACAGAGCAGGTAAAAGGATTAAGTAAAATAACGTGGGTAGAAGTGCCTAGCACAGTGGCATTCTTCACAAGATACCCGTACTCCCTCAGCAGGTGAATATAGTTTCCCTAAATTCTGAAGCTGATGCAACTGCATGGTAAATATGTTATTATTTTAGAGAGTAGCAAGACCTGACTGTCAAGAAAATCCTATTTTCTTATTGAAACACTGTAAAATTGGATATTGGAGATACGTCTTCCCTATCTTAAAAAAATAGAAAAGCCACCCCAACTTTCCTAACAGGCTGAGTTAAACCTTTTGGTGAAGAGAAAGAATAGTAGCAACAGTAATAACAGTGAACACTTATATGGTACTTACTAGATCTAGGCCTCAGAGGAAAGATATAGCCTAGAGATTAAAATGTGTGAGTCATCTGCATGTGGGTGGAATTTGAAGTTATGGGTATAATTGAGGGTGTCTAGAAGAGAGTTATATGAGAAGAGAGCAAGCCTAGGACTGAATCCTGAGGAACTTCATCACTCACTGGCCAGGTAGAAAAGAAGCCTGCAAACGAGACCAAAAGGAATGGCCAGAGAAGTAGGACAACAAAGAGGAATGATGGTCACAGAAGCCAATGTATGTATTAATATTTCAAGGAAGAAACAATCATGAGTGTCAAACAAATTTTTTTTGAGACAGGGTCTCACTGTATTGCCCAGGGTAGAATGCAGTGACATCATCATACCTCACTTTAACCTCAAATGCCTGGACTCAAGCAATCCTCCTGCCTCAGCCTCCCAAGTAGCTGGGACTACAGGCTTGTGCCACCATGCCCAGCTAATTTTTGTATTTTTTGTAGAGAAAGGGTCTCGCTATGTTGCCCAGGCTGCTCTCGAACTCCTGGCCTCAATCGACCCTCCTGCCTCACACTCCAAAAGTGTTGGGATTACAGGCGTGAGCCACCACACCCAGCCATCAGTGTCAAATTTTGCTTGAGAAGTCAAGATGAGGACTAAAAGTATCCACTGGATTTAGTGATTTGGTAGTCAATGGTGACCATATCACCACAGATTGAGGGGGTTGGAAGTCAGATTAGAGTGTGTTACAAAAAGAGTAGGAAGAAGGAAAAGGAAAGAGAATATAGTTATTTTAACAAGTTTGGCTCTAAAGGAGAGAAAGGAGTTAAGTGGTACCTGGAGAGGTATGCAAACTCAAGAGACATTGTTTTTATAAGATTGGAGAGACTTGAGCAGTCTAAATGTCAATAAAAATATCCCAATAAGGGAAAGGTTGAATGAACAGGAGAGAGAAGGGATAATTAATAGTATAAAGTTTCTGAGAAGGTGTGAGGGAATAGGATCCAACACACAGTGAGAAGAAATGAGAAGCATAAAAGGATGTAGGGAGAGGATTTGTTCTAATGAGAACAAATATATAATAAATCTGACAGTGGGAAGTAGGCGATTAAATGAGATAATGTGTACAAAGCACTTAGCTTAGTGCCTGGCACAGTTAGTTTGTGTCAGAAATAGTAGCTATGGCTATAGTTGTTATTCATGTTATACACCTGCTTGAAAATTTCTTACATTTTAGGCTTTGGCTATGTAAAATGAACTAGCACGCTACTTTATTAATGCTGTGAATTTGAAATTTTGTATATACAATAAGGATTACTTGAACTTTTTGATTCCTCACCTCTGTTCTCTTCAGGATTTCTGGACAGTTGCTGCTCTCCTGATTTTGATAAGACGATAGGAAAAAGTTGTGAATTTAAGATTCATGTACTTTATGTACCTTTCTATATACATTTTACCTCTAAAAATTTTTAGGAGTTCTTTCTCTTATTATCCAAATTTTTAAAAAATGTCATCAAAGCCCATGTCCCTCACGGAAAAATGATATTAAGAGTAAACTTGGCCAGGCGTGGTTGCTCACACCTGTAATCCTAGCACTCTGGGAGGCCGAGGCGGGAGTATCGCTTGAGGCCCGAAGTTGGAGACCAGCCTGAACAACATAGTGAGTCTTTGTCTCTACAAAAAATAGAAAAATTAGCCGGGTATGATGGTGTGTGCCTATAGTCCCAGCTACTCGGGAGGCTGAGGCAGGAGGATTGCTTGAGCCCAGGAGTTTGAGGTTGCTGTGAGCTAGGCTGATGTCACTGCACTCTATCCTAGGTGACAGAGGGAGACCCTGTCTCAAAAACAAAAACAAAAAAAAAGAGTAAACTGCCACCAGGGTTAAAAAGACCCTGAAGGGTTCAGTTCAAGGGGGAAAGTTTATGTGTACTTCAAATCCATAGAATGACAACATAGAGCAGAGCCAGAATTACTAAATATTCTGGAGGTCCAGGAAGCCCCTTTACCTCTGATAAAACATCTGTGAGATAGAAGTCATATCCTTGGATGTGTTCCCTGATATCCCCTAATCTTGCCTCAACTTCCAAATTACGAGCCATGCTACGATGTAATCCCTCACCTTCGCTGCTCGTGTCCATTCCCCCGCCTCATTTGACTCCAAGTCCCCAGTGAGACCCTATGCTCCTTGAATCTCAACTGAGAGGAAAGGGCACTATGAAAACACTTGAGATTATCTGAGGTTTGGTGAGCTTCCTTGTTCGATGTTTCTTGGAGTTTGAATCTCTCACTCTGTTGAGGGAATAAATCTGACTCAAGGGATGCTCAAAACAGAGATCAGCCCTCCGACTGAGAATTTACACTCAAAAAGAAAAGGCCTATAATGCCTTTTTTTTTTTTTTTTTTGAGACAGAGTCTCACTGTGTTGCCCGGGCTAGAGTGCCGTGGCGTCAGCCTAGCTCACAGCAACCTCAAACTCCTGGGCTCAAGCGATCCTCCTGCCTCAGCCTCCCGAGTAGCTGGGACTACAGGCATGCGCCACCATGCCTGGCTAGCTTTTTCTATATATTGTTAGTTGTCCAATTAATTTCTTTCTATTTTTAGTAGAGACGGGGTCTCGCTCTTGCTCAGGCTGGTCTCGAACTCCTGAGCTCAAACAATCCGCCCGCCTCGGCCTCCCAGAGAGCTAGGATTACAGGCTTGAGCCACCACGCCCGGCCTATAATGCCTTTTTAACTCTCTTTTAAATCATGTTCAAAATCCTTGACCTAGAATTTTAGGTTCCTCTCAATCTAGTCATACTCCATTTAACTTTTTCTTCTTCTCCCTTAAACATAACCTCAGATATGTTAGCAGTGGTTACAAACAGCAAAGGGGCTAAGCTTGGAGTGAGTCTGAAAAGAAATATTTACTTTTTACTCTACATACTTCTGCATTAAGATTTTTTTTTACAGTGACAATGTACTACTTTGGGAATTTAAGATAAAATACAAAAAGTAAAATAAAACATCTCTGCCTCAGTATGGTTCTCCGTACTCTTCCATTCCCAACCAAATTTCTCATTTTTCAAATTTTCATTCAAAATGTACAGTTGACCCTTGAACAACATGCACTTGAACTATGTGGGTCCACTTACATGTGGATTTTCTCTGCCTCTGCCACCCATGAGACAACAAGACTAATCCCTCCTCATCTTTCTCCTTCACAGCCTACTCAATGTGAAGATTACAAGGATGAAGACCTTTATAATGACCCACTTCCACTTAATGAATAGTAAATATATTTTCTCTTCAATAAGGAAGATTAAGATTTTCTTAATAACATTTTCTTTTCTCTAGCTTACTTTATTGTAAGAATGCAGCATATAATACATATAACATACGAAATATGTGTTGACTGTTTATTTTATCAGTAAAGCTTCTGGTCAACAGTAGGCTGTTAGTACTTAAGTTTTTGGCGAGTCAAAAGTTCTACATGGATTTTTCAACTGCACAGGGGTTTGATGCCCCAGTCCCACATTGTTCCAAGGGTCAACTATACTTCTTAACCGTCACATTTATGGTCAGTTAATTTTCAGCTAGGGTACCAAGACAATTCAATGGGGAAAGAATAGTCTTTTCAACAAATGGTGTTAGGACAACTGGACATGCACATGAAAAAGCATAAGGTTGTACCCTACTCCACACCACATACAAAAATTAACTCAAAATAGATCAAAGACCTAAATGTAAAAGCTAAAACTATAAAACTCTTAGAAGAAAACATGGGGCAAATCTTGGATTAGTTAATAATTTCTTGGATATGACACCAAAAGCATAAGCAACCAAAGAAAAAAATAGACAAATTGTACTTCATCAAAATTAAACTTTTTGACTGCGTGCGGTGGCTCATGCCTGTAATCCTAGCACTCTCGGAGGCCGAGGCGGGAGGATTGCTTGAGCTCAGAAGTTCAAGACCAGCCTGAGCAAGAGCGAGACGCTGTCTCTACTAAAAATAGAAAGAAATTAGCTGGACAACTAAAAATATATAGAAAAAATTAGCTGGGCATTGTGGTGCATGTCTGTAGTCCCAGCTACTTGGGAGGCTGAGGCAGGAGGATCGCCTGAGCCCAGGAGTTTGAGGTTGCTGTGAGCTAGGCTGATGCCACAGCACTCTACTCAGGGCAACAGAGTGAGACTCTGTCTCAAAAATAAATAAGTGAATAAATAAATAAATAAATAAACAAAAGTAAACTTTTGTGTATCAAAGGACACTCAATGGAAGTGGAAAGACAACCCACGAAATGGAAGAAGATATTTGTAAATCATATATCTGACAAGGGACTTGTCTCTAGAATATATAAAGAACTCTTACAACTCAACAATAAAAAGGCAAATATCCCAATTAACACATAGACAAAGGATTTGAACAGACATTTCTCCAAATAAGGTACACAAATGGCCAGTGAGATGCTCAACATTATTTGCCGTTAGGAAATGCAATCAAAACCACATTGAGAATTCACTTCATACTCACTGGGATGGCTATAGTAAAACAAACAAACAAAAAAACCTTGAAAACAAATGTTTATGGTGGCATTATTCAGAATATCCAAAGGGTGGAAACAACTCAAATGTCCCTCAACTGATGAATAAACAAAATGTGGTATATCCACACAATGGATTATTCAGCTATAAAAACGAGTGAAGTACTGATATGTGCTACAACATGGACAAACTTCAAAAATATTATGCTAAGTGATAGAAGTCAGTCACAAAAGACCACATATTCTATGATTACATTTATGTGAAATGTGTAGAATAGGTAAATTCATAATAGCAGAAAGTAGATTAGTGGTTGCCCAGGGCTATGCATTTGGGGGGAATTTGAGAATGACTGCTAATGGGTACAGGGTTTCTTTGTGGAGTGATAACAATGTCCTTAAATGGATTGCGGTTATGCAACTCCGTGAGGTTATATTAAAAATAACACTGAACTTCATACTTTAAATGGATAAATTGTGTGGTATGTGAACTGTATCTCAAGAAAGCTATAAAACAAAATGTACTTCTTCTATGGAACCTTCCATTTTTACTAAAGTCCACAATAACCTTCCCATTTTTTCAACTCCTACAGCTCTTAAAAACTGTACTGCACAATTTAGTTCTCAGTTAAACTACCTGATAATGTTTATTATTATTTATTGTGGATTATCCTTGATTTGTCAGCCAGACTATAATTTTTCTTGAGAGAAATGAGTAAGTCTTCTGTTTCTCAGACATCTCTAGACCACCTAACACATAACTGGGCACATAGGAAGTACTCAGTAAATACCTGGTGGTTGTGAAGAATAGATTGAATGTGCATGTGCTTGTTTTCACACATGTGTGTCAAACACACACAGAAAACGGGGTCAATAAATACGATCTTAGTGAGGTGAGAAATGACACTATGTGAAACTGCAGAATACAAGATTTATTTAAGGGAAAAAACAGAATGGTTTGGAAGGTTTTGTTCTCCCCTGTTTCAGCCTTCTGCTGCTCAACGACACCACATGGCCAACCATATCCTGGTCTCTGGGATTCTAAGGGAGTCATTGAGGTCCTACCTAGACACTCAACAGTCTGGTGTCACTATTCCCCCATCGCTTCCTCCTCTTCCTCCTCCTCTGTCCAGCTCAGATCATCTGAATCCTCAGATTCTTCCTCATCCATCTCTAACACAATCCCTGCCCTAGCCTTCTCAGCTAGTGCATCGGGGTGTTCCAGCTGGGCCCAGGATCCTGGGTCAGCCTTGACCAGAGAGATTTCAACCCGAGATGGCATCAAGGAGACAGAGCTCTGCTCCACGTCTATGACCTGAGGAGGAGGGAAAGATAGAGGAACACAGAAGAGAGAGAGAATGAAGAAATCAAAAGGATTTGGGTCAAGGTGAGGTGGTGATGAATGAGAGAGAAAAATTTTAAAATTTAAGGTAGGAAAAAAGATAAGGGAGGAATAAGACAATATAATAAGGGGGAGAGAGAGAAAAGAAATGAGAGTGGGAGAGGGCAGAGGGAAGGGGAGGAGGAGAGAGGGAGAGGGAGAGAAAGAACATGAAAGCAAATGAAGAGAAAACCTCCACTTTCCCACTATAACTCTTTCCCTCAAGACACCCTCTATTCATTCCAGTCTGGCCCTTCTTTCATCCCATCTGCCTCCCCCTCCTGTCCCCCTTTCTATTCACTTACCCCCCAGAGCTTCATCTGTGCTTGGAACACACGGTTACCATCAAAGACAATGTGGATATGAAGCTGAGAGAAAAGAATTACAGGAGTAGTAACAATCCCAGAAGGTCAGAACAAGTCATGACAGAGAAGCAGGTCAGAGGTGTGATGCACAGGCCAGCCAGATAACCCTGACTTAACAGCTAGTTCTCTCTACCTCTTAGGGGACTAGGGAGCCTACAGGTTAACTGCATACAACAACTGTGCCTGTACAATTATAATATCACCCAATTCACTATCCTCCCATCCAGCATCAGATCATTCCTCACCTCAGTTTGACTGGCCTTCACCCAGTTGAATGCAGGAAGTGGAATCTGGCCATATACAGTCACCACTACTAATGAATCTGTCTGGTGCCAATCATGGCGGCAAGATGTTGGCAGCTGAAGAGAAGATGTGAAATGCAGGTGGTAAGAATAAACTCTTAACCCAAGGGGAATTCTCATGGTATATGTGCAGAGGAGACAGAGAGTCTCAGAAAGATTATTAACACACTACTTCATATTGCAAAGCTCCAGACTGTTGAGAGACAAGGAGCAGAATCTTATTTGGCCTGTACTAAGGAGAGAATGTAGGGAGCTTGGCCATGAGGTACAGGGAGAATTGATCTCTAAGATTGGGTTCTAATCAATAATTCAGGTAAGTTGGGGCTTACCTGCTTCCCCCAGTCATGTCTACCAACTCTGCATCCTGGCTGTGCCAGGAATGCCCCAAAATCCAGGGTCTGGATACCACAACAGCTCCAAGATTTCATCCTGAGGTAAGGAAGATAATTCAACTGAATTCCCTCCCCCCACAACCCCCCCACTCCCATCTTGTGACCAATATTGGGAGAAACCCATTTCACAGCCCACTCAGTCCCCTCCCTCACCCCTCATGGAATCGAGGTGCTCCTGGGTGGTAGGTACATGGAGTAGCATCACTCTCAGGGCCTTGGTAAACCTAAGAAGGATAAAGGAGAATCAGAAAAATAATCAGGTAATTCTAAGGTATACCCCACCCAGCCTCCTATCTATACTCAGTCATCTCTCATGTGTAGCATCGCTCATCCACATGTTTCAGCCCCTCAAAATTCTCACTCACAGCATCACATCCTGGGTTCTGGCAGCTGGAACCAGTCCGGATCAGACTACTGTCAAGTCCTGGGCAAGGGAAACAGAGTCAGGAACCTATCCATCACCCCTACCCAATTGCCACTTCTACTAAATTCCAGTCTGTAAGCCTGTCCTACTAAAGACCCACCTACCTGCCCCAGGTTCCTGGTCTAGTTCCTTCTGTTCCAATGTCATTTCCAGGGCTTGGGATATGTTTAGTGGCAGCAGCTTCGGAGGCAACTCTGACCTAGGGGTTATGGGCAGTTGATTTAGTTCTGACCTATTATTAATCATGATTTCTACTCCAGCACTCCCACCCATGGTAATGGAGTTGAAGTCTGGTGAAAGTGAGGCAAGGTTGGAGAATTTGGGTAGCAACCCCATTGCCAATTTTCATCTCTATGGACATCCCAAATTCCTGACCCCTGGGGGAAATTGTCATTGCTTCTTGCACTTCTACTCAGTTGCTCTAAATCTAACCACATTTCTCTGCAGAACTGTGTCATTTCTTCTTCCTGTTTATCTAACTGTGGACCTAATATGACTTTCTTCTGCTGCTCATATTATTCCCACAAAATTTATTCTCTGCAGCCTCCTGGCTGCCAATAATACATCCTTTTCTTTCTTTTTTTTTGAGACAGAGTCTCACTGTGTTGCCTGGGCTAGAGTGCCGTGGTGTCAGCCTAGCTCACAGCAACCTCAAACTCCTGGGCTCAAGTGCCTCAGCCTCCCGAGTAGCTGGAACTACAGGCATGCGCCACCATGCCCGGCTAATTTTTTCTATATATTTTTAGTTGTCCGATTAATTTCTTTCTATTTTTAGTAGAGACGGGGTCTCGCTCTTGCTCAGGCTGGTTTCTAACTTCTGAGCTCAAACAGTCCACCCGCCTCAGCCTCCCAGAGTGCTAGGATTTACAGGCGTGAGCCACCGTGCCCAGCCTACATCCTTTTCTTAATATAAGATTTACCTTAAAGGTCTTTCCCAGAAAGAAATAAAATCAAGTCATTCTCAACAATCCCCCTTGTGTTATACCCGAAGTATGTATTTGTGAGGGGCCATCTATTCTGTTGATTCAAGTATCTATTCCAGCATCCCATACCACTTTAGAGCAAAGGACATTATTTCCAGACACAAACTTCCCCTGATGCACAGGATATACAACATTCAAAGCCTGAACACCTGGCCCTCCTCACATCTCTGGTCCCTAGTTCCCAAACCCCAGTGACCCATTAATCACTCCTAGGAAGCTGCATGAAAGTAGGGAAAACCTAGGGGCCTCCTCTTTACTTGGGCCTCTCCCGGCGCAAGGTCTCTGCTGACTTTGGAATCATGTTCAGAGGTTTTTGCTCCTGAAGTGAACTGCTCGTAACAGGGCCCTCAGGTTGAGGGGCCTCAGGAAGCTTCTCAGCACAGTGTGGTCCCATAGTACAGCCCTAGTACAGATAAGGAAATAAAGATTAGGAACAGAATCCTTCTATTGGGGCAGAATCCAAGGAAGTAAAGGATTTACCTTGATGTTTAAGAACTCAGAGAAATCTACAGTTCGCTTTCGGCAGCAGGACCAGCCCTGATAACAAGAGACCCAGATCAGCTTAGCTTCCTGGGTATATCTCCTTTGGGAAATGCTCTTGCTATCCCCTTCACCTACTCCTCACCTTAAGTGCATCGTGGAAGATTGGGACCCCAGGGTGATGGCAACAGGAATCTATGGATACCAGAAGTATCAAGGAAAGAAGGAAAGAAAGATAACCATTCCAAATACCATTTCTCGCCTCTTCCCCAGGTTTATGTTTATGGTTTCTTGCCATAAAATGTAAAAAAAAAAAAAAAAAAATCAGCAAAGGTTAAAGATCACACAGACTAATTAAACTAGGGCAGGTACACGAAGTTTCTTTCCCTGGTCCTTAAACAGACTACCTCACAGCTGACCACCCACCACCACCCACATAGCCCTTGGCTCCGTCAGGATTTACTCACCAGGAAGATTGGTATTGGGGTCAAAGTGCTGCCCACAGCCTTTGTTATGGCAGAGTAGAGACATGGAAGCGTTTGTAAAATTACTAAAAGGGTATTTCAAGGAGTCTGGCTGCCGAGTGGGGAACACCTATTAGTCTGGAGGCTTTTAGCTGCCTTGGAAGGGCCAGCTGTTTCTATCTTTAGTTCAGGAGGCGTACACCTCCTAACATGGGCAAGGGAACTTCAACTGGTCTTCCCAGCCAATAGGAAAAAGCTCATGAGCATTTTAGCTCTGAGGCTGAGGGAAGAAGGATCAGGCAGAGTAGGGCTTGGAACTTGGGTGAGGTCAGCTCACCACTGCTGAGACAGTTTTAGATTCACCATGCCAATTCCAAGCCTCTGACATACCAGCAGCTGCTCAGAAAGGAATACCAACTTTGAGACCCCTCCCCCCAGCTCAATTAAGGTTGAACCCGTCTTCTTTTCAAAGGAAAAGCTTTCCTCCATCCTCATTACTTCCATGTAATGTCAACAGCACTGATCCTTGCCAACCACTTCAGCCATAGTATGCATCTCACCCCCACCTCCTATGTTTGCCTAGTTAATACTTTAATCAATCATAAAGGATTACCCTTATAGAGCCTACTGCTCATCTCCTAAGAACTCCCCTCCCTTCTTTTCCCTCCAAAAACAGCACAGAAAATTAAAAGGCTTAAAATGTATTTTAATAAGTAGATGCTGCATTACTGCTCCATTTCTCAGAAAAACTCCAAATTTAAGGTATCAGGGACAAATCAAACATGGTACACCAATAAAAAATGCACAGCATAACTACCTAAGATAGGCAAGGCTAAGAGCTACTGTCAGACTTTCAGCATACAGCAACCCTGTTCCCAAGACTGTACTAGGCCTATCAAGAAAAGCTGTGAACAGCAACATCATAGACACAAAAGGGCCATTCCTGGGTCATCTTTACCCAAGAAAAGGATGGAGGCAAGTTAACACAAGATTTTTTTCTTTAAAGATATACTAAAATGAAAATCTCTAAGAGAAAATGTCTTCCTTAAAGACATGAAGGGTAATATATGGGATATAACAGAACCGTATGTACGTTGTCTGTGACCTCTGTGGACATTTGCCTGAATTCTCGCCTGGGAGTAAATGGAGCAATGGGGCTAAGGTCATTGGGGGATTTTGTGGTGTTATGTGGCAGTGTCTCTGGGATGGGGGTGTAAGGATAAGAAAACAAAACAGGATGGACAAAAAATGGAATGATCAAGATTAATGGGGCTCTAACTGGATCCATTTTGCCATGGTTCCCCCAGGCCCTCAACAATCACATTTGAGACTTCAGGAATGCACCACATAGAACTGATTAGTTAAACAACATACCACACAGAACTGATTTGTTAAATACCACCCCTCCCTTGCCCTCTGCCTCCAGCATACTCCCTAGAGTAGTACAGGCAGGGTAGACCTAACTATTAGGAGGAATCCCTAACACTTTTCCAGGGTAGAATTCTGGCTAGTCCCAAAAGGGTCCTTCTTTTAAGGGTTTTGAGAAACTAGACACTGCAACTTTATTAGTATCGGCGACGTTTGTTTGGAGCAAATTCAGCTCCAGGAGCTGCACGGTTGAATGCAGGAGGAGTTCCACCAATTGCCCCAATTCCTTCCATTGTAGCAGCTTGGCCAAAGCGTTCAGTTGTTGGTGGGGTCTTAAAGAGAAAAAGAGAGCAACATTATAACAGAACATTTGTTCTAAGCTTCCCACCCATCTGTATTCCCTCCACTGGGGACAACAGTTTCTACCCAACTATTCAAGGCTCCTGATGCTAGGGGTAGGTGAGCAAGTCTTAAGAATTCCAGTGGACAACCCGAAAGGAAGGTTATCTGAATCAGGGACTTACCCAATCATCCTACCTTTAACTTTTTATTCTTCACTACTGACTAAGCAACGTCACATACAGTACTAAATTCCTACTTTGGATAAGTTCTAGCCAAGTCCTTTTTCCTGAGCTAGGTATCTGGACAAGGGCAGGCCATGACTCTTCAGCAACCTTAATCCCATCCAGTTTTAGTACTATCCATTTCGACAAAAGAACCAAAACCACCCCAGGACTGTTAAGAGCCACGAAGCCTTTGGATTAACATCTATTTTTTATGTGATAATGCCTAGACTTCATTGACTTCCTTCAAAAAACCAACCTGTTGCTACCAAGGTAGCAACTTAACAGTCAATCAGACTGGCTCGTCAGACAGACGCATTTGCTTAACCCCTAAAGTATAGTTAGAGACTGAGTTTGCTCAAGATTCAAAAATAAAGATCTTGAGGTTACATTTAATGGATATTAGTAGTCCTAAAGACTGAGATCTGTAGCAAAACTGAGGTAGGCCCAAGGGCTGTGAAAGCAAATCCCATTCTCTTCCCCCCACCATTTAGAATTACTGTAAGGCCCTGAAGCTAATTACCAATCCCAAAGTTCCATCCGGCATCATAGTGGCAGGTCCTGGAGGAGCTGGGGTACCAGCTGGCACAGGAGCAGGGGGCATGGCACCTCTATTGTTTATGCCCATAGCACCTACAGCAGAGGAATATGGTCAGTACAGGGGATGGAGATTGTTAGTCTCTTTCTATGCCAAATAAAACAATTCAACAAGACCTCTAGGCTAAGACATGTATGTCACCCACTAAAAACAATGCTCCTGGAAATGTCAGTCCCTTAAATTTGGACTAGGTAGAAGAAGCTACACAGTTCACCAGAGACCAGACAAAAAAGGGAATCAGAGCCATTAACCCTGTAAGTCCTTACCTCCCATAGCCATCTGGCCCATCCGTATCTCCTGCTCTCTCTGAAAAATAAAAAATACTCAAGACAGTCCAAGACAGCAGTGTATTTTACCACAATCCATTGAGGACCACGCACGATGGGAAGCAGAGTGATTATATATCCCAAGAGCACTGAGACTAAGCTGAGGAACACCAACAGCTCAAGTTCAAGGTCACAGAGCTACTAGGACACAAGCCAGAGTACTAAGAACAGAAAGAGAGGTGAAAGGGGGAAAGATATTTGATTTCTTCTAGGGTTCTAACTTGTACAACCGCAAAGACAGCAGACTAGCCAAGGCTGCTACAGGACTCAATATATCTCATCCTATAGTCACTGAGTCTTAACAGCACAGTGCCCCAGCTTTTTCATCCTAAGTTGCCTGCGAGGTGAGAAGAGCTCCCCACCTTATCCCTCCTTCCTATGAATTCTTTTTTCTAAAAGGAATTTCACAGCACAGAAAAATTGGTCATAACCTGGTGTACTAGCAGACAATTCATGGTGGGTTTGTCATATCACAATTGGCCTGGTACATTATGGGCACATGGGAGATATACCGCATCAGGGAAGGTTCCCTTGAATCCTTCCTGCTGTCGCCGCATCATTTCTTCCTGTTGCCGCCGCATCTCTTCCTCACGGCGCCGGCGTTCCTCCTCCTGCCTATAGAGTCACCATGGTATTTAAGACAGAGGCATTCTAGAACTTGAGCAGATTATCTTAAAAGGGGACTCAGTCAAGGAGACCAGCCTACTGAAAACTATCACAGCACACCAGGAAACTCCCAGCCCTAAGGCAACTCCCAAAGGAACTTAAAGAGATCAGCACTCAGAGGCTTTCTCTTTAGTGCAGCCCCAGGTTAATTCCTAGAACCACAGGTAGCTAATACATCCCCTATCCAAAAGGAGAACCTGAGAAGCAGCCAGGAAATACTTGCCAACATATTTACAAATGCATGAGGTAGCATAGTGGGGTAAGAAATAGGAGCAAGACATTACCTTTTAGAGTTGTCAGAAGAAGAGGGTTCAAGAAAAGAAGTTACCTGAGCTCCAGTTGCTTTCGTTTTTGCACCTCTTGGTTGTGCAGCTCTTCCATCCTCCGAAGTTCTTCTTGGCGCCTCATCAAATCTAGAAAAACAACAGACTGATTGAAAATATTCCTCATTCTCTTCATACAGACCCAATAACCTTCCATAAAAAAAGACACAGAGGATATAATCCCTGAGGAGCCTTCCAAGATGTCCAGCTTCCAAAATTGAAGCCAAACCTACCATTTCCTTCTCTACAGAATCAACATTTGAAAGACGGGCCTTGCAGAAATAATAGGAAAATATCTAATCATGCAGTTTCCTAATAATATCTAAAGATAATCATGAGCTCTCCTTACTCTCTCCGCTATTTCTCCCCCAAGCTAGCAGGTACCCTGCAGAGACTTTGTTTTCACAAACTTAAAAACCAAAAGACAGAAAGGAAATGTAAATTTGCCAGAAACTGCTTTTAAAATTTGTTTTACACCCTCAAGGTGTTCCCGAGAAGCACCTGGACTGACAGCAGGGAGGCAAACTCGAGGCCTCAGTTTCCTGCCCCAAACCATAACTCAGGGGCTAAATTGCATCCCCTGAGAATAAGCCTGACTACATTTCAGAGATAACCAAGTCTCCAGGAACAGAAAACCAGACAGACTTGACTTCTGGCAGCTGCCTGCTAATTACTCCACAACAATTACTATTTTTTCCTCTTTGTCCCCATAAACTGGCATCTCCCTTCTCTTTCTTTGGGATGCCATGCAATCTCCCTGCTCTCTTTCTCTCCTCGCCCTTTTTCACTCTGTCTCCCCGCTCCCTCCTCTAAAAGGATCAAAGTAATTCTTTTACTTTCACATCTTAATTTCTGTGTGAGAAATCTTTCTCCACCTGCGCCGAGAACACCTACTAGGTTTTCCACCCTAACATTTGGTGGCCCGCAAGGGGACTTTTCTTTGCCTCCATATGGGGAGAACTCCACCCCCCCCCCACCATGAGGGACTATCTCATTCTCTCACTTTTTTCTACCTCTGGACAGGGAGCTGCTTCAGTCTTTTTTTTTCCCCCCATAGATAACATTGCTATCGTATGCTTCAGTCTTGAAGCTGCTCCCCCTTCTGCTTTCCACCCTAACAATATTCTCTGCTACATCTCCAAACCTATTTACCTACCAAGATCAACAAAATATTTGAAAGAATAAAAGCAGAGATTTAGGCCTTTCTACTAATTGATACAAAGAAACTCCTGAAAAAAGCCATTTTGTCCTTATTCTAGCTTTAAGACTATTAATGGGAAAAAAACCCAAACTCTGTAAAATAATTTTAAAGAGATTTACTCAGAACCAAATTTGAGGACCATGACCCAGAGCCACGCCCAAGAAGCCTTGAGCAAGTGGACTCGCTGTGGCTGGGTTACAGTTTGGTTTTATACATTTCAGGGAGACAGGGGTTACAGGGAAAGTCATAAATCAATACGTGGGAAGCATGCATTGGTTTGGCCCGAAAAGGTGGGCCATCTCGAAGTGGGGGCTTACAGGTTATAGGTGGGTTTAAAGATTCTTTGACTTGTAATTGGTTAAATACAGGAAGCTTTGTCTAAAGGCTGGAATGTTTTAACATAGGAGCTTTTTATCAGAGATAAGCCACTGGGACATATATTTGTTGTGTAAATTGAGGACCCAGAGGTTTGTCTTGATTAATGGGTTACAAAGGATGCCCCCAAGAAGGAAGGGAGGCATGATGAGGCATGTCTGACCTCCCTCCTCTTGGCAGGCAACTTAGTTTTAGGATACTCCTTTGGCCACGAGGGGGTCCATTCAGTCAGCCGGTGCGGGGATGAGACTTAAGATTTTATTTTAGTTCACAAGACCTACAAGCCGATACTCACCCTGTCTCATTAGCATGACCTGGTGCTCATGGCGAGCAGCCTCCATCTCCATCTCTAGCTTCTCACGAGCCTCCTTGATGTTACGGTCCACTTGGTCCTGCTGCTGCTTCTCCATTTCAATGAGTGCCTTCCAGCGCATGGCATATTCATACTCAAAGGAGCCAGGCTGTGCAAATCTGGGTGGCTGCTCTCGCTCCCTATAAACAAGGTTCCTAGGTTATGAACTTTGCCTAAGATAACCCCAACTAAGCATGACACTATTTCTGAGGGCCAAGATAATGGCTGACAGTGAACACATTCAGCAAAGACCTGCCTCTTTTAGACAACCCTTTTGCAAGCTTCCTTCAGAAGCAAACACTTAACAGGGAATCTATCAGGATCACATACTTGTGAAATTGCTGGTTCTTTATAACCAGCTTTTCTGGAAGCCCCTCTTCATCATCTAACTGGTCCATGGGCTCCACAGTCACAGGACGAGGAAATCTGGGAGAAAGAAGTAAGCTCAGCATTAATTAAATCATACTCTTGGCCGGGCGCAGTGGCTCACGCCTGTAATCCTAGCTCTCTGGGAGGCCGAGGCGGGCAGATTGTTTGAGCTCAGGAGTTCGAAACCAGCCTGAGCAAGAGCGAGACCCCGTCTCTACTAAAAATAGAAAGAAATTAATCAGACAACTAAAAATATATAGAAAAAATTAGCCGGGCATGGTGGCACATGCCTATAGTCCCAGCTACTCAGGAGGCTGAGGCAGGAGGATCGCTTGAGCCCAGGAGTTTGAGGTTGCTGTGAGCTAGGCTAACGCCACGGCACTCTAGCCTGGGCAACACAGTGAGACTCTGTCTCAAAAAAAAAAAAAAAACTCATACTCTGCACCAGGCTTCCTCTACATTTGCCACTGGCACAATGAACTCGTTAGGGGTCAGGATTGGACAATTAAATATACTTCTGAGGGAATTCTAATACCTAGCCCCAAGTAACCAAGGCCTTTATGGAGAATTTGGGGTTGATAATCAGGATGGAGTCAGGCTTCAGATTTCTGAATACAGCTTCATAAAGGTGTTCACAGTAGGTAGGTAAAGTATTTAAGTACAGCCTAAATATCTGATATCTACAGAACTCCAGGAAACAACTTGGAGGTAAAAGATATTGCATGCACAAAACAACTTTTCAGAGTTCTAAAACCTCCAAGTAAAAGGAGTCTTAACACTCATTAAATTGACCCCTCACTTACGTGGTTAACAGGAAGGAGCCTTCACTGCATCTGTCCAGAGCTTTGCGAGCAGCTGGCTTCCCTGAGAATTCAACAATGCCTTTTCCTGAGGGCCTTCCTCGATCATCCACAATGACTACAGCCCTCTCCACCTGTCCAAACACAGAAAACGCTTCTTCCAGCAGCTCGTTGGACACGTACTGAGGAAGGTTTCGGACCGTAAGGGATGCACTATGGCAGGCAAAGCGCACACGCAGCTGCTTTCCACGGAGTGGCATATTGTCCAGCTCCACTTTGGCAATCTCCGCTAGGGTTCGTGTTTCCTAGAAAGCAGAGGAAAATTAGAATAACTCAGTTTGACAAAGACTGCCCGAGCAGCCATCTATAGTCTAAAGTAACATAGCTCAATAACAAAATGTCTCCATAAAAATACTTGGCAACAAGCACACAAAGAAACATGGATCAAACAAGAAGAACTGAACTGTGTTTCAGGTAACTCTGGTTACCTTAATTAATTATTCTGATGGCCTTGCAATACATCAGACATAATTCTAGGAGCTAATACCACTTACGTGGTCATCAACTGCGTAAGTTATTCTCCCAAGTAGTAACAGATCATCCACAAAACAAACACCACCCTAAAATCTACCCTTACGATACAGCACCCAGAATATTTTAATTTTTGCTAGCTCCATACCAGAATCACTTATGTCCTCTCCAAGAGGCCTGTTTGGAACCACGGACCTTGATGGGACCCCCTTCATATTACTAAAGAGGAATGTGACACCCAGGGAAAATGACTCACCCGTAGTCTCAAGTTAAGTAGCAGATCAGAATGAGATCTTGCTGTCACATTATGCTCATTTATGGAGGTAGATAATACCTAGAAATGTTTTCTTTTCATCTACTTTCCCTAAAACAAACTAGATTTAAAAATAAGCTCTAGGCCAAGCGCAGTGGCTCACGCCTGTAATCCTAGCTCTCTGGGAGGCCAAGGCGGGTGGATCGCTCGAGGTCAGGAGTTCGAGACCAGCCTGAGCAAGAGCGAGACCCCGTCTCTACTAAAAAACAGAAAGAAATGATCTGGACAACTAAATACATGTATATATATATAAAAATTAGCCGGGCATGGTGGCACATGCCTATAGTCCCAGCTACTTGGGAGGCTGAGGCAGAAGGATCGCTTGAGCCCAGGAGTCTGAGGTTGCTGTGAGCTAGGCTGACGCCACGGCACTCTAGCCCGGGCAACACAGCAAGACTCTGTCTCAAAAAAAAAATTAATAAATAAATAATATAAACCTTGATCACTGCTAAAAATTTTTTTCATATTTTCTGGGAAAAAAACATCAACTTACTAAAATACTTATGGGGGAAGCAAATAGGGGAAGGGTATAGATAAAACAGAATTAACCATGAGTTGATAATTATTGAAGCTGGGCAAAACATGTGAAAGTTCATTATATTATTCTGTTTACTTCTGTATATTTGAAATTTCCCAATTAAAACAAAAAAGTTCCAAAGGGCATACTTTAGCCCCAGCATCCTAGACAAATAAACTTATGTTGTCCTTAAAATAAAGCAACCTATGAGGAAAAATAAAAAGCTGTATTTTTTATCCTGTTTCATCAACTACAAGCTTTTAACAAATAGACCATCTAAGAATTATTCCCACAGCCTACTTTTCTATATCCATCATCCCCATTTCCCCACCTTTTAGAACACATGCCCCAAAGCCAACAGCTGCTCACCAAGCGGATAAAGCCGAATCCTTTGTCCTTATGGATGAAGACTTCACCTGCCTTCCCATATTTCTCAAATAGTTTCCTCATTTCCTCCTCAGTGATGTCAGGAGGAAGATTGCCCACAAATAGGCGGCTTCGTTGGGTGAAGGTCTTCTCTCCTGGTTTCCTAAAATTCTTCAGGTCAATAGTCAAGCCTTCATCTGAGAGAAGACACTCAGTCACTCAAAAGATAGGGGAAAGAGAATTACAGTCACATCCTCAAAGAGCTCTAATTGCTCCTAGATTTAGGAAACATAATTGCTGTAGAGAAGGCAAACACTATTTCCCAATGGAACCTATCCACTAACCATTTATCAGTAAATTGTACCTTATAATGTGAAAGCAATATGCAGAGATCTGGGGGGACATCTCAACAGCTCTACTATGGGCCAGAAGCCAAGCTGGACTAAATCAGAGAAAAAGACAATTTAGGAGCTATTGGCCAAAGAGAAAATTAAGCAATTCAAGGAGCCTTATGTTACAAAGGATCGGATGGATTTTAGAATTTAAAACATAATTGCTCCATTTTCCTAATCTCTCACTAATCTTCATAACCTTAACAGTTCCCATCCTTTCATGCTTGGGAAATGAGTTAGGAAAGAATATTCTTTGTAGGAACCTCTGGAAATAAGGAGTTGAGATTGGTTCTAGACTTACAGGTACACAATAGGTACTCAAAGTTTACTGAATGAATGAGAACATACATTTAAAGACTTTCTACTCTGATTAAAAATGGGTTGGTACAGGCCCTAAGCTGAAAGTATAATACTCAGTACAACTTCTCCGTTAAGCCTCAAAGACTTGTTCTGTATTCTCTTTAACTATTAGTCATCTGATGACTACCTTTAAGAACCAAGCAGAGGTAAAATATGTAGACATCTGTTTAGCAGTAGAATGTGCCAACACAGCAGATCAACCTGTACTCAAATGCTGTTATACGTGTCTGTTCCTTGGTTTCAGGGAATCAGCTTTTTTCCATTGTAAGAGGTATTAAGAGGTAAACAGGGAAAAGAACAAATGTGTGCCATAAAGGTCTATTCACTTATAATCCCAAAACTCTAATCTAAAAATGAAGAAACCATTCCCAAGAGGGAACCTATCTCTACCCCATCACCTAGCATCTACCCACTTTGGCTGCTGGCCTGTTGTCCATTTGCAGGTATTGGTGGTGGTGGTGGTTGCTGCTGTTGCTGCTGGTGGTGCTGCTGGTGGTGATGCTGATGATGCTTCCTTGGAGTATGGTTTTGCTTCTCCAAGTTAAAAGTTTTATTGCTCTGCATTTTTGCACCCTAAAAAAAAGTGGACTGTCAAATACAATTCAGAGCTAAGACTGCAGTCACTTTTCTGATGACTTATATGTCATTAATCACCTTTGGTACTCTGGCTTTTCCCAGATCCAAACGATTGGTTACTTTCAACAATTATGGCAAAGGAATACAATCCAAAAATCTAAAAACAACCAGGCATCAGCAGTTACACTGTACATGAAACTAGATGAGTACTAGATGAGAACCTGTACTAGGATGACTTAAGGAACCTTCCATTAATAGGAAAGAAACTACTTTCCCAAAAGAACCTACCCCTAAAATTGGCCCTATCACACATTAAAGCATGTTTTAAAAACATAATGATTTAAATAAATTCTAGTTAACTCAAGGACATGGACTAATAAAGTCTTGCTCTTCTCTGGCACCTATCACAGTCCTAGCCCACAGTAGATACTGTAGAAAGAATAGTGGGAAAAGTATGGGCTGCAGGGTTAGACAACCTTAGGTTTTGAATCATGTTCCCCATACTTACTAGCTATGTACTACTTAATAAATTGCTTCTATATCTGTCTCTCAGCTGTTATAAAGGGAATGATAAAAATACCTGTCTCTCAAGGTGCCTATGAAAAATAAATATGTGAAAATATTAACTCACTACTGGCATGCAGTAAATAGTTATTAATCACAATGGAAGGATAACTGACTACCAAAGCAATAAAAGAAGCAAATATAAAAAGATGAATATAGGTCATAAAATGTTAAATTCTGTCATTTAAAATCAACACAAATGCCAGGCACAGAGTAGTGCGTGCCTATAGTCCCAGCTACTCAGGAGGCTGAGGAGGATCGCTTGAGCCCAGGAGTTCAAGTCCAACCTGGGCAACATAGCGAGATCCCATCTCAACAACAAAAAAATCAACATAAGATTAAAAAGAAAACAAAATGAAAATTCCTGATACAGTCCAGACTGAATTCAAGTTGACAGTTCTAAAATGAAAATTTTCTAACTCATCGGGTTAACAAACTGAGGACCACCTTCCTCATCCAAGAATAGTTCTCCAGGAATTAAAAGGGCAAAGTCAATCCTAAATCCTTTCCCTCAAACACAAGACCCTCTAGTCAGAATTTAGCTAAAAGAAAGACGCAAAAAAGGATCTTTTCATGAATACTGTATTGTTGACATCATATGATCCCTTTAAAATACAGAAAGTTATATTTCTCAGATGAAGGAAATGTGGCAAAGGTTGGACAACTATTGATTTTGGATGATTAGTATATGGGAATACTTTTATGTATATGAAAACTTTCCTAATCCACTTTGTCATATACCACTTAAACTGAAAACATCAATACAATTATCAAATTCTGTATTCAAAAGTTATTTCATAAGACAATAGCTATCAAGATGTTCACATTATTTAACTCAGAAATTCTAAGAAAATTTACCCTCAGAAAATAATGTTAAAATTTAAAAACTACATCCATGAAAATGTTCACTATGATGGCCTTTATGGTAACAAAACAAAAAAACTGACTTAAATATCCAAAATTAGGGGAATGGTTTTTATTAAATCATGGTACATCTATACAATGGTACATCCATACAGCATTATGAAGATGACATAAACGTGAAAAAAGTTTGATGTTCTAAGGGGGAAAGGTTTTTAAAATTTTGAATGTGTGAATGTAGACAAGAAACAGAAGGTGGGTAAAAATGAAAACAACTGCCCTGCTTGAAGGTTGATAATTTTTCATTTTATTAATTCATTCAACAAATATTCACTGAATGCCTACTATTTGCTAGGCACTAATACAAGATGCTGAGGATGGATCAGTGAACAAAGCTGATTCTTCAGAGCTTACCTTCTAGTGAGAGACAAAACAATATATGTAACAAGTAAATTACATAGTACTTAATAAGAGGTAAGTGCTATGTAAAAATAAAGAAAAATGGCAGGGGGTGATGGATAAAGTGGATAAAGGGAGTGGAAGGAGGCAGACTATAATTTTAAATTAGAGCAGTGAGGTAAATCTCACTCAAAAGTTGACTTAAGGCCGG
>NW_012133970.1:1324621-1333311 GCF_000956105.1 Propithecus coquereli
ATCATAAAGAGCTTTCATGTCATTAAACCCTTTTATATTAACTGTTAAAGGACACAGTATTCAGCTGTAAACCAAATTCCTATTGTATTGGACATGGGTTGTTTCTAATTTTTCACCATTATAATCAAAGCTCATTATAATCAAAGCTCATAGCTAAATTATTGGGCACATCCACAAATATTCCTCCTATAATTTTCCATTTTTACTTATTTACCTTCCAAAACATACATTATCATTTCGGGAACTGAAATCATAATGCACCGTTGTATATTCAGCTTTTTATCATTTCTGTAGGGTCAACTATAATTTTTAACAGCTAAAGTCCATCCGGATGTACACTAAATTTACTACTCTCTATTATGATACATTTAGGTTATTGTTTTCAGCTTTCCTATTATAATGCTACAGTAAATGTCCTTTTGCTTTCAGCTTTCTATTTAATTATTTCCTTAGGATAAATTCTTAAAAATAGAATCTGTCTTCTTTGTGACTTGCCACATACTGCAGCACTGCTTTCTCAAAAAGTTAACAATGTTAAATGCCATGAACAGGTGTAGCAGTTTCACGGCAAATGGGATACCTTAAAAAAAAAAGAAGAAGAAGAAGAAGAAGAAGAAGAAATCACGATTTAAAAAGATACAAAAGTATGAAATTAAAGCATGCAAAATCTAAACTCCACCCCAGAAACAGTTGGGGATGGGGTAAGGTGGGTATTAGAATCATATCTTTTCCTATTTGGGTCCCAGCTATTAAACACCTCTCTCCCTGTCCCCAAAGAGGCCCAATAGAGAATGCAGTGGTGAAAACTAAGTCATATTGTATAAAGCACCTAGAAAGTGTCCACAAAGCAGCAAGTACCTCAAGAAGTATTTCTATCACCTACTTCTGATGATGACCACCAACATCATTTGAAAATACGTGTAGAAAGCTCTTTTGAGTAATAAATTCACTGCCCCCTAACTACTGGGCCTCTGAAAAGAGAACAAAGCACAAAGAGCAGCAGCAAAGATTTCCATCTACTTAAATGTCCTGAAAACTAACCCTGATGAAGAACTTACAGAGAAAATACGTGTTGCTGGATTAGAACGACTGTGGCTACTGGGCATGATACAGTTGCAGAAACATTTAGATATAGGACCAAACACTACATCACACCTGAAATCTAAATAAATGTTCCCTCAATTTTCAGTAAAATGGTCAACTTTTTAAGTAGAAACTGCGGGGAAAATCTGGTATAAATTTACTACACTGTGATGGCTGTCTGCATGGCCAGCCTGAAAACTGTAAAATTAACTGACATCCTACGGTTCTTTTCCAGGAGTTTCTTAGGACATTTTATTTAATAACAAGGGAGTTGGACAAAGCCGTAGTATAAATCTAGCCAGTGACTCCCTACCAGAGTCGCTAAATTTAACAAGTACAATACACAACTCACCGTTAAATTTGAATTTCAGATGAAGAATGGTTTTGTTTTCAAGTACCATGCAATGGATACTAAAAAACGATTCGTTGTCTATGTGAAATTTTAATTCAACTGGGTGCCCTGTATTTTATCTGGCAACCCTACCCACTACACCTACCTCAACTTCGATTGAAGTCAGCAAAGTGCCTCCCAGGCCTCTCTAACCTCGACTTCTCTGTTAAAAACACAAAGAAAGGTGTCAGCGTGCAATAAGACTTTCTCAAAGTGGAAGATAAAGTACCCAATACGAAATCCATAAATTTGTTTCATTTTTAAAAAGTGATGCTATAAATGGGTCCGGGGAGCTAAGGCAGCAAAACTAGAAAAGCGGTATACAGGAACCTGACTACGAAAGCGGTGGGGTTCGGACCAGTAGAGGAACTTCCCAGCTAAGAGTTTTGACAAAGAAACATCGCTCAAGGGGCCCCACTTGCCCATTCTGAATTAATGGCCTCGCGGGGCCGAGAGGAGGAGCGCCCGACAAAGCGCCTCCTCCTCCAACCAACCACGACTTCAGGGCTTTGGCATAATAGACCCCACACCCTCGGGCCCAGGGCGGCTCGGAGGCCCGCAACTTACTGACACGTATAAGATTCAGAGATGAGTCGCACAAAGAAACGGGCGGAAAAGAAAACGGGCGACTAGTTAAAGCCCGAGGCGAGTTCAGAGGGCCGGGCCCCGGCGGGTGGGCTGAGGAGGCCGTGTGGCGGCGGAGACAAGGCCTCAAGGGGCCTTGGAACCGCCATTCACCCTCCAAACCTAGCCTCGCCCTAGCCTCTTCCCTCACCGATTGTCGCAAAAATCCCACGCCCCTCCCAAACAAGAAGCAAGCCGTCCCAAAACTCACCCTCTACGGACTGCTCTCCTTAGAGTAACGGCGACGCTACACGGCCTCTACCGTCCCGAGAAAAGAGCGCGCGACCGCCGGAAACGAGACGACGGAGCTCGGTGCCTCCCAAGGGGTACGAAGTGACGTTCTCGATTGGTTAGCTGAACTGCCAATCAAGGTTTATCTCCAGAGGCGGAATCATTTTTCCGCCATTTCTTCGATTCTATTGGCTACCGAATGCCAAAGGCTTGAGTTCGTGTGAACGACAGATGGGGACAAAGAGCGAGGGTTTTGTACCTAATGCGCATGTACAAGCGGCGTTGCGCGTGAGACGGAAAAGGAAGGGGGGAGGGGGAGAAAGGGTGGGGGATGCGGGTCGGAAACAGAGACTTAAACGGACTAACGGAAAGACTGAAAGACCAAGTGGTGGGAGGGGGAAAGGAGAGGAGAAAAAGGGAGAGAGAGGAAAGTGGAAAGAGGGAGAGGAAGGGGAGAAAATGCGCGCGTAGGCGTGTTCTGAGAATTCCTGCACTGCGCCTGTGCAAGAAGCAAGAGTATCAATGTCATTGTATTCAACGTAGTAGATCTGGCCTTTTCCTACTGAAAAAATGCCCCGCCATGTTTCTTTTTTCACACTTCCTCGTTACGGCTTACACCCTGACACCTGGTACTTAATCAGCTTTCTAGTTGCTTCTCCTGCTGCTGGGGATACCCGGGAAGCGCAACTGAAATAGTCACCCCTATGGTCATGGTTACAGAAAGGGGCGGGGAAAGGGAGGGGGGTTGACACTTCAGTCTCAGTGTGATTGCACAAAAATGTAACCAGCACATTCATTTCCATGGTAACTAGGAAACCTAGCAGTCCAAACATCATTATTATTCCTATGATTTACAGAGAGATTCAACAGGTGTCATCATTGCAGCGGATATATTATTGTAGGCCTCCAGATCAGACTGATTCTGTGTTCCATAGGAGGCCTATCAGGTAATCACCTTAATTGTTTCAGTAATGCCTAACTGGCCCCTGTGGTTAACCAGGGAGTATAAAGCTCAACTGATAGGTGTTTGTAGTTAATTCCCACTAATTAATTCACACTAAGGGTTCCACAGTATCACACTGGGACCACCTTATGTGGGGACACAATGATCTGCACTTGGGCTGTCCAATAGAACTTTATGCAATGGTGGAAATGTTCTATGTCTATTCTATTGCATACAGTAGCCACTAACCATATGTGGCCATTGAGGACTTGAAACATGACTAATGTGACTGAGGAACTCAGTTTTTAATTCCATTCCATTCTAATTAGATAAAATTTAAATAACCGTATATGGCTAGTGGATACCATATTGGGAAGCTACCATATTGGACATATGTAGGCCAATGGTTCCCAAACCTTCTGAGAAAAATTACATCTTTATTATGAAAAAAAAAATGAAAACCTAATCATGGGGGGGAAATCAAACAATACGTAATAATATAAAATTCTCCCCCTATAGGTATCCCCTATACCCACTCTGTAGAGGTAGTAATTATGACCACTTTCTTGCATTTCTATTTTTGATGTTTGTACTATCCCAGTAAAGCAGAAATGTTTATAAGTTTTTATATATGTAGCATTAAGCTAAGCATGCTTTTCTGAGCCTCAACTTTCTCACTTAAAAAAAATACTTTTGTAGCTCGGGCGATCTACCTCACGTCTGTAATCCTAGCACTCTGGGAGGCTGAGACGCGAGGATCACTTGAGGTCAGGAGTTCTAGACCAGCCTGAGCAAGAAGAAGATCCCTTTTATACGAAAAATAGAAAAATTAGCCAGGCATCATGGTGCACGACTGTAGTCCAAGCTACTCAGGAGGCTGAGGCAGGAGGATCACTTGAGCCCAGGAGTTGGAGGTTGCAGGGAGCTATGATGACGCCACTGCACTCTACCCAGGGTGACAGAGCAAGACTCTGTCTCAAAAAAAAAAAAAAAAGGTAAAATGCCTTTGCTATCTTTCCATATGAATGTATATAAAGATCTATGAGGACCCCTTTTTAATATCAAATTTTTATAGACTCACACATGATGGTTTTAGTATCTGTCGAGTGAAAAAATATATAATTATAAAAAATACTATGGATTCAATGACATTCTAATGAATGTATACTTTGTTAATCACAACAGATGTTTATTATATTTATTTTTTTTTTTTGAGACAGAGTCTCACTGTGTTGCCTGGGCTAGAGTGCCGTGGCATCATCATAGCTCACAGCAACCTCAAACTCCTGGGCTCAAGCGATCCTCCTGCCTCAGCCTCCCGAGTAGCTGGGACTACAGGCATGCGCCACCATGCCCGGCTAATTTTTTTTCTATATGTTTTTAGTTGTCCTGCTAATTTCTTTCTATTTTTAGTAGAGACGGGGTCTCGCTCTTGCTCAGGCTGGTCTCGAACTCCTGAGCTCAAACAATCCGCCCACCTCGGCCTCCCAGAGTGCTAGGATTACAGGCGTGAGCCACCACGCCCGGCCTGAAAAGGTTAACTCTAAAAGAGGCATTAAGCTGCAGACTCTTTGGCAGTTACTTGATTAGGATGAGGTTCACTCTGTAGAACCAACTCTGGAACCACATGGGTTTTTTTGTTGCTGTTGTTTTGTTTGTTTGAGAGAGAGTCTCACTCTGTCGCCCTGGGTACATTGCAGTGGTGTCATCGTAGCACACTGGAACCTCAAACTCCTGGGCTGAAGCGATCCTCCTGCCTCAGCCTCCCAAGTAGCTGGGACTACAGGTGCACACCAGGACGCCCGGCTAATTTTTCTATTTTTTGTAGAGAAGGGATCTTGCTGTTGCTCATGCTGGTCTGGAACTCCTGAGTTCAAGTGATCCTTCCTTCTGTGCCTCCCATTGCGCTAAGGATTACTCACCTGAGCCACCTTGCCTGCTCCCACCTGGATTCTTATCTAGTATTTTTTGTTTGTTTGTTCATTTTAGCATTCTAAAGTACCCTGGAATAAACAAAAGGAAATGGATACTTAAAGAGACTTTGGAGGCCAGGCGTGGTGGCTCAGGCCTGTAATCCTAGCACTCTGGGAGGCCGAGGAGGCGGGAGGATTGCTTGAGCTCAGGAGTTCCGGACTAGCCTGAGCAAGAGCGAGACCAGGAGACATTGGGAAAATGCTAGACTGTAAACTTCTCAACAGTAGGGGCCCGGTGTTACTCATCTCTATCTCCAGTATCTAGCATAGTCCCTAGTGGTGGCCCTGTTCCTATGTTAGGAACAGGGCCCCACAGCAGGACGTAAGTGATGTGCAGGCAAGAGAAGCTTCATGTGTATTTACAGCTGCTCCCCCATTGCTTGCCATCCCCACCCACCCCCACCATGTCCGTGGAAAAATTGTCTTCCATGAAAAGGGTCCCTGGTGCCAAAAGGGTTGGGAACCACTGAGTGGATACACAGGAAATATCAGTAAAGAAAAAGTGAGTGGTGCAGTGTGTAAGATGCTGCCTTAAAGACTGTAAGTGGATGAGACTTGCATTCAACGTACTTAAGAGGTTCTACAGGGCAATTGGTAAGAAAAAGAAATAACAGTTATCTACTAATAGAATGTAAAGAAAGAAGTAAAACTATATCTATTTGCAGATGATATGATTTTGTACCTAGAAAATCCCAAGGAATCCACTAAAAAAAACCTAATAGAACTAATAGATGAGTTCAGCAAGGTTGTAGGATATACAAAAGTCAATTATATTTCTATACATTTGCAATGAACAATTTGAAAATGAAATTAAGGAAATAATTCCATTTATAATAGCATGAAAAAGAATAAAATGCTTAGGAGTAAATTTAACAACAGAAGTGTAAAACTTTTATACTCTGAAAACTAGAAAATATTGTTAAAAGAAATTAAAGAAGATCTAAATAAATGGAAAAACATCCCATACTTGTGGATCAGAAGACTTAATGTTGCAAAAATGGCAATATTCCCCAAATTAACCTATGGATTCAACACAATTCCTGTCAGAATCCAACTAAATTCTTTGTAGAAATTGACAAGCTGATTCTAAAATTCATATGGAATTGCAATCGACCCAGATTAGCCAAAACAGCTTTGGAAAAAAAAAAAGAACAAAGTTGGAGGATTCACATTTTCTTTTTTTTTCGATACAGGGTCTCGCTCTGTTGCCCGGGCTAGAGTGCCGTGGCTTCAGCGCAGCTCACAGCAACCTCAAACTCCTGGGCTCAAGTGATCCTCCTGCCTCAGCCTCTCAAGTAGCTGGGACTACAAGCATTCGTCACCATGCCCAGCTAATTTTTCTATATATTTTTAGTTGTCCAGCTAATTCTTTCTATTTTTAGTAGAGACAAGGTCTTGCTCTTGCTCAGGCTGGTCTCGAACTGCTGAGCTCCAACGATCCTCCCTCCTCGGCCTCCCAAAGTGCTAGCATTACAGGCGTGAGCCACCACGCCCAGCCAACACTTCCTAATTTCAAAACTTACTACAACAGTAACCAAAACAGTATGATACTGGCATAAATATAAATATAGACATCAATGGAGTAGAATTGAGAGGTCAGAAATAAACTGGTGTGCCTACACTCATTTGTTGAAAAGCTAATGGTGCTGGGACAACTGGATCTACATGGAAAAGAAGAAAGTTGGACCCTTAATGTATAAAAATTAACTCAAAAGGAATCAAAGACCTAAATGTAAGAGCTAAAACAATAAAACTCTTAGAAGAAAATATAGAGAATAAATCTTCATGACCTTGAATTTGGCAGTGGATTCTTAGATATGACACCAAAAGCAGAGGCAACAAAAGAAAAAATAGATAACTCAGACTCCATCAAAATTAAAACCTTTGGGCCGGGTGTGGTGGCTCACGCCTGTAATCCTAGCACTCTGGGAGGCCGAGGCGGGCGGATTGTTTGAACTCAGGAGTTTGAGACCAGTGTGAGCAAGAACGAGACCCCGTCTCTACTAAAAATAGAAAGAAATTAATCGGACAACTAAAAATATATAGAAAAAATAAAAATTAGCCGGGCATGGTGGCGCATGCCTGTAATCCCAGCTACTCCGGAGGCTGAGGCAGGAGGATCGCTTGAGCCCAGGAGTGTGAGATTGCTGTGAGCTAGGCTGACGCCACAGCGCTCACTCTAGCCAGGGCAACAGAGTGAGACTCTGTCTCAAAAAAAAAAAAAAATTAAAACCTTTGTGCTTCAAAGGACATTATCAAGAACATGAAAAAACACTCCTATTTAATAAATAGGAAAAAATATTTGTAAATCATACATCTGATAAGGGGCTTGTATACAAAATATAAAGAGAACTCTTACAACGCAATAATAAAAAAATACAAATAACCCATTTAAAAAATGGACAAAGGCATATTTGAAACACGGACTTCGGTGGTGGGGGGAACCAAGGGCAACACACGTAACCTAAACGTATGTACACCCATAATTTGCTGAAATAAAAAAAAAAAATGGACAAAGGATTTGAATAGAGATTTCTCCAAGGAAGATATACAAAAGGCCCAAAGCACATGAAAAGAGCTCAACATCATTAGTCATCAGGGAAATGCAAATCAAACCTGCAAGGAGATACCACTTCACATCCACGAGGATGGCTAGAATCAAAGGCAGATAATAACAAGCGTGGGGAGGAGGTAAAGAAATTGGAACCCTGCTGGTGGGAATATAAAATGGTACAACTACTTTGGAAGACAATCTGGCAGTTCCTCAAACAATTAAACATAGAGTTACCATATGACCCAGCATTTCCACTCCCAGTTATCTATCCAAGATAATTGAAAACATATGTTCACACAAAAACTTGTACACAAATGTTTATAGTAGCATTATTCGTAATAGCCAAAAGGTGGAAACAATATTCAACTGATGAATGGATAAGCAAAATATGGTATATCCATACAATGGAATATTATTCAGCAACAAAAATAAATGAAATAATGATACATTCTACAATGTGGATGAACCCTGAAAACATTCTGCTCAGTGAAAGAAGCCAGTCACAAAAGACTACATATTATATGATTCCATTTACATGGAATGTCCCAAATAGACAAATCTGCAGAGACAGGGCCAGACAAAGTGGCTCACATCTGTAATCCCAGTACTTTGGGAGGCTGAGGCAGGAGAATTGCTTGAGGCCAGGAGTTCCAGAGTAGCCTGAGCAACATAGTGAGACTCTGTTTTAAAAAAAAAAATCTTTGGGCCGGGCGCGGTGGCTCACGCCTGTAATCCTAGCACTCTGGGAGGCCGAGGCGGGTGGATCACTCAAGGTCAGGAGTTCCAGACCAGCCTGAGCAAGAGCGAGACTACGTCTCTACTAAAAATAGAAAGAAATTAATTGGACAACTAAAAAAAAAATACATAGAAAAAGTTAGCCGGGCATGGTGG
>NW_012133970.1:1336357-1337874 GCF_000956105.1 Propithecus coquereli
GTAGCTGGGACTACAGGCATGCACCACTATGCCCGGCTAATTTCTTCTCTATATATTTTTAGTTGTCCTGCTAATTTCTTTCTATTTTTAGTAGAGACGGGTCTCGCTCTTGCTCAGGCTGGTCTCAAACTCCTGAGCTCAAACCATCCTCCCGCCTCGGCCTCCCAGAGTGCTAGGATTACAGGCATGAGCCATGGTGCCCAGCCGATCCTACTTTCTAAACAGCTACGTTTGCTTCCCTCTTCTTTATCCCTACAACCACTGCCCTAGTGCAGGCCTTCCCCGGCTCTCACCTGAATTATCATCATAGTATCCTAACTGGTGCCCCTATCTCCTAGCTTATCTTCTCTTATCTATTCTGTACACTGTTGCCAGGGTTATCGTGGTAGGCTGAATAATAGCCCCCTCCCCCCAAGATACATGTCTTAATCCCTGGAACCAGCGAATGTTATATGGCAGAAAAGATGACTTTGCAAATACGATTAAGTTAAGGTTCTTGAGACGGGGAAATTATCCAGGTGGGCCCTAAATGCAGTGACAAATGTCCTTATAAGAGGGAGGGAGATTTGACACACAGACAAAAGGAAAAGGCCATGGAGGCAGAGATTGGAGTGATGCAGCCACAAGCCAAGAAATGCCAGCAGCCACCAGAAGCTGGAGGAGACAAGAAACAGATTCTCCCCTAGAGCCTCTGGAGGGAGCGTGGCCCTGCCAACACCTTGCTTTCATCCCAGTGATACTGATTTCACACTTCTGGCCTCCAGGACTGTGAGAGAATAAATTTCTGTTGTTTTCAGCCACCAAATTTGTGGTAATTTGTTACAGCAGCCTCGGGAAACTAATACGTTGATTTTCTAAAATTCAAACCTATCATACACAGAAAAAAATCATTTTCTCTGTCTTTCTGTCTCTATCATCTATCTATCTGCCTATCTGCGTGTATATCTGGAAGAAAACATACTAAAATGGTAATAGGTATTTGTGGATAGTGGGATTATGATCATTTTTATATTTCTGTGTATTTTTCAATTTTTCTCTCAAAAAGCATACATTACTTTTATAATCAAAAAACAACATATTATGTTTAAAAATACCTTCAGTGGTTCCCTGTCACCTACAGATGAAAGTACAAACTTCTAAGCATGGCACAGTCTCTTAATTATTTGGCCTATGCCTATCTCTCTAGCCTAACATTCTATCACTCAGCCTCCCCGCTTCTCTTCAGCATGACAAACTACCTGAAACATATGTTATTCTGCCTCTGACCCTTTGCGTATTGGCCTCTCTGACTTCATGTGCTTGGTTACAAGTGTCATTCAAGGGTGTTCTTTCCTGTGAAGCCGTTCCTGACCCACTTGAGCAGATCCATGTTACCTTTTATTATAGTTGCACTGTACCTCCAAAATGCTGTTATTTTGTTTGCCTACAGGATTTCCATTGTTTACATGAACATCTTTCTGCTTAAGCTACGATGGCCTTGAAGAGAGATACACACGCACAATTTTTCCTTTATTTTG
>NW_012133970.1:1337924-1339424 GCF_000956105.1 Propithecus coquereli
GCATGCGCCACCATGCCCGGCTAATTTTTTCTATATGTTTTTAGTTGTCCAGCTAATTTCTTCCTATTTTTAGTACAGACGGGGTCTCGCTCTTGCTCAGGCTAGTCAAACTCCTGAGCTCAAACGATCCTCCCGCCTCGACCTCCCAGAGTGCTAGGATTACAGGCGTCAGCCACTGCGCCTGGCCTATTTTTGTTTTTTATTATTTTTTTTTATTGATCAAGTGAAGCAGTGGGAGTGGAGAAGGAACAAAGGAATCTGTAACTGGTTGTGATCAATTAGTTGTAAACACCACTGCACTCGGACCAACCTCAAGAAAGCTTTTATTTTAAATAAAGAACTTATAAGTGGGACCCAAAGAAGTAATATTAACTAAGCTAAGTGGATTTCCAGGGATAGCATCATAGCAGAAAATCCTGTAGAGACATGGCAACCCACATAGTCCCTCGTGTGTGTGTCTCATGAAGTCAATTGACTTTCTGGGAGCAGACTGGGAAATGTTGCCTCCAAAGTTGGGAGAGATGTTTGAACAGGACAGAGTAAATGTTAAAGAGTGGAGCATAGTCAGAATCACATTATTAAGTTTCACTGCCACCTTTGGACTTACTGATGATGAAGAAAATTCAGTGCCTTTTCACAAAATTTCACTTATCCTTCCTTTTAAAGAAAAGATGAAGATGCCTTATCTTTGCCTGCCTGCCTTTGCTCCGCCCTTGTTTCACTCTTGTCTCTTTCCTTATTAAGCCTTATATTATAGAAATATTACTACAATTTGACTTTGTTGGGGATTTTTCCTATCTCTTTCACCTTTATTCATTCACCCATCAATTCGTCCAATAAACATTTATTGAGTATTTGCCAGGGATGATGCTGGATGCTGGAGATAGAAATAGGTAAGACTAGGTTCCTGTTGTGGAGAAACTTACAGTCTAGCATTTTCCCAATGTTGCTGTAAATGTGTATTTCCTTTTCTTTATTCCAGGGCATTTTAGAATGCTAAAAACACACTAAATAAGAATCTATGTGGTTCCAGAATTGGTCCTACAGAATGAACCTCATCCTAATCAAGTAACTGCCAAAAAGTCTGCAGCTTAATGCCTCTTTCAGAGTTAACCTTTTCAGATATCTGTTTTCACTTGGGGTTCTACAGAGTCCCTGTTGATGTCCATGAAAATCTTTAAATTCAGAAAATATTATACTTCCATTTGTTATATGTAGCCTTGCGTGTTGGGAAAATATAAGGTTTGACATGCAGCAGGAATTGGTTAAACAAAGCATGGTATATCCAAATGATGGAATAATATACAGTTGTTACAATTAAGTTGTAGAACATACTATATAATTCCAATTCTGTAAAAATATGCATGCATTGAAAAAAAAGGACTGGAATGATAGATGACTGCTCAAAAAGAGCAGTGATTTTCTCCAGGTGGTAGGATATACTGCTTTCCTCTTCAGACTTTCTGTGCTTTCCAAAATTTTTACAGTGAGCATTTACTT
>NW_012133970.1:1343964-1357176 GCF_000956105.1 Propithecus coquereli
TTTTTATTTCAGCATATTATGGGGGCACAAATGTTCAGGTTACATATATTGCCCTTGCCCCACCCGAGTCAGAGCTTCAAGCGTGTCCATCCCCCAAAGGGTGTGCACTGCAACTATTAAGTGTGTGTATGTACCCATCCCCTCCTCCACCCTCCCACCTGCCCAACACCTGGTGAATGTTGTTACTATATGTGCACTTAAGTGTTGATCAGTTAATAACAATTTCGTGGTGAGTACATGTGGTACTTGTTTTTCCGTTCTTGGGATACTTCACTTAGTAGAATGGGCTCCAGCTCTATCCAGGATAATACAAGAGGTGCTAGATCGCCATTGTTTTTGTGGCTGAGTAGAACTCCCTGGTATACATGTACCACATTTTATTAATCCACTCATGTATTGATGGGCACTTGGGTTGTTTCCACATCTTTGCAATAAGTTTTTATTTCAATAGACTTTATTTTTGGGCAGTTTTGGGTTCACAGCAAAACTGAGCTAAAAGTAAACAAGAGTTCGCATGTACGTAAACTCCCTGCCCTCACACAGGCACAGCCTGGAAGACTGTGAACATCCTGTACCAGACTGGTAAATTTGTTACAATGATGGACTTACATTGACCCACTATTATCAACCAAAGCCCATAGTTTACATAAGGGTTCCCTTTTGGTGTTGTACATTCTATGAGTTTTAATTTTTTTAAATAAGGATATTTTTAGAGAAGTTTTAGGTTCACAGCAAAACTGACAGGTAGGTACAGAGATTTCCCATATACCCTTTGCCCCCATGTAGGCACAGCTCCCCCTGCAGACTAGCAACATCCTGACCAGAGTGGTAAATTTTTTTACAATCAGTGAACCGACATTGACACATCATCACTAACCAAAGCCCGCAGTTTACAATAGCAGTCGCTCTTGGTGTTGCACATTCTATAGGTTTGAACAAATGTATACTGAAATGCATTCACTGTTAAAGTATCATGCAAAGTAGTTTCACTATCCTAGAAATCCTCTGTGCTCCCTGTGATTACTTTTTTAAAAATATGGCTGTTAATGACTACACCCATTGTATGAATATAACCAAAATTGATTTAACCAATCCCCTATTATTGGACATTTAGATTTTTTTCTTATCTCTGCTTTAAAGATGAAAAAACAAAGGCTCAGTGACTTAAGTTACTTGTCCAAAGTCACCCGGCTAAAGGGTAAGCAGAGTTGAGATTAGAAATCTGGTCTGACTCCAGAACCCACTCTTTTTTTTTTTTTGAGACAGAGTCTCACTGTGTTGCCCTGGCTAGAGTGAGTGCCGTGGCGTCATCCTAGCTCACAGCAACCTCAAACTCCTGGGCTCAAGCGATCCTACTGTCTCAGCCTCCCGAGTAGCTGGGACTACAGGCATGCGCCACCATGCCCGGCTAATTTTTTTTCTATATATTTTTAGTTGTCCGATTAATTTCTTTCTATTTTTAGTAGAGACGGGGTCTCGCTCTTGCTCAGGCTGGTCTCGAACTCCTGAGCTCAAATGATCCGCCCGCCTCGGCCTCCCAGAGTGCTAGGATTACAGGCGTGAGCCACCGTGCCCGGCCTAGAACCCACTCTTATGCCACCACACTGCTTCTAGAATTAATAATACACATTTACCCCCTTAGACTGTCTTCCCTCAACTGGAAAGCTAGTGACCAGGCACCCTCCACAACCACAGCAGCCAAGGATCCAAGCACGTGTTGAGGAGGGCAGACAATACCAAAGAACTAGGAGGCTCAACTGAGACAGAACAAGCAGAAAATGCAAAGGGGAGGTACAAGGATAGAAATAAACAGAAGGTGAGAGATAGGTACACAGAATACTGGTTAAGATAAAGAGAAAGCTGGGTTTGGGAAATCTAAAAGGGAAAAAACTCTTGCTTTTATCTCTGTATATAGAAGAGAGCAAAGATAACTTCAAGGCCATGTGGCAAGCTAGGAAGGATAAGGTTTCTGGGAAAGTGAGTGAGAAAAAGGAGGGTAAAACTCCCGAGAACTACAAGGTTAGTAAAGGCTTCGTGTAGGAAGGAGGAAAGGCCAGAGATCAAAGAAGCAGGCTAGAGTAGGCACTGCACACAAAACCTTCACGTTCCTAACGGGGACTTCCTTACAGCCTGAGCCACCTCTAGTATCCAGCTACTAAATGCTCTGCAGCACTTAGGGCTGGAGTGGGAACATGGGGAGCTGGGATTGTAAAGTACTCTAACTATAAGGAGGACTTGGGATTGGATCCTAACACACATTTTTAAAAGCCAGCAGGCCCAGAACTAGTGCCACCTACCCCTACTCCACTTCTCTAGCCCTAACCTCAGCCACACCCACACGCTAAGGACCATCCAGGAGGGGGAGCATGAATGTGTTAGCGCGCGTGCGTGCTCGTGCGTACGAGCAGCAGAGACACAGAGATGGAGACAAAAAGAGACAGGGGGAGAGAGAAAGAGAGGGAGAAGAGAGAGACAGATGGACAAGGACAGAAAGAGGGAGGGAGGGAGGAAGGAAGACAGAGCGCGAGAGCGCGAGTGAGCTATCGGCCCTGGCGCGGGAGGAAAACTACTCAAGAGATAATGCAGGGAGCTCCTGCAGGAAGACTCAGGGAGAAGGTCCCAGAACTTACCCTAAGACCGTTGGGAGAGTGTGTGTGTGTGTGTGTGTGGGGGGGGTGGCTTTGCAAGACTTGGTTTGGGGGTCATCAAGCAGTAAGGGTTACTGCATAGGCGTTGTCAGTAAGCCAGAGCCATTTAACCCTCCCCAGGTGGCTAGTGACCAAGCTTAAGGCACCCCATAACTATGACTCTCAGACTGGTTAGGGGGGCCCGAAGCTGCAGACAAGGGGAGGAGGGGCACGTGAGGGCTGGGTCCCTGCCTTCCCCCATCCTCCGCTGTCACTCACTACCCTAACAGTCTCCCAGGGGGCGGGCCCCAGAGAGGTGGGGATGGGGGAGGGTAATCTTGGCAGGCTCCTGCTGCATGGCGTAGGTAGGGACTGTTGAGGGGGGCGGGCGCCGGGGGGTTGAACACGAGTGGGAAGCGAAGAGACACGGGGAGGGGGAGGGGACCGGGAACCATTTGAATGAGAGGAGGGGATCACGGGTAGAGTGGGCTCCAGGAGGTAGGGCGGGCACGGGTGTTGACGGGGGCCAGACTGTGCAGCCAGGTAAGGGAAGCAGGTGCGTAGGTCTGTGTTTTTTGTGGGTTCGTGTACGCGGCCCTTTGGTGGAAAGGGGACGCCGCCTTTCCTGGGGGCGGGCTTCAAAGCTCCAGAGGCTATCTTTTCCTGCTCAACTAACGGGGCCCCGGGCGGGGGCTCACGCTCCATCTCCAATGACTATACTCCACTCCGCAATTTCCAGGCGGCCACTGGGCTGGGAGTCTCGCGCCGGGGGCCGGCGCTGTCTCGCGAGCCCCCTCCTCGAGCCAGCCAATGGGATTGGTTGCTGGCGCCGCCCGCCCGCCTGGTGCAGAGCGCTGGGCGCTGCGAGCGGCGCTGCCATTTAAAGGGGCCGCGACCCCTGTCCCGGTTGCTAGGGAGGGAGGTGGAGAAGGAGCGCGGGGCCGTCGCTGTCTGCAGTTCTAAGCTTGTAGCCGTTACACTAACCCTGCCGCAGGTAGGGGTCGGGCCTGATCTAGCAGAACCGAACCTGCAGGCAGAATCTCGCAGTAGCCGGGAGGGGGGTCTGGGGAGAGATCGTAGCTCCAAAATGTCTTCCTGTAAATGCCTGGGGTGGGGGGTGGACAACAGAAGGGAGGACTGGGGGAGCAATAGGAAAGGGCGACGGAGCTAAGGAAGTGCAGGATCCCGAAAGGTAACTAGCGGGGAAGGGGTTTGGAAGGGCAGTTTGTGGGGGCGGGGGAAGGGCTGAGGGAAGACCCTACAACGCGGAGGGGGGGGGGGGCCAGACAGGGCGGGTGAAGACTGGGGAGCTGGGGGGCTTTAGGGGAGTGGGGAGGGAATAGAAACTGAGATCGCGGGGGCGGGAAAGACTCCGGTGGCGACGGCCCTAGGAGTCTCTAAGGGGGCGTTCAGCTCGAGTTGGGGGGGGTGAAAGGTAAAGGGGGAGGGGAACTGGGAGTTACAGTTGGGGGGGTGGGCGGTGGAAGGACCGACTGCCTGGCGAGTGTGGGCACTGGGCCAGGGTGGGGGAGCGCCTCTCCCCACAGGGGACGCTGTATGGGGGGGAGTGGTCATAGGACTAAAGCCTGTGGAAATGCTTGTCGGTTGGTGGTGGTGGGGGGCTGTTCATGAGAAATCCAAGTGGATGATGGGGTGTGTCCCAGAGCCTGTATAAGAAGGGATTCTGGCTAAGACCACCTCTACTGCCCCCTTCTACCCCTAATCTGCAGCCCATATCCAGCCATCTTCATGGACCCCAGTGATTTCCCCAGTCCATTTGACCCATTGACTCTGCCAGAGAAGCCCCTGGCTGGAGACCTTCCAGTAGACATGGAATTTGGAGAGGATCTACTGGAATCCCAGACTGCCCCAACTCGAGGATGGGCCCCCCCTGGCCCTTCTCCATCCTCGGGAGGCCTGGACCTGCTTGATACCCCTGCTGGCCTGGAAAAAGACCCTGGAGTCCTGGATGGAGCCACTGAGCTACTGGGGCTGGGGGGGCTGCTCTATAAAGCCCCCTCTCCCCCAGAGGTGGACCATGGTCCTGAAGGGACCCTTGCATGGGATGCAGGGGATCAGACCCTAGAGCCTGGACCAGGGGGCCAGACCCCTGAGGTGGTGCCACCTGACCCAGGGGCTGGGGCAAATCCCTCTTCACCTGAGGAGCTGCTAGAGCCTTTGGCTCCAGATTCTCCAATAACCCTGCAGTCCCCCCACATTGAAGAGGAGGAGACCACCTCCATAGCTACCACGAGAAGGGGCTCTCCTGGGCAGGAGGAGGAGCTTCCCCAAGGGCAGCCACAGAGCCCAAATGGCCCCCCTAGCCCTTCAGTGGGAGAGACTCTGGGGGATGGAATCAACAATTCTCAGACCAAATCCAGGGGCTCTAGCCCCCCTGCACATCCTTCCTTGCCAGGTAGGTTGTCTAATTATCTGGAAAATCAAAGCTGGGTAGAGGGTGAGGGTAAGGAGAGGTGGCTATGAGCTTTGGGAAGTAGGGGGGAGGAGGAGGAGGGTGGAGCGATAAGAGTAGGGATGTGTGTGGGAAAGGAGTTGGGGTTTGGGAGGGAGGAGTGGGCGTGTGTGTCAATGGAGATTAATGAAAGTAGGAGTAGGGGGCAGCACAGGGGCTATGGGGGAGGAATGGGGTGAGGTTTCAGGGAGTGGGCTGGGAGGAATGAATTTGGTGGGAGAGCTTCCCTTTTTATTACCCCAGTGGGCTTTTGGTGCCAGGGTCCTTCCTTCAGGATTTGGGGGAGTACACTAGGCTTCTTGGTTCTAAGATCTTTCCAGCTTTTTGGTTCCAGATGGGAGTGGGGTTTCTGGGTTTGTTGAATGGTAACTAGGTTCTGGTAACTAGGAGCCCCCAACAGCATAATTTCAGGGGAATGGTGGAAATGCAGGGTCTAGGATCCATTCTCTGATGGGGGAGGACAGCCTAAACTTGAGGGGCTCTGGTTTCTCCCCTGTTCTGCCTAGTGGTGTGCCTCTCCCAGGCTGTGACCAGGGTCTTGGGACTTATATAACCACCCGAGTCCAGGGGAACCTACCTATACATTGATGCTTCCTTTTCCTCTTGCTACCTTTGGGTGGTTATGTTTGTTTTTTGTTGGCAAAATATAAATTCTCCATGAAAGGTATGTTACCTGTTTCCTTACCTCCTGAGGATTAGGACAGAAAGCTGGTGGGAAAGGTAGAATTATTTTCTGTGTGCAGAATAGCTGCACGCCCCCTCCCCCTTAGTGCAGAGCCTGAGGTAACCCTGAGAGGGGCCCCAAGAAGCCACAGGCACTTGCGTTTTCCCTTTCAGTTTTGAGTAAGTTCTTCCCCAGGAATGGAGGCGGGGGCTGGGCCAGGGAGGGGGTGGTGAGGGCAGGCTCAACATTTAGGCTGCCTTTTGCTTCCTTTGCAGGAGACGGCCTGACTGGGAAGGCCAGTGAGAAGCCGCCTGAGAGGGTGAGGCAGGGAGGGGATTGGGAGCAGTCTGGTTCCCCCTATAGCTCTGGGAAGGACAGACCCTTCATTTTCCCTCCCAGATGTTGCTCTGTGGAGAGTGTGTGTAAGGAGAGTTAGGAGGAGGGAGGGAGCTCTTGTGTCTACTGCTTCTTAAGGAGAAAGGCCAGCCTCCTTTTCTCCCCTCCTCCTAAGGGTCGGGCCAAGGGTCCCCACTCTCCCTTCCCCCTCCTATCACCTATTCCCACCCCCAAACCCCGTACTGGCGTTAGCCTGCCCCTGGTGTCAGCTTTCCTCCCTCCCCATGTTTCCAAGGTACAGAAGAGAAGCGAGCGCGTTAGGAGAGCAGAGCCTCCCAAACCCGAGGTTGTGGATTCCACTGAGAGCAGTAAGTAGGACTTGAGGAAGTGTGACTTGGGAATTCTGGGTGCAGAGAAGAGCGGAAAGTGGGATGTAGCAGGGCGTGGGTCTTCCAACTCCTATAGTCCCGCTCCATGCAGAGCGTGAAGTGCCTGTCTCCTCCCCTATGGGTCAGCATGGGAACCAGGGACAGTGGGGGGAAATTGAAAAGAAGAGCAGTGAGAATGGAGAGTTTCCTGTTTCAGCTATGCCATCCCTGTCCCTGAATCTTCTCACTAGAGCCCCTCCCATCCCCTCCCTGGGAGATTACAGAGTAACCAAGGAGGCACCAGTGGCTTAAGATACCAGTGTAACGGGGGTGGGGGGGGTTGTAAAGGCCAGAACAACAGAGATCCCAGGGTAGGGACTCAACTATTGGTCATGGGATGGCTGGAGACCTTTTCTCATGCCCCCTTGCCCCCTAACTTCCTCAGTTCCAGTGTCAGATGAGGATTCTGATGCCATGGTAGATGACCCCAATGATGAGGACTTTGTGCCATTCCGGCCCCGACGCTCTCCTCGCATGTCCCTACGCTCAAGCGTGGCACAAAGGGCTGGGCGTTCTGCAGTTGGCACCAAGATGACTTGCGCGCATTGCCGGACGCCGCTGCAGAAGGGGCAGACGGCCTATCAGCGCAAGGGGCTGCCTCAGCTCTTTTGCTCTTCATCCTGTCTCACCACTTTCTCCAAGAAGCCCTCGGGCAAAAAGACCTGCACCTTCTGCAAGAAGTGCGTGAGGGTCCTGGGCTGGGGGTCAGGGATCAGGGCGGGAGTGCGGGTAAGACAGCGACTGTATTGGTAAGAACTTAGCAGAATGGAGCTGGGAGAGAGCAATTTAGGGAGCGTCAGAGTATTTGGCTCTGTGGTCACTGATCCCAGAGGAAGGGTGGAAGCTGATGAAATGAGAGGGTGGTCCTGAGTAAATATTCACATCTGTTCCCACCTCTAGGGAGATCTGGAACACCAAGGACTCAGTTGTGGCGCAGACTGGTTCAGGCGGCTCTTTCCATGAGTTCTGCACGTCCGTCTGTCTCTCCTTGTATGAGGCCCAGCAGCAGCGCCCAATCCCCCAGTCTGGGGATCCTGCCGATGCCACTCGCTGCAGCATATGCCAGAAGACTGGAGAGGTGAGGACACTCGGTGGGGGCTGATTTGCAGAGCCTGGCCAGCCCTGACCTGCCCCTCCGATCCTGGGGCTGCAGGGGCCAGGCCCTGTGGAAAAGGGGAGTGGGAGGAAAGGCAGCCATCATGAGGGAGCATATTCAAGGATAGAGCTTCTCCAGGATGTATGCAGCTGGCCTCCCAGGACCTCACCATCAAGTCGGCAGCCTGATGTGCAGGTTGGGGGGTCTCTGGGCCCACTGTCTGCTGTGAAGGTCTAGGGTGAGGTGGGAGGCTGTCCTTGCATTCGGGTGGGCGGTGGTGGCCAGGCCCTAGCTCAGGGTATGTGTGTGTGTGGCAGGTCCTGCATGAGGTCAGCAATGGCAGCGTGGTGCACCGGCTCTGCAGCGATTCTTGCTTCTCCAAATTCCGGGCCAACAAGGGACTGAAAACCAACTGTTGTGACCAGTGCGGGGCTTACATCTACACCAAGACCGGGAGCCCTGGCCCCGAGCTCCTCTTCCACGAGGGCCAACAAAAGCGGTTCTGCAACACAACCTGCTTGGGGGCGTACAAGAAGGTGGGGCCGAGGGAGTAGTGCATTAGAGGGCTGTGGAGGGGGTGTGGTTCTTGGGTGATAAATAAAGGTGCCTGATGGGTCGAGGGCTGGGAGAAATAAAACAAATAAAGGGGGTTTCAATTGTATCTGTTATGTTTTATTTTTGAAGCTGGCTGGTGGATACACAGGTGTTTGTTATCTCATCATCTATACTTTTTTGTATGCCTGAAATATTTCATGTTTAAAAAATTTAAAAAATAAAAGTGAAGGGACAAATCCAGCCTCAGCCTCTCCTTCCCCATCCTCACAGAAAAACACACGTGTGTACCCATGTGTCTGGTGCAAGACCCTGTGTAAGAACTTTGAGATGCTATCACATGTGGATCGTAATGGCAAGACCAGCTTGTTCTGTTCCCTGTGCTGTACCACCTCTTACAAAGTGAAGCAGGCAGGGCTCACTGGTAGGTGCAAAGCCCTCTTCTCTGAGACCCCTGCTGGCCTTCCTTCTGCCTCCCATACTCCCCTCTTCTAAAGTAATCCCTGCTGCCCGACCTCAGCCCCAACCACATCTTCCCGTGGATTTTCTGTTCCATCTCTGCACTGCCTTACACCTTCTATGTGCCCTCTCTCTCTCCCTCTCTCCCTCTCCCCTTGCCCCCTCCCTCCCTCTCTATCTCTCCTTTCTTTCTCTTTCCCCCTCTCTCTTTCTCTTTCTTTCTATGCCCCAGGCCCTCCCCGACCCTGCAGCTTCTGCCGCCGCAGCCTCTCTGACCCCTGTTACTACAACAAGGTTGACCGCACAGTGTACCAGTTCTGCAGCCCCAGCTGCTGGACCAAGTTCCAGGTACTCCAGACCCTGGACCAGGGATAAAAGGGTGTGGCGACACAGAGAGGGTAGGAGAATTGGGGTAGGTAGGCCTGGGCAGAGCAAAGAACAAGCCTGACTCCCCTTCCCTGCCACCACTGCACACATCTTGCCCCTCCCTTACTTGTCTTCCTTCCCTCCAGCGCACAAGCCCTGAGGGGGGCATTCACCTGAGCTGTCACTACTGCCATAGCCTCTTCAGTGGCAAGCCTGAGGTCTTGGACTGGCAGGTAAGACCCCTATCCCCACCCACATCTTGCTATGTGACTAGACATCTGTCTGAAGGGGTCCTTCCACTTGGCTCCCGCCAGGTCCAGATGTCACAGCTCTGTCCTCCCCGCCCTGTGCCCCCACCTCAGGACCAGGTGTTCCAGTTCTGCTGCCGTGATTGCTGTGAGGACTTCAAGCGGCTTCGGGGTGTGGTGTCCCAGTGTGAACATTGTCGGCAGGAGAAACTCCTGCATGAGAAACTCCGATTCAGCGGGGTAGAGAAAAGCTTCTGCAGTGAAGGTAAGGAAATGGGGAAGGGGCAGAAGACCTGGAAGGACGGCCAAGAAGGGAGGGAGGCTTGGAAAGTGGTCCATGGGGCAGGGCCTTCTGCTCAAGATGTTCTACCCCCATCTATCCTAAGGTTTTGGGCACAGAGCGCTGTTTAGAGAGAGGTTTCAAGTGTAGCACCTTGAAAAGGTTGGATCTCATGTCCTTGGGTATCTGTGTGTCTCTGGACTCTTTTTCCCTCTTCCCATCTTTCTAGGCTGTGTGCTGCTCTACAAACAGGACTTCACTAAGAAGCTGGGCTTGTGCTGTATCACTTGTACTTACTGCTCCCAGACCTGCCAGCGTGGAGTCACTGAGCAACTGGATGGCAGCACCTGGGACTTTTGCAGTGAGGACTGTAAGAGCAAGTACCTGCTGTGGTACTGCAAGGTAAGGAGGGTTGGCACATTAGCAAGGAGGGAAAGAGGGCTGCAGGGAGCGGGGCTGTTGTAGTGAGATCAGGGTGTGGGCGGATCTCCAGGGAGGGGAGCCAATCTTCAGTCAACAAGCTGGCCCAATCTTCAACAGGGGGAGCGTAGCTTATCCCAGGGGAAAGGGCCCAGCACATTTTAGGGAGGCAGATCTGACCATCCTGTTTGACACCTTCAGGCTGCCCGGTGCCACGCCTGTAAACGTCAGGGGAAGCTGCTGGAGACCATTCACTGGCGTGGGCAGATCCGTCATTTCTGCAACCAACAGTGTCTGCTGCGCTTCTACAGCCAGCAGAACCAACCCAACTTGGACACCCAGAGTGGGCCCGAGAGCCTCCTGAACAGTGAGTTCTGGGGCAGGAGGCACACTCTTTTGGAGCTGGCCTAGGCCCAGGCCCAGCTCCTTTCTTCTTCTTCCATGCATTCACCTCATCCCTGGCCAGAGCTCCTGGTAACTGTGCTCTCTTTTAGCTTCTGATCCCTGCGAGTACCAGGGGGGACTCTTGTTGAAAGCATCTTGGAATTAGATTCTACTGATTTTCAATAAAGGATCTATTTTTAGGTAGTAGGGACCTATCGAGATAGGATGGGCGTTGTGGTTAGTTTTCTGAGACAAGGACATGTCAGCATAAGCTCTACTGTTAGTGAGACTGAAGACTGTTGTTGTTTCTAGAATGTTACTGCGGCCCCTCCGCAACTCCAGGGATACCAAACTCCTGGGGGTCATCTAAATGGAAGGTCTCAAATTGTAGGGTTTTGGGGAAGATGTAATGTTGCATTCTTCTTGGCAGCCAGGAACAAAGAATCTTCTTGGCCACCGTTGCTGGGGCCTAGAGAAGACTAGACTTGGGATGGCAAGGAGGGGAAATCCCAGACTTCCCATGTATGTTTGGTGTACCTCTTAATGAAGCTCTCCTGGAACAGGAGTGAGGAAAATGGAGAGCTAGTTCCTCAGATGAGAGCATTCATTTGTTTTGATCTACAGGTCAGTCTCCTGAGTCAAAGCCCCAGACACCCTCTCAAACCAAAGTGGAGAACAGCAACACAGTGAGGATCCCAGAGGAAAATGAGAATTTGGGCAAGGTCAGGGCAAAAGCCAAGGGGGAGGATAATCTTGGAGGAAGGTACTGTAGTTCAGGGCACTAAGGTTCCTTTGTCTCTGCAGATCCCTGTGAAGACCCGATCAGCTCCAACTGCTCCCACCCCTCCTCCACCCCCACCACCCCCAGCAACACCCCGCAAAAACAAAGCTGCCATGTGTAAGCCGCTGATGCAGAATCGAGGAGTCTCCTGCAAGGTGGAGATGAAGTCCAAAGGGAGTCAGACAGGTGAGCTAGGGTACCTAGACACCGCCGGCTGTGTTCCACAGTCCTAGGCCTCCAGCCCTGTGTCCAGGAGCTGGGCAAGGGGATTTCTTAGGTGGCTGAAGCATCATGCATATGGTTGTCCTAAAATCACAGAGTTGTCTTTCAACCTTCGGTTCAAGGGCAATTTTGTGACACTGAGCACATGTTAGAGCTTTTGGGGGTGACAAGCAAGCATCAGGTCCTGGGTCAGATGTGACTGGTTTAGCAGGGGCTCTGAGAAGACCCCTTTCTTGTGAGCAGAAGAGTGGAAGCCACAGGTGATTGTGCTGCCCATCCCAGTGCCCATCTTTGTGCCAGTGCCTATGCATCTGTACTGCCAGAAAGTCCCGGTGCCTTTCTCAATGCCTATCCCGGTAAGTTTCCCTGCCCTGCTCGGCTAGGTCCTCCTTCACCCTTTGAGGTGTGAAACCCACCCCTTCCCCTTAATCTCATCAGCTGTCCTTCTCATCTGCTGGTATGATTCTTGGCATTTGTGCATCCAGGTGCCTGTGCCCATGTTCTTGCCCACTACCTTGGAGAGCACAGACAAGATTGTGGAGACCATTGAGGAGCTGAAGGTGAAGATCCCTTCCAACCCCTTGGAGGCTGACATCCTGGCTATGGCAGAAATGATTGCAGAGGCTGAGGAGTTAGACAAGGCCTCATCTGACCTTTGTGGTATGCCATGGATGGTAGCGATGAGGGAGACAGGGTGCTACCAGTCTGTCTCTGCCTGAGGGGGTAGAGATTGGTGATCTTGGTGCCTAGTGGAGTGGGAGGATAGTTGGGATCAGCCCCTGAGAGCCTGTGAGGGTGCTCTGCAGGAGCTGCGGCCACTGAGGCAACTTCTCTGCCTCCCAGATCTTGTGAGCAACCAGAGTGCAGAGGGACTTCTGGAGGACTGCGACCTGTTTGGGCCAGCTCGAGATGATGTCCTGGCCATGGCTGTCAAGATGGCCAATGTCTTGGATGAGCCTGGGCAAGACTTGGAGGCAGACTTCCCCAAGAGTGAGTAGGATCTGAAGCGTGCCCACTGAGTACAGTAGCATTTGTGCCATCAAGAAAGGAGTGTTCCTTGTTTCCCTGAGCATGACCCTAAACAGTGCTCATGGTGACTCCAAGGTAGAAAGTTCTCACAGGGCGTAGTGCTAGAGATACCAGGATAGGTGCACTGTTTTAGACTCCTGGCTCTTGTTTTTTTGTGTGTTTTTGTGTTTAAAAAAATTTTTTTTTTTTTTTTGAGACAGAGTTGCCCGGGCTAGAGTGCCATGGCATCAGCCTAGCTCACAGCAACCTCAGACTCCTGGGCTCAAGTGATCCTTCTGCCTCAGCCTCCCGAGTAGCTGGGGCTACAGGCATGTGCCACCATGCCCGGCTAATTTATATATATATACATTTTTAATTATCCAGATAATTTCTTTCTATTTTTTAGTAGAGACGGGGTCTCGCTCTTGCTCAGGCTGGTCTCGAACTCCTGACCTTGAGCGATCCACCCGCCTTGGCCTCCCAGAGTGCTAGGATTACAGGCGTGAGCCACCGCGCCAGGCCTAAAAAAATTTTTTTAATTGTGGTAAAAACCACATAACATAAAATTTTACCGTCTCCCCCCCCTCTTTTTTTTTTGAGACAGTCTTGTTCTGTCGCCCCAGGTAGAGTGCAGTGGCGTCATCATAGCTCACCGCAACCTCACACTCCTGGGCTCAAGTCATCCTCCTGCCTCAGCCTCCTGAGTAGCTGGCACTACAGGTGTGCACCATGGTGCCAAACTAACTTTTCTATTTTTTTTTTTTTTTTTGAGACAGAGTCTCACTGTGTTGCCTGGGCTAGAGTGCCGTGGCATCAGCCTAGCTCACAGCAACCTCAATTGTATAATGCTACTCAGTGGTCAAGCAAG
>NW_012133970.1:1357622-1365643 GCF_000956105.1 Propithecus coquereli
CAATAAGAAATTTACTTGTTTTAAAAAAATCCAAATGCTGGCATTGTCCAGAAAAATTTAACAGGTTTATTTATAATTGTTATAAAGTTGAACTGCTGAAACTTGTTCACTGAAACATTTGACTTGCATTAATGCTTCACATCCCCGCGTTTATATTAAAAATTCACACACAAATGAAAATGGAAAAACTGCCAATACCTGATTTCTGCCCCCTATTTTTCCACTCGAAATCATATACTTAGGTACCTTTTGACTCCATGGAAAAAAAAATATCTAACGTTCAGAACTACCAATCACAGGAAGAAGAGAATTTTTTTTTTTTTTGAGAATGAAATGTTTTCCCATCATAGTGGATTCTTAAGCACGTTCTCCACATACGCGGCGTGCTAGCTGGGTGTCTTTTGGCATAATTGTTTCACATTTGGCATGGATAGCACACAGATTGGTGTCTTCAAAAAGGCCAACCAGATAGGCCTCACTTGCCTCCTGCGAAGCACCAATAGCTGCGCTCTGGAAGCGCAGGTCTGGTTTGAAGTCCTGAGCAATTTCTCGCACCAGACGCTGGAAAGGAAGTTTGCCAATCAGAAGTTCAGTGGACTCCCCATAACGTCTAAGTTCACGGAGTGCCACGGTACAGGCCTGCAGTGGCGAGGTCTCCTTGCCCCGCCAGTAGAGGGCACACTCTTGTGAGTGGCTTTTGTAGCCCAGTTGCCTCCTGGGTGCTTTACCACCGGTGGATTTCTGGGCAGTCTGCTTTGTATGAGCCATGGTATAAAGACCTCCTTACTTACCCCCCTTCTCCTTCCGGTGGCGTTCGAGAGCGACAAGCAGCCCATCTTCACCATTTTTAAGTGTCCATTTCGGTAGTGTTGATTATATTCACATTGTTGTGGATGTTTATGTTTTGTATTTTTGTGCCTCTGTATATGTTCTTTGGCATAGCTTTGCTGTACCAAATGTCCTATTGAGTCCAGTGAAGCTGTCTGAGAGGCTCATCTTGAGTCAAGTGGGCAAGTAGCAGAGGTAGGGTAGGAAGACTTACAGGGTCGAGATCTTAAGAAATTGATTTCTTCTTTTTTGCCCTTCTATTAGATCCTTTGGACATTAACCCCAGCGTAGACTTCCTCTTTGATTGTGGCCTGGTTGGGCCGGAGGACGTGTCTACTGAACAAGACCTTCCCCGAACCATGAGGAAGGTAAGGGCTGAGACTACTATATCCACAAAAGAAGTGAGGCAGCTCAAAGAGGAGCGGGCGCTCTCATAGCCAAGCCGGCAGCCATAGTTTGATCTTTCCTAACGGCCTTTCTCCAACACTAGGAGTGCTGAGATATAGCCACACTTTGCTGTCCTGCCACTTCACAAGATCATCGGAGCTGTTCCTGGGGCTCTGTGCTTTGGAAGTTTGCTGTGTCCTTACATTAGTCCCCCCGCCCAGTGGTAAACACTGTGCTGACTAGCTTCCATGGCACCCCTGTCCTTACCTCTGCCACCCCCCTCCTTTTTCTTCCCTCCAGGGTCAGAAGCGGCTGGTGCTTTCGGAAAGCTGTTCCCGGGACTCCATGAGCAGCCAGCCTAGTTGTACTGGACTCAATTATTCATATGGTGTCAATGCTTGGAAGTGCTGGGTACAGTCGAAATATGCCAATGGAGAAACCAGCAAGGGTGATGAGTTGCGCTTTGGCCGTAAGTACCCAGAGGAGGAAGGCGGAGCAGAGAGGAGAGGAAGGGGAAGAGGAGCTGGGACTATAATTCAGCTGAAGATGTCTAGGAGTGATAAGGGCGTGATCACTTAAGGCTGCCCTGTGAAGATGGGGAGGAGTTGTAGATGAAAGGGAGATGCTGTTTAGGTTCAAGGCGGAGGGCTCTATTTGTAATCGCAGGGTGGGGGGGGTTATTCTGAAGCGAGGCATGACTAAGAGATGAAGGGGTTAATGGTGGTGGAGCTAAGTGAAATTCTCCACGTGGAGTTTTGCTTAATCCCATCCACCTCCACTACATATCACTGCAGCCAAACCCATGCGTATCAAAGAGGATATTCTCGCCTGCTCAGCCGCGGAGCTCAACTACGGTCTGGCCCAGTTTGTGAGAGAAATCACTCGACCCAATGGCGAGCGATACGAACCTGACAGTATCTACTATCTGTGTCTTGGCATCCAGCAGGTACCCCTCGCACACCACCTCGTTTCCTGTCACTCAACACGGCAGGCAGGGTCCAACCAGAAGTGATTCTGTCCCACTCCCTGTTCCTTACTTTGTCCCCTACCCGAAGAAGGCAGCTTGCCTTTAATCTCCTAGTCCAAATAGGATGTGAGATGTGAATACTCTTCTAAAATCAAAGCTGCATTCCAGGACTGTTGGCCAAGGAACAGTCTTCATTGCCATCTGGGTCCCCTTTGTAATTCTTAAACCCATTCTAGGAGTGGGATGGGTAGAGCTGGGCTCCTTGAGTGATGGGATAATGTTTAGTTCCCACTGGGAGAGGTCAGCCGTGCATTGCCTGACGAGGGGCTCTGGGCTTCTAAAGAACATCTCCAAGCCGCCGCCTCTTCCAGCAAAGCGTCAGTATCTCAGAGTGGTGGGTATACCTGGGGGTAAGCGCTCTGCGTCACCTAATCAAGCAACTGTTTCCCATCGTCTCCTAATTATCAAGGGGCTTTTGGCATCACTGTCTTTCTTCCAGGACCTACAGTCTGGCTTTATGTGTATCTGTTTTTCTTTCCACAGTACTTGCTGGAAAATAACCGAATGGTGAACATTTTCACGGACCTGTACTACCTGACTTTCGTTCAAGAACTCAACAAGTCTCTGAGTACCTGGCAGCCCACACTCCTCCCCAACAGTAAGGGACAGGGACTTTCTTCCATTCTTCCAATACACCATCCCAAGAGTATTGTGCTGTTTGGCCTGCCACTCTTCACAAAGTGTCCAAGGGCAGGAGCATGTAGCAGGAAGACTCAGGGTTAAGGGCTAGAGGAGCAGGAGCGTCTGTCTTTAAACTTGATGAGGTGATCAAGACTTAGGTCTGAAGAGCTATCTCTGGGACAGAAAAAAAGATGGCCTGGGTATGGGTGGTAAGTGAATAAAGAAAGCAAGAAATTGTAAGAGAAGCTCCAAATGTAGGTAGGAAGTATATTTTTGTAAAAAAACCCCAGTCCTACCGTGGAGTGGAGTGTTGTGTCACGGTTTATATACTGTGATCACTCACTGGATGAGAGGTGTGTGAGAAATGCTCATGAACAGGACACTTGGGATGAGAAGTGGTTGGATTTGGGGTAGTAGATCCCTTTTGACCAGCCCCTCCCCTTTGACCGTTGCAGATACGGTGTTCTCCCGGGTGGAGGAGGAGCACCTCTGGGAGTGTAAGCAGCTCGGGGTCTACTCACCCTTTGTGCTCCTCAACACCCTCATGTTCTTCAACACCAAGTTTTTTGGGCTGCAGACAGCTGAGGAACACATGCAGCTCTCCTTCACCAACGTGGTGCGGCAGTCCCGCAAGTGTACCACGCCTCGGGGCACCACCAAGGTGGTGAGCATCCGCTACTACGCCCCAGTCCGCCAGAGGAAAGGGCGAGGTAGGAGGCTGCCCTGCTCCTTTGCTTTTGCCCTTTCTCTGCTTTCCCCTTCCAGTCCTGCCATGCCCCACCATGCCCCTCCATGCCTGCTTGGCCAGCCCTCTCCTCTGCCACTAGCTTCCCTCTCCTTTCGTCCCTGTGTTTGCAGAAAAGGTGGAAACGGCTAGTCCTTCTATCTGATGGGCAGTGGCTATTGCATAAATAGGAGGTCACCTGGTGGCCAGTTTCCTGCCTTTGCTCACTTAAGGCAGTTTACTTGCTTGCCTACTTTTTCTGGGTGGTGGACAGGTAGGAAGCTGTTGGGTATGTCTGGCTGTGGGGGAGAATAGAATCATGGCCATGATTCCTTGCTATCGGGCAGAACAGGAACTGCAGCCAGGTTTCCATCCTTTCTGGCTCTGGAATGCTGTCCTGTCTGAGTGCAGTTCCTAAGGGTCCTCTACCTGGATTAACACACAGAGGGTTGGGACCACTGCTGTTTCTCTGTCCCGGAAGGCAAGCTCACCCTTGCAGTAGGGTCTGTTTTATCAGTTTTTTGTTTTTTTTGAGACAGTCTCACTCTTTTGCCCGGACTAGAGTGAGTGCCGTGGCGTCAGCCTAGCTCACAGCAACCTCAAACTCCTGGGCTCAAGCGATCCTTCTGCCTCAGCCTCCCGGGTAGCTGGGACTACAGGCATGCGCCACCATGCCCGGCTAATTTTTTCTATATATTTTTAGTTGTCTGATTAATTTCTTTCTATTTTTAGTAGAGACGGGGTCTTGCTCTTGCTCAGGCTGGGCTCGAACTCCTGAGCTCAAACAATCCGCCCGCCTCGGCCTCCCGGAGTGCTAGGATTACAGGCGTGAGCCACCGTGCCTGGCCTTGTTTTATCAGTTTTTGGTATAACTTCTGAGATTACCTCTTCAAGAAATCAACTTGGGGTAGATTATAAAGAGACTTTGGCAGTGAGAAGTGGGGAGGGCTGTAGAGCAACATCCCGACAGGGTGTTCGGTTGGTGTGGAGAGACTGATCAACACTTTTGCCTTTGTCTTTACGAGACTGTATTTTGTGTCCTGAGGCTTCCCCCTGTGCCCTGGACTGTGCTCTTGGAGGTGGCTCGTTGACCTATGCCCCTAATGAGTCTGACTTCTATCCCTCCCCTACAGACACTGGTCCTGGGAAACGGAAGAGAGAAGATGAAGCCCCCATCTTAGAGCAGCGTGAAAACCGCATGAATCCCCTCCGCTGCCCTGTGAAGTTCTACGAGTTCTATCTTTCAAAATGGTGAGTTGGAGGGTTGGCAGAAATGGCGTTACCACGGGGACCCAAGGGATTTACTTTGCCTTGGTACTGACGTTCTGTCCTACCGCCCCCATGCCCACCTCCAACCCCACTGTTGCAGTCCTGAAAGCCTCCGGACTCGCAACGATGTGTTCTACCTGCAACCCGAGCGGTCCTGCATCGCCGAGTCACCGCTCTGGTACTCTGTGATCCCCATGGACCGCAGCATGTTGGAGAGCATGCTCAATCGCATCCTGGCTGTGCGCGAGATTTATGAGGAGCTGGGTCGTCCTGGGGAGGAAGACCTGGACTGAGCCCATGTGCCATCCATATCCATCTTTCACATCAGTGTCTGTCCTTGGCCATGTCCCACAGTGTGACTGGCCCAGGAACCACTGCTACTCATTCTGAAGGGCCCTGACTGCCCCTTCCACTCACCCATTCCCTGCCTTCTCTAGGAACCCCTGGCTTTTACCTTCTTCCATACCACTCGACAACCACGGAGCCCCAGTCTTCTGTTCACAGGGGCTGGTCTCCCAGTGATGGGCAAGAACCAGCTGGCCCATTTTCCTTATGCTTCAAAGTAAACCCTTTCTCCTGGGTCCAGACTCTGGGTAGAGTGTTAATAGCTCTGGTGATCCTGTTGGCTTTGGGCTTCCTGACCCATCCCACGTAGGTAAAGCCTCTTGTTCCTAGGTGTGATCTAGGGAAGAACCCAGCTGCCTTCTCTGCCCTGTGCTCACTCCCTTCTCCACTCTTGCCCAGTACCACTCGAAAGGGTCTTGTCTGAGAGGTATGAGAGAAACTATGAAAGTAATGAGGGGACCATTTACCTAAAACACAAAGCTTAGACACTCTTCCCCTCCTGTGAGATAACTGGTTGCTGGCATCCTCTCACTACCGTGTTCCCCACCCCACCCCGGCAAGCACCAACCCTTGGTGCTGCAATTAAAAAAACTTCCAGATGCTTTCGTTTCCTCAGAGGCAGAGAATGACTCTAAGTATGGGGAGCAGACTCCTGTCGTGCAGACTCCTGTCCCCTTGGTTTATGTGTTTGTCTCTCTCTGCCATCTTAGGTTGGCATGAGCCATGGTGTCAACATGCTTAGCCCCCTCTGTAACTGCCTCCCTTTAGTTCAATGGACAGAGCTCCCAAGGCAAAAACTACCTTCTGACTTGGGTTGGGGCTGGGTTCCCTGCTCTTGTTTTCCCCCATCATAAGAGCCCGGCCAAGTCTGTGGGGTCCTGGGTCATGCAGGATGGGATCTGTGGTCAAAGGACAGGTGAGGAGCTGTGGGCAGCTCCCACTGCCTATATCTTCTCTCTTTCCCATCTTGCCTTTGAGGTCCCAGAAAACTATTAGTGTCTGGCAAAGGGGGTACCCAGTTCTTTCCCTGTTGGCTTTGCTGTTCCCCAGCCGCCTCTTTGTGTTTTTATAACCATCACCAGTTTAGCCACTGTTTAAATTGTATATATTGTTCCGAGGCGCCTGGCCTGTCCCTTCAGTGAGCCATGCCCACCCTTGTGTTGTAGTGAGAAGCTGTTGTCATGACTAACCTTCTGTCTCTGGAATTGTTTGTTTCAAATAAAGAGTTAAAATTGTCTTTTGCCTTCTCTGGGAGAGGGGGAGTGATGTTTGGAGGGGTGAGGGATACAGAGGAACAACGCTGGATAGCTTACCGTCTCTAACAACGAGAAGAAGTCAGGTGTCCCACCTCAGTTTGACAATCATTCTCACCTCTCGGAATGAATCCACTAGGAATGTGGCCCCTTTTACAAGTTTCTATACACTTACGGAGAAAAAAAACTATTCAGTAGTGATCTATTAAGGACCTACTATGTTTAAGGATGTAGATGACATGCTTCAGAAAAGGCACAGACCAGTTAGACGAGGATCCTATCACCAGCAGCCTCCCAGGCTAGTGGGCAGACTAACCAGTACACAATTAGTCATAATATAGGCAGAATGAAATAAATAGTGCTACAGGAGAGCAGAGAAATAAGAAACTCATTTCAAGTTTATAGGGAGGTGGCGTTTGACCTGGGCCTCAAAAACTAAGTGAAGGGCTGGGAGACCACAGGTGTAGGTGTGGGCAGTACAAGGCTGAGATTTTCCAACCAGGGAATGGCAGGCTCAAATCTGTTGCTTTAGGGAGAAGATCCTCAGAACAACAGGAAGGATGGGGGGCAGGGGCAGGTCTGCAAGCCTGGAGATCAGTGGAAGGAGTGTGGCTAGGAGATGCTGTGGGCCTTGATGGGGGCTGTGGGGCTAGGGAAGGAAAAGAGAAGATGGATTCTAAGTAAACTTCAGACGTTTTGAAGGTCAACTCTGCAGGATCTGATGAATGATTGGCTGTGAGGGTTGGAAGAGAGGGAAGAATTGAGCATGAACCCCAGGTTTTTAGCCTTGATGACTGGGCGAATGAGATGCCTTTACCCAAGGTGGAAAACACCGGGGCAGGATTGTTTTTGGTTGTGTGTCTGTGTGTGTGTGTGTGTGTGTGTGTGTGTGATCGGGAGTGGGAGGAGGTTGGTGGTAAGTTGAGATTTTTTTTTTTTTTTTGAGATGGAGTCTCACTCTGTTGCCTGGGCTAGAGTGCTGTGGCATCATCATAACTCACCGTGACCTCAAACTCCTGGACTCAAGCGATCCTCCTGCCTCAGCCTCCCGAGTAGCTGGGACTACAGGCATGCGCCACCATGCCCGGCTAATTTTTTTTTTTTTTTTTGAGACAGTATCTTGCTCTGTTGCCTGGGCTAGAGTGCAGTGGCATCATCGTAGCTCACCGTGACCTCAAACTCCTGGGCTCAAGCAATCCTCCTGCCTCAACCTCCTGAGTAGCTGGGACTACAGGTATGCATCACCACAGCCAGCTAATTTTTGTGGAGATGGGATCTCATTATTGCCCAGACTGGTTTTGAACTCTTGGCCTCAGTGATCCTCCTGCCTCAGCCTCCCAAAGTGTTAAGGTTACAGGTGTGAGCCACCACACTGGGCCAAAGTCTTATGTTTCTAACTATTGCTGTGACCTGGAAAGCTTCATAATGTATACAATGTTTATGTCATCTAGTAACATTCACAGGAAGGGAAACATCATTACTTTGATGATAACTTGGTAAGTTCTTGAAAAACAAATTATAGAGCAATATGCTTCATATTCATGGTTTCTCCTCTCTTACCCTTTTC
>NW_012133970.1:1369390-1376859 GCF_000956105.1 Propithecus coquereli
TTTAGTAGAGACGGGATCTTGCTCTTGCTCAGGCTGGTTTGGAACTCCCGAGCTCAAACAATCCGCCCGCCTCGGCCTCCCAGAGTGCTAGGATTACAGGCGTGACACCTAAGTAATTTCTAAGTCTGGTAATAAGGTTTCAGACTATATTTTGAAGGGACACTTCCTTTTCATTAAAACTACATTAAGAATTAAGATATTTCCCTCGCAGTCATCCTGTTACATATATAAGAATGTGGTCATATGTGCCAATACATATGCATGAAAACATACAGACTGGCTTGCTTAAGCACACACACAGTTAACAACTAGTCAGTCAAGAAAGCATATTAATTAGGTGAGACAAAGAGTTTAGCCCAGTGTTTGAGAGATTTGGTGAATAGCTGTAGGGAAGGCAAAGATGCTGAGACAAAATAACAGCACACACTTGTATGGAGCCTGCTATTGACCAGGCCTGTTTTTTTTTTTTTTAGATAGAGTCTCGATCTGCCGCCCTGGCTAGAGTGCCGTGGCGTCAGCCCAGCTCACAGCAACCTCAAACTCCTGGGCTCAAGCGATCCTCCTGCTTCAGCCTCCGGAGCAGCTGGGACTCTAGGCGTGCACCACCACACCCTGCTAATTTTTTCTGTTTTTACTAGAGATGAGGTCTTGCTTTTGCTCAGGCTGGTCTTGAACTCCTGACCTCAAGAGATCCTCCCACCTTAGCCTCCCAGAGTGCTAGGATTACAGGTGTGAGTCACCACACCGGGCCCAGAATAAGCTTCTAAACACACAAGTTTGAAGGTGTCACTCCTGTGATGTCTATACATATGTTCTTTTGCCTGATTTATTTCCCCCTCCCTAGAATCCTCCCATCCTTTATCCCCTTGACACCGTAGGTAGGTTCAGCCTGGCCTAGTCCAGGAGTGGAAGGGAGCCCAGCTTGGTACGATTGCATAGCCCCTTTTCTGTCACAGGTCAGGTCTAGCATTTCAGTATTGTGGAATCAGTAAATGGAGCAAACATTTTCCTCTAGCCCCCACTGTGTGCACCCAGGCTATCTGACTGAGCATCGGAACCAGTTTGTGGTTGCCATGCCAATTCTCTATGGATACTACAGCTTGCTTTGAAATCCCAACTCAGCTGCCTGGGGCCTTGACTACTCTCCTAGCTCAGCCAGCCCCTTCATCCAGGAGCTGGCTCTGTCCCTTTGCCCCCAGCTTCTGGCATCTCTGCACACAGACACCTAAAAGACCATAGATGTCCCTAAAAGCACCACTATCACAAGAGACAGTGTGCAAGAACCTCCTGTCACGAGGCCTTTTCTGCCCTCAGATCAGACCCCTTGAGTATTAACCCTTAAATGGATTATGCTCAAGTTTGCAACACCTCTTGGACTTTGGCGTTTGGACTGCTGTCCACTCCCTGGGTAGCCAACCCTATTACTGCCAAGTTCTTTCCACTAGCTTCAGCCTCGCTGAACCAGCCTCACTCCTTTCTGGTTCATTAAGAGTGCTAGCATGCCTCAAGGCTATGGTCTCATTGCTTATGATACTACCTTACCTTTCTTTACAGCTCATAATCTGGTTTTGAGCACATCTTGTTTGAGTCTCACAAAAGCTCTGTGAAAGAGGTAGAGAGGTTATCACTAACCCTATCTTGGAGATGAGGAAACTGAGACCCAGAGAGGGCAAATATCGTGTGTCCAAGGGGACAGAGGTAATCCATGGAAAACTAGGTCTCCTAATTCCGATGCCCTCTTCACTACCCCGGTTGCTCAGCAATTTGAATGTCTACTATGTGACAGATACTAAATCCCACTTGCCTCAGTGTCTCTCCCTTATACTCTTGTGACAGAGCCTCAGATTTAAAAAGTCAGCCCTGGGGTCACCCTGACTTGCCCCCCAATTCCCCTGAGATATTGTATCTACCAGCTTCCCTCAAGGTTTCTTGGGCCTGTCCCTACCTGGTTCACTGGACACAAGAATCATGTGTCCCCTCCCTTGGGCTATAACACCCAGCCTGATAGCTTTATTGTCCCACCACTGCCCACTGGAGAGGAAAGCTTTGATCTGGAGTGGGAGCCTCTTTCCAAGAGGGATTGGGAGAATATTTTTAAGAGAAACTAAATTTCGTAGGTGATGATGGGGTTAGCATTTCTCAATGTGGGGAGAGCACGAAGTTCCTTCGTGGACCAGGATGGAATTTTTAAAAGAAAATATTTCTTTTGATGGCCTTTTGGATGGGGAGGGGATGCTCTGTGTTTGTCGCATTGTTGTGGGGGAAGGGGGTGGATTTCAATAAGTAAAGGAATCTCTCCCACCATTGTGGACCTCTCCTCCGACAGAGTATGATGCCAGTTTCTAAGGGGAAAGGAAATTTCTTCAAGGGAAGGAATGCTTCTCTTTTAAGAGAGCGGAAGCTCTCTCTCAGGGCTTGCTAAGTGTGGTGAAAAGGAATAATCACTCTCCCTTTTCTTTTCTAAAGAAGAAATCTCCTTGAATGAGGAAACCTTCCATGCCTTCTCTGTGAAGGGGAAAAACTGTTTCAGGGGAGACCAATTCTGATAAGATTATGTCTGATTTTCTCCTCCTTCCTGATATACAGTACTTCCCACATGGAGTGTGCATACTCCGAGAGGGAGCGGCAAATAATTTCTCCTGCTAGGAGGTGAGGAAGCGAGGAGGGACACTCGCGACGGGGGAAAACTTTTACTCCGAGGGGCCATTTGTGCAGGCAGTGACTCTGAGAGGAGGAAATCCCTGTGAGGCTGGGGAAGTCTTTTAGGAATCCCAGGAGCACAAAGTGTTGAAGGGAGCTTTAGAGAGGTGCTAGGCCAGCCCTTGTTTGTTCACAGGGAAACTGAGGCTTGGGGAAGGAAAAGATTTGCTAAGAAGTAACAGAACTGGAATGTGAGCCCAGCCTTTTCAAGGCCCAGCCCAGGATTTTCCCACCACAGCTGACAGGGGAGGGCAATGCTGGTGAGGAAACTGCTGCTGCGACATGTTGGACCTGTGGCGGAGGCATGGCGGGGGGAGCGGAATTCATTCCCGAGAGAAGGAAACTGGGAAGGAGGATGGACTCTGGGGGTATGTTCAGAGGAAAGGGTGATGCGTTGGGGCCACTGTGCAACCCCGTGGGTGGATTGTGGGACATCAGTTTGCAGGGAATGCCGAGTTTCAAGGGAGTAAGGAGCATGTCTCTCAGGAGTGCAGGGGAGGGCTCTTGCCAAGGTACCCAGGGAATGCGTGCCACTCTCCAGGATGTGAGAAATTTCTCTATCATTTCCTGTCTCTCCAGAGGGAGTTGTCATTCTAATCTCTTTAACATCAGAGAAAGGGGGTATGTGAATTAGATCCAATAAAGTTGTTATTAGAAAATGAAGAACAAACAAACAAACAAACCAAGAAGAACAACAAAAAACCAGGAAAGAGTGGTTTGGGGCCTGGCTTTGCTGGGCCAGGAGTGCAGTGGTTCCTCCTTTGCAGCCGCAGCTACTCAACTCACTATTTCTCTAGCCCCATTCCTTTCTCAATCAGCAAAAAGCCAAGGCCAGCTCATCCACGGGGAGGTCAGAGGTTGCAGGAGAAAGAACTTGACAAACACACAAGCCACCTCTTCATTTACTGTAAAATCCTGTTTAATGTGTAACATTTCAGGCAGAGAGAGGCCTTGGGGACTAGAGGCAGAGGCAGCCCTGACCAACCCCCACTCCGACTTATCTGCCTGCTTCGCCCTCCCTAACTCCCTCACCCCACACGCGTCCTCCTTTTCCTAGTGGCCGGCAAGACTGTTCCTCCTTTTCTTGTGCTCGCCACCCTCCCTTCTCCACCCACACGTCCACGGCACCCCGCACTCCACTTCCCACATCCCTCCCCACTGAAGTGACTCCAGAAGTAGGGGATCCGACAGCACGGGGTTAAGATTAGTTTCATAATTGGAGATGCCATCAGAGCATCCCACCTCTTGTCCCCAGTGGCCCCAGGGAGAGGGAGAGGGAAGAGGAAGGGGTACAGGCAACAAGAGCTGCCCATGCCCTCAATGACCTTGAGCACTGGCTTCGGTGGCCTCCAGCTCCCCACCCCTGCAGCTCCTCAGACAGAAGGCCCTGGGAGGAAGGAAGTAGGGAGGGAAGGAAGGTTTTGATGCAGTAATCCCTAGCAGGCAGAGGCCTGTGCACCGGCAGGGGAGAAGGAGGGGCTCGCCAGGGCAGGGGCAGGGGCGGGACGGGACGTTGCCTGGTGTGTGGCATCAGCAGGCCGAGCAGCGGTCGCTCTTCTCAGCCAGCCCGGCCCCAGTGCCGGGGCTGCGGCGCAGTATGTCTTTCAGGGAGCCGTCCTGCTCGCTCAGCAGCTTGTTGATCTCATTTTGCTTGTATTCAGGGGAGAGGCGGTGGCCGAAGCCTGAGCCCTTGCGGGAGGGCGGATTGGAGCGGCGCTGGGCCCGGCGGGCGCAGGCCCGGATGATGAGGTACACCACCTCGGCCACGTTGAGGATGATGCAGATGCCGGAGGCGGCCAGCATGAAGACGGTGAAGACGGTTTTCTCGGTCGGCCGGGACACGAAGCAGTCCACCGTGTTGGGGCAGGGGTAGGCCTCACACTTGACCAGCCGCACCATGGCGTAGCCGGGGTAGAGCAGATAAAAGACGTACATGAAGACGGCCTCGAACAGCAGCCGGAACACCACGCTGATGACATAGGTCCACCACAGTGTCCCTGAGATGTGGACCTTGTGCCTCTTCACCTCCTCCAGGTGTAGGGGGTCCCCGTGGCCCTCAAGCCGCAGCATTTTCTTCTCTATGTGCTGCTGGTGTGCCACATGCATGGCCACGAGGAGAGCTGGAGTGGAAACTAAGATGAGCTGCAGGGACCACAGACGCACGTGGGAAATGGGGAAAAAGTGGTCATAGCAGACGCTGTTGCAGCCGGGCTGGAGGGTGTTGCAGATGAAGGAAGATTTCTCGTCACCCCACACACTCTCTGCAGCCACCACCAACACCATGATTCTGAAGATGAAGATGACCGAGAGCCACACTCGGCCAATGGCAGTAGAATGCCGGTTCACGCCACTGAGCAAGGTGTATAAACCTGTCCAGTTCATCCTGCCTCATTCACACCTGCAAAACATGAGCCAGGAAGCAAGCTATCAGAAAGCCGGGGCAGGAAGCCGGGCACCGTAACACTGCCTGCCCGCCTCGCCCCCCACCTCTTCCAAGAGCCAGTGGCAGGAAAGGAAGGACAGTCATAGCTTTCCTCATCACCCCATCTCCCTTGCCAGCCTCTCCTCCTCCTCACTCACTTGACTTGGCCTCCTTGAGCCCCGTGCCCCTTCTGCGCTTTCATTCAACAGTCTTTCCTCTCCAGCCCCTTTCTTTGCCAAGCCCATCTTGTCCCGCTGTCGGCCATCCCCTCTGGCTCCCCACCCCTAGATGCTCAACACTGGACCTGGGACAAACCCAACAAAGGCCTGTTACCTTGGGAAGCGCCTATCCCTGAGGCCACCCAGACAGGTCCCCTATGGTCTCATGTCTGCGCAGAGGGAGTGGTCCCTGGGTCCGCGCCTGCGTCCCAATTCATCGCCGCCCGGTGCTGGGGAGTCATATGCTGCTTTATACCCAGTGTCTGCACAATGGGACCTTTGTGGGGCTCTGAACAACGCCCTTTAGAATTCAGATCAAACGCCCTGACTTCCGCCCACCCTACACACAGAGCACTTGTGTCCCAGCGCCGGACACCCAGCCTGCACCCACCTGTTCTGTGCCCGCCCGGTCCATCGCCGCACCCGCCACATAGCCCCACCAGAAGAATGGCTACAGGGGGAGGGAGATGAAACACAGGCAGGTGCATGTGAGACGGGACCCCAGGGGACCAGCAGGCTCTGGACTGAGGTCCTCCCCCATAGCCCTATCAGAAACTTAGGGTCAGCAGGATTTTTCCCAGGCTTAGATCCCCTCCAGGGTTTGGGTGTGCTAGAGGAGAGGGAGGGAGCTCCTATTTATCAAGCCGGGAACTGTGCTACGCATTTTCCCATACATCCTTTCTTTTGACCCATTTAGCAAGTCTGCCACCCCATTTTCCAGATGAGGAAGCTGAAGCTCAGATAAGCAACTCACTCCAGGTCACACAGCTACAAAGTGGCAGGGTAGGATGAAATGCAAAAGTATCTGAAGCAGAAGTCTAGGCTCTTTCCACAGCAGACTCCTTGTGCTTTTGCAGATAGTGTCAGCAAAAAGCAAAGTCTAGCCATTAAAAAAAAAAAAAAAAAAAAGCAAAGGCTGATGTTACTCATAAAAGCACACGAAGCATGGACGCTGTTGACCTGCGAGCACATCCCAACTCCAGTGTCACGGAGCAAACCCTGACCGTCCCTCTCTGAGTTTCAGGAAAGGGAACTGTTACAGGGGTGGTCAAGTGCAGACGTGGTGGGTGCAAGCCAGAAGGAGAAAGCAAAAGGTCACAAGCAGACAGAAGGTTAGAGGTGGAATAGGTAAGAGTCACATAGCTTTGGGTTTGAATCCTGCTTTTTCACCTCATACTACCTTGGGCTAGTTACTGAATTTCTCTGAGCCTGCTTGCTCATCTATAAATAAGGTGAATACCCAATTATCGTGAAATTCAATGAGGCAACCTGCAGAAGTTCTTAGCCCAGCTCCGGTTTCATAGTTGGTGATCAAGCGGATTAAGAACCTTCTTAGGAAGAGAAAACGTGTTGCTTTGGGGGACTCAGTGGTCTGCTAAAGCCAAGATCTTTTTTTTTCTCCCCAATGCTGTTGTTGACCTGTAGTGTCTATCTGAGACAGAATAGGCAGCTCCATTGCGGCCTTGCCCTCAACTTCAAGTGTGTATTGTAACTCCTGTTTTAGAAGCTTGCCAGTTGCTCTAGGGAAGAAATTCTGCTCTATCCCTTAGGCAGGCAAAGAAGGCCTCCCCCCACCTTCCACTACTTCTGCCATTAAGTTGCAAGGAGATCATGCTAGAACTGGATGTGAGGAAAACATGCAGCCCTGGACCACAAGAAATGCAGTGGTCCCTGGGGTCATTTCCTGACCCCAGTGCATGCTCCAGCAGGACCAGCTGTGGAAGGAGCCCCATATTCAGTTCCGAGTGATCCCCTTTGTTGTAGAGGGAAGGGGTAGGGTTAACAGCAGCTAGAAAAGTGGGGGAATGCAGCGAAAGAAACTGGGGGAAGAAGGGACAGCCCACAGGTTACTTCTCTAAACAAGGTTTCTTCATTTAGCTAAAAAGAAAAAAAAGAGCCTTGGCGAATTTATGTTGTGTGCCTAAACCAGTGTGGGGAAGCAGCACGGGTGTCCTTTCTCCCAAGTCTGGGATTCTTTTTTCTTTTTTCTTTTTTTTTTTTTCTTTGAGACAGAGTCTCACTCTGTTGCCCAGGCTAGAGTGCCGTGGTGTCAGCCTCGCTCACAGCAACCTCAAACTCCTGGGCTCAAGCGATCCTACTGCCTCAGCCTCCCAAGTAGCTGGGACTAC
>NW_012133970.1:1377374-1387414 GCF_000956105.1 Propithecus coquereli
AGAGTGAGACTCTGCCTCAAAAAAAAAAAAAAAAAAAGAAGTGCTCGGCCGTGAAATGCGTTTCCCTCTGAAACAGGTGGGCTCGGAGAACGATTAAGCGTAACCACGTACTGCCTACCTGCTGTGTGCCAGGCCCTTGCATGCACACGCGCTCACGTAATCCTCAGAACAACTCCTTGAGGTAGGTGTTGTTTTTATCCTTATGTCATGGATGAGGAAACTGAGGCAAAGAAAGGCGAAGGGACTTACCCAAGCGTCACGCAGTGACAAAGCTGGGATCTGCGCCAGGTCAAGCCGACTCCCGAGCCCATACTCTTTCCTATAAGCTCCACTGCCTCGGACAGAATAATAACTTTTTTCCCCATGGGTATTTTTTAGGAACAGGGAGATTCAAAACGGTCTGTCTTATTTTCCTTTAGCCGTTTCTCCCGTTTCCTATCAATTGATAACTCCTTTCCTCGCCTTCCTTCCAGGGTTTTCCTATCGCCTCCTGGTTTGGTCTGTTTATTCTTTCCTTTCTTTCTTGGGCTGCTTCCTCAAACTCCAAAGCAAACCTTAGCCGTTCTCTTCTGTCTGCCTCTCAGGGCTGCACCACAGACATTGTGGCCACCCCTGAGTTTCTAGGTCTTGCAGCTCCCCACCCTTACCTTCTTGAGCTCTCTGGGACAGAGCCAGTAGCTCCCTTTGGGGCCTCTAAGAACCCTTGTGTGGGCAGTGGGATCTCAATTTTTGCTTTCCCCTTTGGAAGGAGAACTGCTCCCTATGTCAACACCAATACCTCAAGGGTTTCATTTAAAAAACATCCAGGGGAGTGACCCGATTTTGAAATCCAAACTGTTTGCGTGACTTTAGGTTAAAGTCCAGGTATTGATATGCGCTGTGTTGCTTCAGGCGTGTTCCGCTCTCATGTTTAATTAGACAAGACTTCTCTGGCCTTGTCAGGCTTTGGCCCTTTCCTGAGATTCAGGTTTTCCCCAGCACGGAAGCACAGTACAAAATCAGGCGCTCTCCCTTAGTCCTTACGACAGTCCTGTCATATTATCCCCATTTTTCAGACAAGTTGAGGCTCAGAGAAGTTAAGTAACTTGCCTCAACAGCAACTGGACTGCTGCTGCTAAGTGGTGGATCAAGTTTCAAATTTATTTTCCTCTGACCTTAAGGCCTTTGTACGCAGCACTGTTTTTGGCAGCCTTTCTTCTTTTAAGGACTTTGCATTCTGAGACCAGGCCTGCTACTCAAAAACCTGAACTCAGCCCTGTGCGTGCGCACGCGCACATTCATCAAGCCTGTCTCTCTCTCTCTCTCTCTGTGCCTCCGCACTCTCCCTGTCTCTCTCTCTCTCTCTCTCTGTGCCTCCGCACTCTCCCTGTCCTTTCTTCCAACTACAGGAAGATCCTTGTGTTTTGTGGGGGTTTGGGGAAAACGGCCTGGCTGGGCTGGATGAGGTTATATTCAGCCTCAGACTCCATGTTCCCTCCCCCATTTCACAGGAAGCCTCTGGTCAAGAAGGGACAGGGGGCTTTCTTTGAGATTTCCTTCTGAATTTCTGGCCACCTTCATCAGTTTGGTATGGCTAAGGCCAAACTCCTCCGGCCCTCTTCCTCCTCCCCTGCTTCTCTTCCCTGCCTCCGCCCTGCGGTTCTACGGTATCGCAGTCACTAGACTTAGCCTGTCCACCCTGCTGTACATATTCTGTGGCCAGGCTTAGGTCAGGTCCAGTCTAGCTCATTTCAATTTTCTCATTCCCTCTCTCTGCCATGGTCTATTTATTTATTTATTTTTTGAGACGGGGTCTCAATGTGTCGCCCAGGCTGGCCTCGAACTCCTGGGTTCAAGTGATCCTCCCACCTCGAACTCACTGCTGTGGTCTTTTCATAGAACTGCTGATGCCAGCTCCCTTACCCATTGTTTGGACTATATCCCCCATACTCCTCCATCACCCATCTGACTTCCTGTTGCTCTTTACTTGGGCTTATTATAATGGTCACCATTTATGGAATGCCTACTATGTGCTGCTAGGAGCTGTACATTCATGAACTCTCATGTTTGCCACGACCCTATGAGCCACAAGCTATTATCGTCAATTCACAAATGAAGCTATGGAGGCTCAAAGAAGCTGAGTAACTTATTACACAGCTGTTAAGTAAGTGCTGGAGCTCAGAATAGGCGTCACATTGGCTTCTCACCCAAGCCTGGGTCCCTTCTCCATTGCCATGCTACGTCCTTATCTATACTCCTCGCCATTAAAACCCTTTTTGTCTATATTCTCTCCTCATCTCATTTTCTAAGTCCACACATTCTTCTGTGCTATTCCCAACAGCTGGAACAACTTTCAAACAGCTGGAGGACCACTCATCCTTTAGATCTCCAAACCATCAGTTACTCCAAGCTCAGCTTGAGTCTGCCTGCCTTCCTCAAGAAAATGGAAACGCATGCTCCCAAATCCTCAGCCCTGTTGGCTGGGCCCTCTGCAGCCAGCTCACACTGTATTCATCCACCCATAGTCCCGTGCTGGGTGCATGCCTGGTTTGCCTCGTAATCAGGAAAGGAAAACGGCACCTGGCTGTCCCCAACAGTCCCACCAAACCCTAACCCTGTGTGGCAGGAAATGTCTCGGAGAGACAAAGTTGGTCACTTTTGCACCTGCGGGGTCCCTCAAGCCTTCCTGGGGATCTGGCCCTATGGGGATGAGGGAAATCCTCGGCTGTGGAAAAAAGAGCGAGAGGAGATACAACTTTGAGCCTGGGAAGAGGATAAGAGTTGGGGGCTGCAGAGAGAAGCTAAGCAAAGCAGGGGCCTCGCCCCAGCTCACAGGGAAGCATGGAAGGGACCTAAGGGGCCAAATGCTGGGGTCAAGAGGAGGCAAGACCAGGGCCTCTCTGGACCCCCATTTCCGGCCCCCTGTGCCACATCAGCCCTCCCTGGCCCACCTCCCTCAGTCCCCAATCTCCTCACCTCCCCGACACTGCCACGCCTGGCTGCTGCTGCCCTTTCCCAGGGAATGTCTGCAGGCGTGTCCGCCCTATGCCACCAGGTACTGTCAGCCCAGCCCAGGGGAGGGACAATAAGCCCAGGGCCGGAGCCAGAAATGGCCCACAGCCCAAGAGGAACCAGACAAACATTAACCAGCCCCACCTCCTCCCACATGCAATCATTAAACAAGACTGGTCCCCTGAGCTCCCAATGGGTTTGGAGAGACAGGTCACGTACCCTGGAGTCACTGCCCTGTCCCAGAGGGAGAGAGGCATCATTGTCACCCACATGTCCGTGTTTAGTCTATCTGGGAAACCACACTGGTCCTGGACTCCCCACCATTCCTCAGCCTTCCTCCAACCCCGGCCTCAGGTGGCGCCACTGTGTGGCTAAGCTGCAGAGAGGGGTCCTGCACGGGGTGCCATCCTGGCCATCCCTTTAGCTCCCAGCCTCTAAAACTATATGCGGACGGGGAGGAAAAGCCATGGGGGATTCCTCCTGGCACCTGAGGTCAAAGTGGGAGCCGGCAGTGCTTCCCACACATATGGCAGTACCAAGGTGCCCTGTGGCCAGCTGCTTATTGTCCATGTCCCGAGTGGCTAGGGACAGACCAGAGTATTTCCAATCCCGTCCCAGAACCCTAAAACCTTCTCAGAAATTGCCTTCTACCCTTGACGCCAACGCAGTTGAACTGCAAAGTGTATCATGTGCAGCAATGATTCTTGGAAATCATTAAGGTAAACAAAGAATGTCAACCATTAACTGAGCGATCATTCTAGTTTCAAGATCTCCAGCACCAAGGGCGTGCCTGAAGACCCTACTAGTTCTGTGGCCTGAGTGGCAGCACAGAAATAAGTGAAGTCAGCAGAAACCGGTCCCCTGCCTTCTGCTCTTCACCCCAGCTCGAGCTAACTGCCAGAACGAGAGCCAGGGCCTCAGCTTCCCTGGCCCAGACTGGGCATGTGGATATGTCGTGTCTTTACTGGACACCTGCTAGGAAGCCAGCACAGGGCTATATGCGGGGATAGGTTGCAGAGGAGGAGAAAACATCCCAACTCTTCTTAAGGGATTTATCAACTTCCTGAGGAGCAAAGACCAAGACCCAAGAAGTTGCCACAAAAAATACCAGTGTGTGTTCAATTACGTGGTTCTACCTTGGACTGCTGAGGAGTTCAAAGAAGGGGAAAATGAGAGTAAACTGAAGTAATCAGGGAAGGCTTCCTAGAGCAGGTGAGGTTTGAGTGGAGAAGTAAAGGATGGGTAGGAGATGGAAAAGGGAAAGGTGGGCCTAGCATTCCAGGGAAGAGGAACAGTGTGAGGAGAGGCCCCCAGCAGGAATGAGTCCTGCAAGGAGGCAGGACTGTGTTGGGTGGCTCAGGGCATGGAGGACATTTAACGCCAGATAGGGCACGCCACTGTACTCTAGCCAGCGCGATAGAGCGAGACTCTGTCTCAAACATAAACACATAAATAAATAAATAAAGCTGGCCAGAGAGGGAATTCCTTCAGTGAGTGTCTGGTGAACTTGGTGTAAGGCAAAACTGAGCTAGACACCATGGTGGGGGGGACAGGCTGAATGCCATTCTTTGGTATTTGGTGATTCCTGCTGCGAGTACAGGTTGGAGTGCGCAAAGAGGACTAGCACTTCTTGAGTATTTAATGCATGAAAGGCGATGTTCAAAGTGTTTTGCAAGTAGCACTTTGTTTGATCCTCAAAATAACCCCATGAAGTAGGTACTATGCATATGCCCAGGGTACAGGGGCATTGAGGCACACAGAGGCTGAGTGATGTAACTGAGATCACCCGGCTAGTAAGTATTAATAACAAAGCTGGATTTGAACTCAGGTAATCTGGCTCCAGAACTTGTTCACTTTACCACTCCATCACAGCTGATGCGCTCTACAAGTCCCATTGAGAAACTGAGTAAGAAGTGGTCCCTGACTCCAGAAGGTTCTAAGCTAATACGACTGATGAGAAACTCACCTGAGTAACTGTAACAAGAGCGTAGGTCCCAAATGCCATATGCAGATGCCAGGCACTGGCAGGAGAAAAGGGTAGGTTTCATGGAAAAGGCAGAGTTGGCCTTGGGTCATAAAGGAGACGGAGGGACCAAACATTCCAGGTGACATGTGTTTAGTGAATGGTGGGCAGACCTGTTTGACCAGAAGAGAGAGCTCCTATAGCAGAGCTCCTAGGAAGGGAAACTGCAGGTCAGTATCAGTGTGTACTCATTGTTCCTTGGAGTTCTGGCAGGATTTCTTTGGGGTGCTTGTAGTTCTGGGCTACAGGAAGTCTATTTGAGTAGTCTGTAGCTTTATAAAATATACCATTGCTAGAACCAACTTGTCAGCTGCCTGTTTACTGTTACTCGAATGCATCTTCTGGATGAGGTGGTGCTGCTGCGGGAGAGAGGAAAGGAGGGGAGAGAGAAAGGAGGGGAGAGGAGGGAGGAGAGGGGAGGAAAAGTGCAGAGGAAAGGAGGAAAACAACCTCAGAGAACAATGTAAATCCATTTGCTCCTGGGAAACAGCTGAATTCAACCACTACGTTGAATCCTAAGCAGACTTTCTTCTGACAACGATTGTTTTGGGGATATATTTAAAAATTTTACCCCAGCCAGCTTATTTCCTGAGATTCACTCAAGGAAATCTTCATTAGATCTGAGACATACAAAGGTAAGACACCCTGAACACGAGGCTGCTGTCTCAGGCGGGGCTCACACATCAGCCCAAAAGAGGGCTTTCCCCGTGCCTGTTCCACCCAAGACCAACAGAGTTGACGGAGCAAACTGCTCGCACTGTTTAAGAGCGCATCTTACCATTACCATTGTCATAGTTCAGAGCATCGGACCTCAGAAGCAGCATCTGCAGGCTGATGAGAGCTCTGCTCGTTATGTCACAGAGCAGCGCGGCCGCCTCAGCAATGGCGATCGTGAGGCTTTCTCAGATGGCGCGCGCGGCAGCTCCGCCACACATGTGGAGTCCATCATCCAGCCCGTCCGTGGGCCTCATTACTGAACAAAATGTGGCATTTTGTATGGCTTTGATCAATGAGACAGCATTGCTGTATGACTCAGAAATCAAAGAGGACAGCTTCTAATATAAATGTTGCTTAAGACACACAGGCAAAAAAAAAAAAAATACAAAAAACAAACAAACAAACAAAAAAAAACCTCTTCCTAAATGGGGCCATAGGATTAAGGAAATGGTTAACCCTGAAAATCTGAAGAGCATTTCAAAAGTCCCTACTCCAGCTCAGGCTGTGGAAGATCATGCAAACTGTTCCCAGTAAGAGCTGCAAGGGAAAGATGGAAGTGTTCCTGTATTCATAATTGATTTTTTTGTTTGTTTTTGAGACAGAGTCTTACTCTGTTGCCCGGGCTAGAGTGCCATGGCATCAGCCCAGCTTACAGTAACGTCAAACTCCTGGGCTCAAGCGATCCTCCTGCCTCAGCCTCCCAGGTAGCTGGAACTACAGGCATGCACTACCATGCCCGGCTAATTTTTTCTCTATATATTTTTAGTTGTCCTGCTAATTTCTTTCTATTTTTAGTAGAGACGGATCTCGCTCTTGCTCAGGCTGGTCTCAAACTCCTGAGCTCAAACAATCCTCCCGCCTCAGACTCCCAGAGTGCTAGGATTACAGGCGTGAGCCACTGTGCCCAGCCCATAATTGATTTTTTTTAAGAGACAGAGTCTCGCTCTGTCACCCAGGCTGGAGTGCAGTGGCACAATCATAGCTCACTGTAATCTCCGACTCCTGGGCTCAAGCGATCTCCCACCTCAGCCTCCCGAGTAGCTAGGACTATAGGCACATGCCACCACACCCTAATGTAGAGACAGGGTCTCACTATGTTGCCCAGGCTGGTCTCGAACTCCTGGCCTCAAGTGATCGTCCTGCCTCAGTCTCCCTGGGATTACAGGCATGAGCTAGTGTGCCCAGCTCATAATTGGCATTATTTTTCACAAATCCTTTTCAAAAGGCCACATAATTGTATGAATGAATGTGTGCCCCAGAAATTCATATTCTTTGAAGAGGCCAACTTGAGGAGGTTAGCAATATTTTTCCAAGGGGGTTTCTAAAGAACTGTACCCAGATAGTGCACCAATTCACATAACAGGCATATAGCATTTGCTCTAAGGACAGTTTGGAGTGGGGAACAAAGGCAAACGTGTTTCAGCTCCCACCTGCCTGAAAACCTAATTGTGTGACATATCCTAAAACCATCCCCACATAGTCAGGATGCCAAACTCATTCAGCCAGTAGGAAAGCCTACAAGCGAGGTGGTGCTTCTTGAAGCCTATAGACTTGCTGGGAATGAGGGCCTCAAGCAGCACCATATCCATTCCCTGTAACTTGGAATTCATTTTGCCCCTGTTATTGTGTTTTATAAAGACCCTAATTCGGGACTTGAGGAATGATACTATATTTCTCTGATGTTGGATCACTGTACCAATAGAGGCTGTGTTTGCAAAAGACTCAAGAAAATTCCACATCCTTTCGCTAGATCAGGTAGCTAAGTGAAAAAAGTGAAATGGGAAATTGGAACTTTGGGGTTCCTGTCTTAATGTTGCTTGCATTCAACCCCTACAACTTAGCGTCCATCTCCTGCTCTTTCTTCCCTTGTCGGTGCAGAGCACTGTAGGACCTATGGAGTGGCACAGGGGTGGGAAGCTTCCAGGTTGAATCCAATCCTGGGTTTTTACCCAGAGAACTGAGGGGTAGTTGATAGGGGTGAGGAATCAGAGAGGAGTCCAGGTCAGAGCCAGAAAAATGGGGGACCAAGTGTCAAGTCTGAAGGGTGAGGTGAAAGGACACAGAAGAATTTAGCATGCTGTGCTAATAGTCCAAGTTTGGGCAGCCAACCTGATGAATCAATGCCCTACCCATTAAGCTGTTAATAGTTAAGCACATTTCCTTCCAGTTGTTTTTCCTTTATATACACACCCATCATTGAAATCATATTGTATACACAGGAGATTTTTTTCCCCGTAGGATCCTTTTCCAGGTTTTCCAAATAGAAATCTACTGGTCCGTCATCCGCCCCTCAAACTGAGGATCCAATAAAACATGTAAACCATGCCCTAAATAGAAGCCCTGCTGCTCTCCCCTTCTGTTGAAAGAATCTTTGGACTCCCCTGCTCCTCCCTCTGTCAGCCAAACTTGCCAACAATAACACCATGAATGCTTTGTCCAGACTCCCCTGCCTCAGTCATTGCCACCACTACCACTGCAACTTCCTGGAACCACCCAGCATTACCAGGTCAATACCTAGGGGAGTGCCAGGCTACTGACCAGCACAACTCATAGGAGGGATGGTGGGTTGTCCAGGTAGGAAACTCAGGTGGTTTTCTTCCTACTCCACCTGCCCCATCCAACCCTGCTGCAAATTCGAGGACTGATTCCTAGACCCATTCGGATATCTGAAATCATGAACCCCATTGCCTTCTGCCTGGAGCCCTGCACCTCCCTGTGCATGCATATCCACCCACCTTATCAGCGACAGGGAGCCAGGGATCCCTGGATAGCTTCATCAGGGTGAATTCCAGCACCTGGTCTAGGGAGAGAACTTTGGGCCACAGAGGCACCCATAAAAGCTTGAGAGCTTGAATACAACCTTAACTCTCATCCATAATGCTTTGTGCCTTCCATAGAGCCAACTCAGCTCCAGCCTCAGCCTATACAGTCGGAGTGGGGGTTGGAGTGACACAGAGGAAGATAGGATACAGTCCTATATGCCTTCTTTAAACTATCATGTCTGTCCCTGCAACAGGCTTTGAGCACCACATAAAATGGGAGCTCTAATACATCTTCTCCCCGTCCCCAACTCCTAGTGCTTGACTCAGGACTTTGCTTCTATCTTTTAACTAACCTACTGTCCTTAATCTGTTCCTGGCACCTGAACAAGACAATCCTGCTCCCAAGTCTCCCAGCCAAAGATTTTATCTCCCTTCTGTGTCCATATTGCCTTGCCCTTTGACTGAAGCTTGTGGTTCTCGTCTCTGGCTTTGCTGCCCTCCTCAGGTGCAAACCTCTTCTAGTTGGACATTCCTAGGATTCTCCTCCCTCCGCTCACCCCAGAAGTAGACATATCCACAATAAGGACTCCACAATCTGTGGGGCCTCTGCTTCAGATATAAAGTAAGGGCTTCGGACCCTCTGAAGAGGCCTCCATTTTGGTTGTTTTCCTCCTACAAAAGACAAGGATAATTGAGCTACTTCATTGTTTCCTAGGAAATGAGTGTTCCGTGGCATTGGATTTGCCAGCATGAAGACACTTCACAAAATGTCAAGCAGTTATTGATTTCTGAATCTGAGCTAGTGCTTTACAATAAACATAAACTATTCTTCCTCACGGCTGACATTCTGCCTCACAGTGTTGGGGCTGGGTTGAGCCATAGAATGCACTGGGGTTTGGCTTACTTGGAGAAAAACAATATTGTCTATGCAAGTGAGCTACACACATTGAGAAAGGAGCCCTCACTGTTGTCACATGAGTCACAAGAACTTCCATCACTACTGTACACTCATTACAAGCTTTTTTGGGGGGCTCTTTTTTTTTTTGAGACAGGGCCTTATTCTACTGCAACCTCAAACTCCTGGGCTCAAGTGATCCTTCCGCCTCAGCCTCCCAAGCAGTTGGGACTACAGGTGTGCACCACCATGCCCCGCTAACTTTTCTATTTTTTGTAGAGATGGGGCCTCACTATGTTGACCAGGCTGGTCTCGAACTCTTGGCCTCAAGTGATCTTCCCGCCTTGACCTCACAAAGTGCTGGGATTACAGGAGTGAGCCATTGTACCCAGCCTTGATCAGTTTTAATTATAAGTTTGTCTCTGAGCCTGGAAGAGCAATTTCTGATGTTGATGCCCTGATCTGGCTGCTACTTCCAATTCCACACTGTGCTGTACCCCTTACAGTGAAAATCTGGATGTCAGAAGATCTTCATAGCCTACCTCTCTTCAGAGTGCTCAAAGCCACCATACACAGTGTGGGGTTCCCAAACTGGATAGCATCTTAAACTGGGCTTGTGCCCTCTCTCTTTTCTTTTCTTTTTTTTTTTTTT
>NW_012133970.1:1391334-1392947 GCF_000956105.1 Propithecus coquereli
TTTTCGTTGTTTGGCTAATTTTTTTCTATTTATAGTAGAGACAGGGTCTCGCTCTTGCTCAGGCTGGTCTTGAACTCCTGAGCTCAAGCAATCCTCCCGCCTCGGCCTCCCAGAGTGCCAGGATTACAGGCATGAGCCACCGCGCCTGGCCCATGCCTTCCTTTTGCATTTCAATTCACATTTCCAATCATCTATTGGACATTTCCACCAGTCACTGGAATTTAGCTTGCAGTAAAATTAATAACAGCTAACACTTATCGAGTACTTACTCTGTTGTGGGTCCTGTGCTAAGCACATCGCATATGTCATCTCCTTTACATGTCATAACAATCCTACAGTGTAGATATTTTATTATTCTCATTTTGCAGATGAAGAAGCTGAGGTTCAGAGGTGTTAAATAATGTGTCTAAGGCCACATAGCTGGGATGTTGCAGACCCAGGGTTCTTCCTGATTCCAGAGCCAGGAGCTTAATAATTTCACTACGATTGATCTAAAATCAAGTCATTATCTTTATTTCCTGAATCAGCTCACCTCCCTTACTTCTCTATTTCTATTTCTCTCTCCTCCAACATCTTGCCACTGGCTTAGAACAGGCCCTCATCCCCTCCTGCTCAGACAATTATGGAAGTCTCTCAAATGGTCTCCCCACTTGCAGTTTTACCCCTCCAATTCTGGACATGTGACTGATCTGGCTTAAAAAAAAAAAAAAGACAAAAAACTCTAAAGGCTTCCCATTATTTCCATTATAGAATAAAGTCCAGACTCCTTAACATGGCTAAAAGACCTCCTTCACAGCCTCGGCCCTAGCAGCCCGCAGTGTGGCTGCACTCAACTGTTAGTCATCCCCAAACATGATAGACACATTTACATCTACATGCCTTTGTTCATGTGTCCCTCTAATGGAATGCCCTCCCCACCCTTCGCCAGGAGAACTTCTACTCATCTTTCAAATCACAGCTCTAATGTCATTTCCTCTGTGAAGACATCTCAGATTCCCAACCCCTTCTTCTGATAGAAATTATGTTTCTTCCTTTGTGCTCGTGGACCTCGATGTCTGTCTCCTACTACCTTGTATGCGTGCACTTTGGAGACACTGATCACATCCTGTTCCCTTCCATACCCTCCACAGCCAAGGCACCCAATAAATGTTTGCTGGAATGGAAAGAAATTTCAACATTCACCTTCTGTACATCTGTTATCTAACATAAGGTAGTTGATATTGCTACTTTTAAAAGAAATGCCCAGAATCTGATTTTCAGAAAAACTAGTCCACGCTCACTATCTTCACTTCCTTGCTCCCTGTCATAATTCAATCCACTGCAATCTGGCCTCTGCCCCCATTATCCACTAAAAGTGCTTTAACTATGCTCATAAGTGACTCCCATATTGGAAAAGCCAACAAATATGCTTCAGAGAGAACTTCTCTGTAGTATTTGATGCTATGAACAAATCTCACTTCTATAAAATGTCTCCTCCTTTGGCTCCCATGATGTCATTGGTACCATTCTCCTCCTTACTGTCCTTCTGTGGCTTCTCTGTAGATGTTCCCCAGAATTTTAGCCTCGTTGTCTCCTTATTCCAACACTCTTACTGAGGGATTTACTTGACTCTT
>NW_012133970.1:1392997-1399612 GCF_000956105.1 Propithecus coquereli
GGGTCTCACTCTTGCTCAGGCTGGTCTCGAACTCCTGAGCTCAAACAATCCGCCCGCCTCGGCCTCCCAGAATGCTAGGATCGCAGGCATGAGCCACCACGCACCGGCCTTCCTCATATCTTTTGACTCCTCTTTCTTTCTACCCCGTTGCCTTAGTACAGACTTGGATAATCTTCCAACTGGATTAGTAAATCTGCTTCCTAACTATCTCCCTACCTCCATTCATGGGCTCTTGCAATCCGTTCTCCAAACTTTCTTCAGAGTGTTGTTTTTTCTAGAATGTGTATCTGATCATGTCACTCCCTTGCTTAAAATCCTTCATTAGCATCTCACTGCCTTTAGGATAAAATCTGCCTATAAAACCATTTCCCCATTTCTTTACCAACTCTTCTTCATTCTTCAAAATTCAGCTCAGGTATTCTGCCCTTCACACGCAAAGGCTGAGGAGTGGTGAGAGGTAGTCAGTGAGCTTTTGTGCTAAATTCAGGAGCTTAGGTTTTATTTTTTTTCTTTTTACTCTTTTATTAACTCTAAGTAAGGGCAATATCTTGACAATCAATTAATTCATAATATAAGATTTGTCTAAATTAACAAACCCCAACTTATAAAATTGCCATTTATATATTCTATTGTATGGTTCCCCAGCTGTTATCTCCAAAGCTGTTAAGTATTCACCATCCAATCACTAAACTCTTTTATCTTTATCACACTGTTTCTTTCTTTTCACTAAGGTGTGCCATGCACGAGTTGTGGTCTTCCATGCCTTCCATTTTCCTGTCATTCGAGCTTAGGTTTTATTCTCTTCACTTTCTCTCTCTCTCTCCTCTTCTGGCCTGTATATCTCTGTGATAGCACTTCTCATAGTCCATGGTATTGTCCGTTTACTTGTGTGTCTCCTCCATTAGACAAAATACTTTTTAAGGGCAAGGGTCATTCATCTCCATATCATCACCTATGTGCCTGGCACATAGTAGGTGTTTAGAATAAATTCGATGACGATTGAATGAATGAATGGGGGTGGCCAGCAAAGAAACGACTTGAGGCCTTCAAGCTGTCCTTTAGCGGTCAGCATGAGAATCCAGTCATCTTTTTTATCTTGGCCATATCCCAGGCAGCACTTCCAGAATTGGAATGATCTGCACAGCAGTCTTAGCTAAAAGCTGTGTCCAGAATGGCCTGGAATAGACCCTACTACTGAGAGATCACAAAAGTGTCTCACACATGCCAACCCTACTTGACCTGCATCACCCATCACAGCTATCCACTCTTCCAAGGGAAATGATCCAAGGAGCTCAATCAAGAATCCCTTTCCAGGGAAAGATTAATTTCTGGATCATAGTAGCCTTCTTTTATAAATGGCTGCTAAGAGGCCCGCTGCCACTGCCTCACTCTTCAGCACCAGTCACTGTTCTCTTTAGCTACTTGTAACCCCCTGGCTGGGGATGATGGGCCTGCATTGGCCTCAGCTTATTTTAAAGAATGTGTGGACAAGAACCTTATGTGAGCTGTCACCCTTCCTACCTCATTACCCTCAAGCAAACTGTCAGGCTGAAAGTTACTGAGGCTGCTCTAAAGAACATTGTTGGAGATTCGCCAACAAGGTTTCCCAGATTTCTCTTCTCTCAACATGTCACTCCATGTTCAACAACAGGAGTTGGTTTTGCTGAATTACTAATGAGATGATGTCTCAAGACTTGGCTTCACAGTCCAGTTTTCATTTCCATAAATATTTTTTAAGTACCTGTTGTGTGTCAGGAACTCTGTTAGGGGCCACGGAGGATGCAAAATGAATGGAATAAGTCTCACTGGTTGCTCAACTGACTAGCTCTACTACAGGGTAAGTGAAATCAGTGTTAAACAGAGGTATTAGCAATATGTTGTGGGGACACGGGTGATAAAATGAAGGGGGATGGGAACTCACGTTTACTGAACACCTAACCATGACAGCAAGTCCTGTCACATATATTATCAGAGAGATTCATTCTGACCAGGGGAATCTGAAAAGTCTTCATACCCTAGGACATTTGAGTTGAGCCTTGGAAGATGAGTAAGAATTGGACAGGAGAAAAATCAAAGAAGGAACACTTAAAGCTGCAAGAACAGTATGTAAAAAGGCAACAAGGCATGAAAGTGCTGAGCTTTTCAGGGAACACAGAGTACTGGGCACGGCTGGGCCATAGGGTATAAACGTATAAAAGGGTAGTATGGGAACTCCACCAGATTTGGGAGGAGTTTTAATGCCTGGCTTGGAAATTTGAATTTTATTTTGCAGGCAATGAGGAATCACTAAAAGCTTTTCAATGAGGTGAATGAGAAGATGGAAATGATGCTTTAGGGAGATTAATTTGGCAGGATGAACCGGGAATTGGGTAGACTAGAGGTTGCAAAGGTAGGCAGGAGGCAGTGCCAACAATCCAAGCACGAAGTTATAAAGATTTGATCTAGGGAGGTGACAGTAGTGATGAAAAAGAAGTGACAGATCTAATGAGATTGCAAGAGGCAATATGGTGTGGTACAAAATTCATTGGCCTATGGCTCCAGTATCTCTGGGTTCCAGTCTTGACTTCCATTTTCAGACTGTGTGACTTTACCTTCCAGGGACTCCATTTTCTCTTTTGAAAAAGATGAAGCTTGGAGAAATAAGTATCTTTGCTCGAATGTGCTTAACCATTGTGCCGCATGGACATTCGTATAGGACTAATTGACCAGGCTTGGTAAAGGATTAGCTGACGAGGAGAATGGAGGTGCCGTTAATAGGACGGTGGAGTCCCAGAGGGAAGCTAGCCATATGGGGAAAGATGATGTTCAGACATGCTGAGTGTGAGGTGTTAGTGGAACATCTAGCTGACGTAGGAAGGGTGAGATAGCAGCGCTGAAGAGAGGCAAGGGCAGGAGATTTCAATTTGGCAATCGAAAGCCAAAAAAACAATACGAGAAGCCATGCAGACAGATGAGTTTATAGAAAGAGGAAGTGAGTATAGGAGAGCAAAGAGCAAAGAAGCATGGGAAGTGAGGAAAGAGCGGAAAGACAAGGAAGGAACAACTGGCCATGAACCTTGAGTAAGCACCGCTTCCATTTTTTGGCTCTGTAGTCTCGCCATTCGTAGAATGAGGGGGTTGGAGTAAGTAAGCTCTATAAGGCTCTCAGCTGTGACATCTATGCATAATCAGAGAAGATCGAAGGGAACAGAACACCATGGAAACTGAAGAAGAGAGTTTCTAAAAGAATGCTTTAAGAGGTCACTTGCATCCAATGCTGCAGCGGTGTCAGAGACTGAGGACTCAGTTGAAACCACTGATTTAGCAATTTAAAGATCCCCTCCAAGGTAAGAACCTCTCCCTGCCTCTCGTGCCACTAATTTCTGTACCCTTTTTCCTACCACCTCTAAATGTGAACATTCTGCAAAATTCAGTTCTCTGCCCTCCACAGAGGCTCAGCCACTCCCCTAGATCAACTTTTATCTCAGTTGGTGAGTCAGAAATCTCTAGTCCATGCCTTCTTTTTTTTTTTTTTTTTTGAGACAGAGTCTTGCTCTGTTGCCTGGGCTAGAGTGCCGTGGCGTCAGCCTAGCTCACAGCAACCTCAAATCCTGGGCTCAAGCGATCCTCCTGCCTCAGCCTCACAAGTAGCTGGGACTACAGACGTGCGCCACCACTCCCGGCTAATCTTTTCTATTTTTAGTTGTTTGGCTAATTTTTTTTCTATTTATAGTAGAGACAGGGTCTCGCTCTTGCTCAGGCTGGTCTCGAACTCCTGAGCTCAAACGATCCGCCCGCCTCGGCCTCCCAGAGTGCTAGGATTACAGGCGTGAGCCACCGCGCCCGGCCGGATTTACTTGACTCTTGATTTCAAGTACCACCTGTATGTTGATGACTCCTATAGCTCTATTTTAGGTTTTGCTGGTTCCTTCCCATGTCCACCTCTCCAACCCATTCCAGCTACTCCCAGTGTGAACCTCCATTTATCTGCAGACTTCCCTGCTCTTCTTCTGGAGTCTGTGTGAGGTCAGTGGATCTTCAGTAGTCTTCACTTCATATCTGAAAGGACTTCCAATTCATTTATACTCTGTTCTATGGTGAAGGGCAAAGGTGCCAGGCAGTCCTGTGAGTATATCAGATAGTGGCTATTTGTGGGTATAGTGATGTCCATCATAAGCACGATAAACTGAGATGAATGAACTCAATGAAAAATTTGAGAGAGTGAGAGAAATATTTAAATCATCCAGGTCCTTCCCCCACCCCCTAGCTCCATCACTATTTCCAATCAATGCACGTTTCCTGTAGTGAGATATCACAGGCAATGTAGATCTGCTGTTTTCTCTTAATTCATCTCCAGCCCCATGGGAATCTAATGACACCAAGTGGGATTTGAATTTACAGAATTTTCAGCAATGTGGCTTCTAATTGCATGCCCTCAAGTTCGTCAGGGGCTCAACGCAAGAAACAGAAATCTATCTCAAGCTATGTTGAATTTCTTGAGAAAAAGAATGTTGGTCTCCAGTGTGACATATTCCTCATGGATTTCTTTTTTTAGAGAGGCAGGGTTTTGCTCTGTCACCCAGGCTGGCGTGCAGTGGTGCAATCATAGCTCACTGTAACCTTGGACTCTTGGCCTCAAGTGATCCTCCTCATGGATTTTTTTAGGGTGAGTTTAACTATAATTGCTTGGGAAGAAGCAAAATTACAAAAAGGGGCGAGGAGTTGATTTAAAGGCAATTTAAAGAAAAAATTTAAGTAAATAATAGTATGAGCCGTCACATGAGTACAGAAAAAATTGTGAAGGTGATACTTGAATGACTAAAGTTTGGGAAATATTGCCAGAATATTCAGGTAAGAAATGAGCTAAACTGTGTCTTAGGGGAGTTTAGCAAGACATCTTGCATTGAATTGCAAAAAAGATTAAATCACAATCCAATTGGTTTGTGAGGGGTAGATCCCTGATCCTCACCTGCTGGACTCTAGAAGAGGGCTGAGAGAGCCTGTCCCAAGAGGGCAGGTTCATGGGCAGGCTCTTCAGGAATAGTTGGAGCAGGATAAGGATGAAGGCAAGGGCAGAACAGCCCTGACCTTGCTAGCTCTAGACCTGTGTTTTCTGTGGCCTTCTAAATATCTCCTGGCTGTTCCTCAGGCACCTCTACCGGTATGCTGAAGTCAGCTTGTACTGACAGCCAAGTGTTGATTTTTTTGAGACAAGGGTCTTGCTGTGTTGCCCAGGCTGGCCTTAAACTCCTGGACTCAAGTGAGCCTCCTGCCTCAGCCTTCTGAGTAGCTGGGATCACAGGCATGTGCCACCACGCCTGGCTTGTTAATTTTTTTAATAGGAAGACTTTACTAAAGACTATTGCAATAGGGGAGAGAGATCAGGCTGAACTCCAAATACAACAAGGACAAGGGGAGATTTACAGCCAAGAAGCAGGGTGAGGGGGGTCAGTGGATGGACAATTATTAAGCAGAGACATCAAGAGTAGGAAGATTCTTGCTAAACTGATCTAACAATCTTGCTAAAGGCAGGCCAAGGATTTAGACATTGAAGGTGGGGATGAAGAACTTGATCAGATGTTAAGGGTGATGAGACATCAAGAGTGGGGGATGGTTTAGCAGGGTTCTCTGCTAAGACTGGGCTGGGCAGGCCAAAGACAAGACAAGGACCAGAGTCGAGGTCTAGTCAAAAATAGGGCTCAGAGAAGCCTAAGTAAACTTTGGTCAAGGAGCGAGTCTTTGTCAATTCTTCCTCCCGTTCAAAAACCTGATAAGAGGACCTGACAAGGCAATTTAAAGAAAAAATTGACTAGAAAAGACATTCTTCTTTCCTCTGAATAATTTTAAGTCCATTTCTCATTTGGTTGCCTTTTGTTGGTTAAGGACCAGCTAAACCATGTGTTGAGATTTGGTAGTAGAGAATATTTGCTTGATGGTTTGTGCAGTCAGGTATTTAATGAGGGGGATTTCTATGAAAACAAAAGAAAAACAAAGATTGGTGGTTGGAGCAGACTGTACACTCAGTTTCTGAGTCCAGAGGGCAACCAGTTGAGTAGATTTATAAACACTGGGCTGAGGCATCTTTAGACGGTAGAGTGAGGACAACAGTGGCAACCCAAGGAATTTTCTGGTTTGCAGTTCTCGTGGTTATTTCCTGGAGCAGAGCATGGAAGATGCAGGTATTCTGGTGAACTTCCTGAGTGGCCCACACGGCAGTAGGCACAAAGGTTGTCCACACATGATTTGTTGTGGTGATGACTCTTTTGAAGGCTTATACCAATCTCTGCTTTGGCTTGCAGAGCTTCTTTAGATCGTGGTGGGGAAGGTCAGCTACAAGACAATCTAATCCAAAGGGTCTGGGCAGTCAGGTTTTTGTTCTCAGTGGCACCAAGTCAGGAGGGTGGGAGAAAAATTGGAAACATCAATTTGGAGAGTTGTAGCTAGATATTGAAGGAAACTAGAAGAATTGAGAATTTGGTAAGGACTGACAAAATGTGCAAGACAGCAGGATCCAGTCCAATTTACAGGTAGATAACAAAGTAGAAAGTATAATGTAGTTTGTCAAGAAGTGAAAAATATTGGCTGGGCGGGGTGGCTCACGCCTGTAATCCTAGCACTCTGGGAGGCCGAGGCGGG
>NW_012133970.1:1400476-1481823 GCF_000956105.1 Propithecus coquereli
GTCTCCTTAGATTTGGCCTGATTGTTTACATAAGCACAGACAGAATGGTATTTAGCCACATGGACCTTTTTCAGGTTGCTTTGCTTGAACTTTCCATAAGGAATCTCAGATTTTTTTATCTTTTTTTTTCCCTACCACCCTCCTAAATCTCAGATTTTTAAAAGCCTTCTGGAGGCTAGGAAGCCAAGCCAAGAACTTGCCATCGGATTTCACCTGCAGTACCTATAGATTTGGGTGAATTCCTCTCTTCTTAAGGTCTCCAAATATCCTAAGGTTCCTGGGCCTGCCAGGAAGCGCCCTTGTTACTTACCTGTAAGGCTGGGGATCCTGTAAGCCAGGTACCAGGCAGCTTTTCTCAAGAGGGCTTCGTAAGCATTTGGTCCATAAAGCCAATCTTTAGTTCCTTAAAACTGTCTGGTCATATCCGATTCTTTGTATATAATCCTCAAACATGACATTCTAGTCAAAGTCTCCGTTATAGAGCCAATGTTTCTGGTTATGTCCTATTATAAGGAAGATTGATTCTTTTTTTTTTTTTTTTTTTTTTTTTGTCTCACTGTGTTGCCCGGGCTAGAGTGAGTGCCGTGGCGTCAGCCTAGCTCACAGCAACCTCAAACTCCTGGACTCAAGCGATCCTCCTGCCTCAGCCTCCCGAGTAGCTGGGACTACAGGCATGTGCCACCATGCCCGGCTAATTTTTTTTTTTCTATATAGTCTTAGTTGTCCAATTAATTTCTTTCTAATTTTAGTAGAGACGGGGTCTCGCTCTTGCTCAGGCTGGTTTCGAACTCCCGAGCTCAAACAATCCGCCCGCCTCGGCCTCCCAGAGAGCTAGGATTACAGGCGTGAGCCACCGCGCCCGGCCATGGAAGATTGATTCTTATTGCACTTATGCAAATCATTATATTACCATGAAAATAAGAATACTCAATAAGAGTTTCCAGATTCTGGAGGGATGAGGCAGGGAGAAAAGATAAATCTTACATTTCTGCTTATAAAAAGTATAATCTACTGGTTGTTACAAATATAGATAACTGAAGGGAAAAGAGAAAGGGGTTCCTTAAATTCAGCAGCAACATTCTAAACAAAAACCATAATAATCCTTCATTGGTTCATTCAGTCCCGTGTAATTAATACTTGCTCTGCTTGATCTTGGGTTAGCAGTTTTATGAAACCGTCAGCTTCTCCGCTAGAGTTCTGGAAATCCTGACTTAGTCCAGTGGTATGGTCTCAAAGTTATAAATAATGCCATCAGAAGCCTGTGCCCCCACCTGGCATGGCCCTTTCCATGGGTCTCTGAGACCAATTTTTAAATTTTTAGGAATTTTGCGAGGGGGTTGACATCATATTGGTGGCTTGACGTTGGCCATGGTGGGAGTATTCACACCACAGAAATTTGTAAATCAAGGCTCCCCCCGCCACCCGGAGCTAGTAGTTAAACATCTTCCAGCACACCACTGGGCGTCTCCAACTCAACATCTCCCAAACCAAACTCCTCCCCAAAAATCTGCTCCCCATCCTAGATTCCCAATCTTTGTGTGAATGATGTCACCATAGACCCAGTTTCTCAAGCAAGAAATCTTTTGAGTTGTTCATGACACCTTGGTCCCCCACACTGACCACATCAATCACTGAGTTTTGTCAATTCTCCCTCAGAAATGTTTTCCTGAACTAATCCTCTCTATCACTGTGATCAAGCTCCCACCACCCTTTGCTTACACAATCGCAATAACCTCCTGAGTGATCTGCCTGCCTTCAGTGCATCTGGGTACAGTTTCCCATGTGGTCTTCCTAGAACACCCCAGGGCAATCCAGTCACTGGCCGACATCAAGACCACAGCAGGCTCCCCCTTACCTACGGAAGAACATCCAAGAACTTCAGCAGTGCCCACAACAGCCTTTATATTCTGGCCTCAGATCTGCTTAAGACTCATGTTCCCCACCTCTCCTTACCATATGGTGTATTGTCCTGTATGAATTGCTTACTGTTCCCCAAATGTGCCCTACTCTTTCAAAACTTTGGGCCTTGGCCCATGTTATTTCCTCTGCCTGGAACCTTCCCCACTACTATGAGCCTGGGAAATTTATCCTCTTCTTTAAAGACCCAGCTCAGAGTTGACATTCTTTTTGAACTCTCTCAAGAAAAGTTAGTATTCCCCACCCCCACCCCCACACAGTCTGTTTGTGCCTCTAATACAGAACTTATCACACAGTATTGTAGATACTGTTTTACAGGTCTGGCTCCCCTACTGGACTGTGTGTTACCTCAGAGCCTAGCGTAGCACTTGGAACATGGCAAGAGCTCAAAAAATGTTGTTGAAAGAATAGATGGAAGGGTGAATGAGTGGAGTTGGCCCCTAGCTCTCATAACTGGCCCATTTCCTACTTCATTGCATAAAAGTCCTCGCCTTAAGCCCCTAGTCTGGTGCCCCCAGCTCCTGAGTCCTACCTCTGTGCCATGTTTGGCACCTTAGTCTTCACAGGAAGAGTACTTTGTCTAGCTCTTGCCAGACCTTTTGACACCTGGCATCCTGTTCTGGAAGCTCAGGCCCCATGGCAGGGCCTCTGTTGCTGGCTGCCAGACACTCTGGCTGCCAACCACCTGCCTGTCTGGGCTTCCTCCTAGTCTCTGCCGCATCCTGGTTACCCAGATGCTCGCTCTACCTGCTTGTCTGAATAGCTGGCTGGGGCTCTTCTGCTACTTCTGGAATCTTCTGCTTTACCCTGGCCCATCTGTTCCCAAAGTTCTGACCCTCCCTGTTCTAGCTTCCCCTGCCACCAAAGGAGTCACCATTTCTATCACTGTCCACCTAGGAGATTAGGTAGAACTTACTGATTCAATTCATGGGCTCCAGACTAACTGTCTAGATTCAAATCTCACCTCTTTCACTCACACCTAGTTGTGTGATCTTGGGGCAAGTCACCTCATCTTTTGAACCACAGTTGACTGGCTCATCTGCGAAATGGGTGTGATAATGATACCTACATCCTAAGGTCACTGTGAGATTTAAATAAGATAATGTGTGTAACAGAACACCTGCCACATAGTAAATACTCAAGAACTATTTTCTATCATTATTCTTTTTTTAAAAAAAAAGTTCTCCATCATCCTGAATATTTTCTATCATTATTATTTTTACGTTTCCAGTATCTAGGACAGAATTGACACTAAAAAAATGTACATTGAGAGGGGAGGAGGAGAAGAAATAACAATCACTGGTTATTCAGTTTCCTGATCAAAGTCTACTCCATCTGCTAATTCCATTCCCACCTGAGGATGCAAATATTATACCTTATGGCCATTTGGTTCTGTCACTCAGCTATTTCTGAAATCCCACCTCCTCAAGGAATCCTTTGCAGTTGAGAGCCAATAGCTTTGCTGGTCCCAATCTGCCTAAATAGATCTAAAACTCTCACAATTGCTCACCCCCACTTTTCACCGCAATTACATGCATTTATCCTGATTCTTTACCCCCAAATTGCACCGGTCCCCAGATGTATGGCCAGTGTGAACATTTTTGGATTACGTGTTTTACACATTAGCCCACTTTTCCCCCACCCCGCGTGTATGTGCTTTCTGCGTTTTCGGTATCACTCAGCCCTTGTTGTCTCTGATAGTCAAGGCAAGGACTGTGCGTAAACTAATGAGGACAGAGTCTTGGACCGAGAAATGCCTCAGAAATGTTTTGTGATGAGGATGAAGGAGAGGAGCTGGAAGCAGAAGCTGGGGAGGGGGTAGGATTTGTGTCTCCACTTACTCTTCACCCGGCAGGGACAGAAAGCATGCTGCCTCTTTCCTGTTCATTGGCTACATTCCTCTCCGAGGCCAGAGGGGCAAGCCTGGACAATGCAAATGAGCCTTGGATGGGACGTAGCCAAGGGGCCTCCTAAGGGAGAGTAGCGGGGCTGGCTAGGAGGGAATAGAAAAGGAAGGTGGCTGCGTATTTCTTAGCACCTTCTTTGTTTTCCCAAGCCGCAAACTGCTCTCCTCTCCCGGAGAGCCAATACCAAAGTGCAGAAGCTCTCTCAGGATGTACACTTGAGTCAGAGCCCTCTGCAGACTGGGTGGCCCCTGCGTCTCTCACCTTTGGTATGATACTCAGACTGGGGGGGGATTTATTGTGCATCCACTATGCACAAAGCCCCACACAAGGCAGTGTTAAAACTAGGTGAAACTGGAAGCTTTCAATCACACGCTTTAGCTGTGGGATAAGAGACGTAGCAGCCAAGTGGTGATGACTGCCTGAGCCTAAGAGAGCAACTGAGGCTACAAGAAGCGGCCCAAAGGGGACGAATTCAGCCAGTTCCTTGCCAACTTCCTACTATAGATCTTCTACTGGCTTCACTTGACCCTATCCAGAAAAGCACGGCTAGGGTCCCTCGCCGGGGTGAAAGTCCATTCATTCACCTGTTTAAGTGGTCTGAGTCCAGGACACCTGCTTAGTTCAGCCTCAGCTCCCTACTTTCCTTGCCCCCCTTTCCCTTCCCGCTCCCCTCCATTAATGACAGAACGTCTGTTTCCTCTTTAGGGCTGCAGTCCCCCGCAAAGTTGTCACATGTGCCTGATGCAGATGCCCGAGAGACTCACAGAAATGTTTGCAAACTTCCAGCCCTAACTGCACCTCCCTGGACTCCTCCCTCAGTGAGGCCGGCTGTTGGGTCAGGGCAGCTTGACCTTTGCGAGGAACTCGGAGCTGCCGCGGGGGTCTGGAGTTGAACTGGAAACAGAGAGGCAGAAGCCCCGCTACCTTTTCTCCCTCCCTCAACCCCGTCATGTGGTAGGGAAAGCGGTAGGGAAAGCGTAGAGAACAGCGAGGGGTTAAGCTCCTTATAAGGAAATGCATCTTCTCTTTCCCCTGTAGAAATTGTGCTTTTTGCTTCTATACGTTTAAAGTACGCTGTAAAAACCATACCGACAGGATTCACAAAATCCATTCCCCCAAGCCGGGGGGGGGGTGGGTGCCACCTAGGAGCGAAGGGAGACAGGACGGGCGGGACGGGTACAAGGTAGGCGAGTGTGCGAAGAATTTGAGGGATGAGTCATCAGAAAGAAGCTGGGAAAGGGAGCGGAACTAGTAATCTGGGCTGGGAAAGAGACGAGCATTCATTAGACGCAGATGACGTCAATCACGTCTGCTCCGCAAATCACCTGAGAGCCTGACGGGCCTCTCAGACCGGAAAAGGGGTCTTGCTGGGCGGGCTAAAGCCTTTGAACTCGAAAAAGGCAGAGCGCGAGCTGCCGTCAGAGCAGTCGGGCGCCGCGCAGGCAGGCTTCGTAGAAAGATGGCGTTTGCCATCAAGGTCACATGGCTACTTTAGGGGACTGAAAGGAAATAGTAGCTGAGAACAATAGGAATGGCCACCACAGAATCAGATTTTCAGAAGCAGTCTCGATTCCAAATGTTTTTTCCAATTCGTATTTGTCGGAACACACGTCCTTAAAAATGGCATCAAAACTGTGAAGGGGTGGAGTTTACAGGGCTCTTCTTCAGGGAGCCCCAAAGCGGTGAGGGAGGGTCGGAGAAGCCCAGGGGCCAGGGTGACTGCGGAACCAGAAGGCAGCACGCGCCAGGACAGAAGCGCCCATTAGGGCCTCTGCACCGAGAGCAACAGAGGAAGCTGATTCCACCGGGGACTGAATCTCACCAGATCTGTGTCAGCCTTGAGTCTAGGCAGCTGGGTCTAACCTCTGACCTCTCACGTGTTTGGAAAGGTTGCCCTGGCAAAAAAGGACTTGGTTAGGTGCCCTGTTACATTGTACCAAATAAGTTCCTCTGTGGTTAAACTTTAGTTGATCCAGGATAAGAAATGTGAGCTTTATAAACCCATTTGTCTGTTCTTTCATTACTTTTTTTTTGTTGTTACTTTCTTATCCATTAGTTTCCTGGCAAATGTTATTTGTGAAAAGTTGTATCCTGGTCTTAACTAAAGGATAAACAGGGATTTGTTCACTTCTTATGGCCCTCTGGTTAGGGGGCTTCCATTCATGAACCCCTGTATTGTAGGGACCAGGGAAGAGCTGAGAAATATAAAAGTAGTAATCCAAGGGTTGAAGCATTCTAATCTAGTTAATTCTTTCTTTCTTTTGCACTTCAGCCATTTTCATGCCCGCACCTGCAATGGACAATCCCAACTGAGAGCTGACCCAGGATTTACCAACACCCAGAAGAGCCCGAGAGGGCTCAGCCTTCAAGGGTACCTGGGAATGGAGGCAGTGGCAGAAGGATTAACCTTTTTACTAGCTTAGTCTTGTCCTTATTCAGCTCTGGCCATCCCAGTTCAAGCCATCCCCTCAAGCTACCCTCTACTAATACCCCCTTATGAGGCATCATCAGACCACTCCAGTTTTAGTTTTATTGATCACTTTGAATCTATTTAGGAATGGGGTTTGAGGGAAAAGGGGGCCACCATCTGTTCTATTCTCTGAGGCACCATTTCTCCCTCCCCTAACCTTTTAGAGGGGCTATAGGAATTCTAAGGGAACAGGTTTCTTATGGAGGAGTCATTCTAGCCCAGTTATTCTAGAACAGTATAGCCCACTCAGGAAGCAACAGCACTTAAACCTGAGCTCACGGGGAACCGGACCTGTTTATTGTTACTCCTTTGGCCGCCCTAGAGGCTCATGACAATTTCTCTTGGTCAGGTCAGAGAGAGAGAGGGAGAGAGATATCCCGTATCATCTGTGTCAGATATTCAAGCCATTGTAAGAGAATGTGTGTGTGTGTGTGTGTGGAGGGGGAGTGTGGGGAGGGGGAAGACATGATAGACTCAATTCTGCAGTACTTTGGGGAAAATACACATTCCCTGGGGTTCCCTGGGAAAAATAGAAATTTTAACAACACAGGAAAGGACAGCCACAGGCCTGGAGCAGCACTTTCCCTTTCTCCCTCTTTTGGATTTATACAGACCCCAGAGTGGCCGCCTCTACTCTACTGGAAGAAGCCAGTCCCATCCCTAGATGCTGGGCGGCAGTACAATGCTCTAGATTTAGGAAGGCGGGGGCAGGAGGCTGCTACCCGAGGGTGCTATATTATGTTTTGACACCAGGTGGCACCAAATCATAACCATAGCTCCAAAGACACCATCAGGAAATGGACCTTGAGAGCCCTTGAACTGTTTTCTTCTCCCTCCCTGCTCCCTACATGGAATTGAAGAATAAGAAGAAGACTTTCAGATATGGTGGATAACCCTCCTTCAATGAAAACTCCTGAATCCTTAAACTGGAGCCACTTCCACCAGAGACCTACTTCTTGGCTTTAGATAAGGAAGAGGTGATTTTCCTGAAGTCTTTCCAGATGCCTCCACTCTACAAAAGAGTTGTTTTTCTCCAAGGACGTCAGCTGAAGAACAACAGACATGAGACCTAGGAGGCTTCGCTTGAATTCTAGTCCTCCTTCTGAAGGACGGAATGATCAATTATGGGCATGCCGGGAATGACCATGTCTAAAAAAATTGTGACGTGGCTGGCCAACCTCACTGCCTCTTACACTCAAACAGGACCGCTTCCAGCACCTCAGATGTGTCCATAAATTCCCATTCCTAGGCTCCTCCACCTGGAATGCTGTCCTCTCTCAGGTGTTTCTATCTGTCACATCCGTCCCATTTGTCAGGGTAAGGATTGAACTCCTTGAAGCCTTTTTGGTTTCCCCCAGTCTGAAGGGACTGCCCCCTCTTCTAAATTGCCATAACAACTTGTGCCATTTGCTCTGACTACTACTTAATATTATGACTGTTTGTGAACATCTCTCTCCTACAAGATTGTGAGCTCCCTGAGGGCAAGGACTATGTCTTGTTTATCTTTTTTGTACCCTATACTGATGAACACGGAAGGCGCTCAATCATAATAATAATATTTTACATTTGTATAATGCTTGCAGTTTACAAACCACGTTCACATACATTTTCTCGTTTAATCCTCACAACAACCCTGTGAGGTAGGTGTTTTCATCCCTGTTTTACAGATGAGCAAGCAGAGAAGTTAAACGGCTTGCCCACGGTCATACAACTAGGAAGAGGCAGAGATGGATTTGAATGCAGGTTTTCTGACCTTAAATCCAGTTCTTTCAACTTCCTGTACCTGAGCTGTTGCTGGCAATTCCTTCTTGGAGAATGAAGACACAGGGCTCATCCTGGGGACTGGGGAGAAGGGAGGAGATCTAAAGGTCAAACTCTTCTCCTTTCATTCCCACTTCTTCCTCCTCCTCACTCCCGGATTCCAAAGAGGATTTCAGAATGCAATTTTATTTTGTTTAAGAATGTCCTGGTGTGAGATGTCCTTGTGGATAAGAAGGGAAAATGTGGGGTGAAGACAGGACAGTAGGGTGTATTCACAGCTGGTGACTAATGGATCTTTGTCAGCCTGGAGGGAGGTCCCTGCCTATCCAATAATTTAATTAATGACTTGGATGAGGACATTGATGGCATGCTGATCAAATTTGTAAATGACATGAAGCTGGTTTCAGGAAGATCCCAAGAGGCCATAATGAACCAGGAAGATGAAATGCGATGTTTCATAGCTGAGTCCATCAAAACCAAATGCACAAGTGCAAGGTAGGAGAGACATGATTTCATAACAATCTGTGTGAAAAGCTTTAGGTGTTTGTGGTGGCCGTAAACTCATTATTTTTGACACTAGCTGCCCAAAATGCTAATGTGTTCAGGTCTAGAATGGGAGAGCTTACAGTTCTGCTTTCTTCTGCTCTGTTCTGACCACAGTGGAGGATTTTCTTTAGTCTTGGACACCATACATGAACAAGGACATTAGCAATCTGAAGCATGTACAAAAGAGAGGGATCAGGAGTGTGGGAAGACTTAAAAATCATTGCGTATGAACTACCGGAGCTGTTTAATCTGGAGAAGGGATCAACAGGGTGATGGTGGTGGTTTGGGATCCAGTTTGCAAATACAGGTATTGGAAGGTTCGTAATGTATAAGGGGGATTCACCTTGCTTTGCTTTGTAAGAGGGCATGATCAGGAGCAAAGGGTGGGTGCTATGGGAAAATCGATTTTGACTCAACGTAAGGTAGAACTTCATAATGGTTCACGATCATCCAATATGCAATGGTCTGCTTGGAGAGGACAAGATTTTCCCATCATTGAAAGTTTTTAAGCAGAGGCAAGATAACTGCTTGGCAAGGAGGTTACAGAAGGGAATCAAGCACCAGATCATAAGGGAGGAGGACTAGGCAACGACTAAGGCTGCTTCTGACACAGCAATTTGGGGATTCAAGTGCAGGGGGATGGAGGTGAAAATAGTTGTAGCCCTCAGAGTAAGTACCTCTTAACTAGTTATCATCTCTGTTCCCAGTCTCTCCTCCTCCAGCACACCCGGCATCCAGGCTCTGGAAATATTTTCTTGAATATTCTACCATGAGACCTTTCAGCTCAAGTGTGATGGCATCTCAGAAACCCTAGAAGTCATTTGGTTCAGTCCGTTGTTACTGCCTTTGCATCACCCACACGGAGTCACTGCTTGAATCGATGGAGATGAAGAGCTGCCTACCTTTGGGGCCAGTCCATTCTAACTGCAGAGAGTACTACCAATCGTTAGAAAGTTCTTCCTAAACACAGCAAAGTGCTCATATCAGGATGCTGACATCAGGACATTTTTTTTCTTCCATTTTTGAAACTGTTGGTAATAAGTTTGAAAGGACTTCAAGAGGCTGGAATCATGAGCTGAAACTTTTATTATAATGATTCATTGTAAAAAAGAAAGGAAAAAGAGCATCTTCCTCATGTTGAACCAAAACCTGCTTTCCTATAACTTCCATCCATTAGAACTTGGAGCCGTTGGAGTCACGCGGAACAAATCTACAGCTTCCTCCTCCCCCTGTGCCCAGCAATGACTTGCTGATAGTAGATAAATTTCTCCTGGGATTCTCTAGTCCTCTTGTTATTCTCACCACTATTCTCTGAATATACTTTTGTTAACATCTCCCTTGAAGTCTGGTGCCCATAACTGAACAGAGGGCATCAGGTGTGGTCTGACCAGTGCAGAATAGCAGAAGGTGATCACCTCCTTTATTCTGAATGTTATACCCTTATTAATACAGCCCAAGGTCACAATGCTTTTTGTGGCAACCAAACCCCATGCTTTCAACTCATGAAGACTCATGATGAGCTTTCATTTACTCTGAAAACCCTCTAAGCCACATCTCTCACATCCTATATTCATACTGTTACATTTTGGAATACAAATAAGGGAATTTACCAGCTTTGTATAATTTGTAAATTTGATCTAGTGACACTAAAACTGTTCAACCAGTTAAGAATCTGCCTAGGTTTACCTTTCCCATCCCACATTTCTCCACATTGTCCCAAGAGTATTGAGAGACTGTTTTTTTTTTTCTGTTGCATGTTGTACCTGTTTTTTTTTTATTTCAGCATATTATGGGGGTACAGATGTTTAGGTTACGTATGTTGCCCTTGCCCCCCCTACCCCCACCAAGTCCGAGTTTCAAATATGTCCATCCTTTGGGTGGTGCGCATTGCACTCTTTGTGTATGCATATACCCGTCCCCTCCTCCTTCCCCCCTCCCCCTCCCCCCTGCCCAACATCCAATAGATGTTATTCTTTTTTTTTTTTTTGAGACAGAGTCTCACTCTTTTTGCCCGGGCTACAGTGAGTGCTGTGGCGTCAGCCTAGCTCACAGCAACCTCAAACTCCTGGGCTCAAGCGATCCTTCTGCCTCAGCCTCCCTAGTAGCTGGGACTACAGGCATGCGCCACCATGCCCGGCTAATTTTTCCTATATATTTTTAGCTGTCCAATTAATTTCTTTCTATTTTTGGTAGAGACGGGGTCTCGCTCTTGCTCAGGCTGGTTTCGAACTCCTGAGCTCTAACAATCCGCCCGCCTCGGCCTCCCAGAGTGCTAGGATTATAGGCGTGAGCCACCATGCCTGGCCAATAGATGTTATTCTTATATGTGCACTTATGTGTTGATCAGTTAATAGCAATTTGATGGTGAGCACATGTGGTGCTTGTTTTTCCATTCTTGGGATACTTCACTTAGTAGGATGTGTTCTACCTCTTTCCAGGAGAATAAAAGAGGTGCTAGATCACCATTGTTTTTTGTGGCTGAGTAGAGCTCCATGGTATACATATACCACATTTTATTAATCCACTCATGTATTGATGGGCACTTGGGTTATTTCCACGTCTTTGCAATTGTGAATTGTGCTGCTATAAACATCCGGGTGCAGGTGTCTTTCTTATACAGTATCATTTGCTCTTTTGGGTAGATGCCCAGTAATGGGATTGCTGGATCGAATGGTACTTCTACTTGTATGAGAGACTGTTTTATTGAGCTCCAGATACACGGTGGGTATAGCATTCACCTCATCTACCCTTCCGGTCACCCTGTCAAAGGAAATGAGCTGAGTGGGGTATGATTTGCTTTTCCTGAATCCATGCAGGGGCTGAGTGATCCTTGCTTCCTTTTTAAAGTGCTCACTAACCATCCTTTTAGTCATTTGTCCTTGACTCTTGCCCTCACTCGATATCAAATTGATCTATAATGCGTGGAGTTCACCTTTTCCCGTCTGTAAGACGGTGCGGCCGTGATTGTCCGTCTCTAGGCTGCGTGAGCACCTCTTCCATTCTCCACGGGGTTTTGAAGCCACCACCAGTTGTCCTGCAACTTGGGCTGCAAGTCCTTGAAGTGCCCTGGGCTGTTATTGGCTCAGACTGTGAGACGGAGTGAGACCAGCTTAAAGCTCTTTCAGACCAGACTGCCTTCAAGAGCTTCTCTCTGGTGTTCGCCTTGTCCTTTCTACTCCGAAAATCCTTTTCCTTGCAAAAGAGAAGGAGCAGAAGAGGAGCTGAGGAGGTTTTGTTTTCTCACCATAAAACCGTTAGGAAATGAGTTCGGTCAGGGTGTCCCATCGCTCATCCAATAATAGCCCAACTCTTGTGCTGTGATGAGGACCTCCGCAACTTGTCTCGCCAAGCTGATGCCACCGTTTAACTTGCATCAGGCCAGTCCCCTCACTGCTCCTCAAGCATGCCTAGACCTCCTCATCTCCGCACTCTGGCTGAGGGTTTTCTCCCAATTTGGAATGCCTACTACTCTCCCCACCCAAATCCCACCATGGCCTTTCTTAACAATTTCTCCAGTCTCTTTAGCCTTTACTATACCCTTAAAGCCAGCTGCTAAATTATGGATGCCATTCATTTTATCATGGCTGAGTTTTGTCTTCCTGACAGCATGCATCCCAAAGTGGGTGTCTTTTATACCTCATAGTATGTAAACTACACAGGGCCAGGCCTGTGGTCCTAGCAATGAGACTTCCTATGGAGATTTCCACAGTAACCAACCTCTGACCCTTCACACACACCACAAATTCAGATCCCATAATGGCTGTGTCCAGCTCCCTAAAGGACCAAAATAGAAACCGGATAAATCTAGGGATGTGGACTGGACCCAATCCGGGCACTAATGATTTTTGCAATGTGAAATAAAATCCAAGCATATCCTCAGCTTCTCTTCAAACAAGGAGCTGGAGCTGGACTTTTTAGCTGGGCTCAGGGCTGGCAGTCAGCAATAGAGCTGAGAACCCCAAGCTACACAGCTCAGAATTGCTGTCAATCAGATCGAAATCCTGCCTGTCTTGAAGGTCACCTCCTCCACCTAGATTTTTCAAAGGTATGAAGACCAATTGTAATCTCTCACTGATGGGTCACTAATAGGATTGAAACTGGGTTTGCTATGGTGCCTTGAGTGTTTAAAGGAGAGGCAGTGTCTAAATCTTCCCCAAAGAGAGAGCCTCCTAACTTGGAGACACATCCTCCCTCCCCCCAGGAAAGGAGGCCCAGTCTGTTAATATCTCAAATGAAGCAACCAAAGGATGGAAAATAAGAACAAAGACTCTGAATTGACCTCAAAAGGTCATGTAATCTAGCCCTCTGCTTTCAGGAAGATGAAAAACACCAATGCTTCCCTTAGTAGCCATCTGTTCAATTTGGCAACTGTTATTGAGGACTCACTAGGTGCCCGTGATCATCTCTTATCTATAGCAAAGTTCTCCCTTGTGTTTCACTTAATCTCATTTCCTCCTCTATCATTCTCAGAAGAAATGGAGAACAAGTCATCAGCTCTGTCCTTATTTAGGAGTTATATTTTTGAAGATGGTCAGAGCACGCTTGTCACATAGTAGGTGCTCCACACCGTTGAACATTCCCTCATCAGATTTCTCCTTTCAAAATGAAAACACACACACACACACACACACACACACACACACACACATGCCCCAGCAAGTCCTTTGGCACATTGTGTTTGCTCTTCTCCAGATCCTCTCCAGCTTTTCCACATATACTACAGATATGTTGACCACGGATAGACCCATCACCCTTTGAAAGGCATAATCAATGTCAGGTAGAGTAGAACAAGTTGAGTAGGACCATGGGAAGGGTCATATATTACTGGGCTGCATTCTAGGTCTGTTTCTAACACTAACTGTGACGGGCTTTTCTCGGCCCATTTCCCTAACTACAAAATAAGTGGATTGGACTCAATGATTCAGGTTACTTCCAGCTCTAAAACTCACACTGTTATTACTTCCCAGCAACTCCGTGGTATATTTTTGTTATTATACGCTAGTATCCGTATTAGTTTTGGAAAGAATAAAGGAAGGAAGGGAGGGAGCAAAGGAGGGAGAAAACCAGCTCTACACTATGGACTCATTCAACTTGTGACCCACCCTGACAGCCTCTCCCCAGTTTTTTTTTTAAACTGTACATGTACCAACTCAATCATTGCCCGTTTCTCTTGTTTCATGTACCATATTAGTGTATTAGTCCTGGGTTTTGGTCTTTGTACATACTACCTTGTGTTCGTCCCCTTTGAACATCATCCTGCTTGTGATGGTTCATCTCCCTCAATTTGTCAGGGTCACTTTGAAGAATTCTATTCCCAGGTTCTGAGGTATCAGCACCGCCACCCAACCTTCACACTTGAGGAGCAGACTCTCAGTTCAGTCCTTCACATCACTGATAAAATCTGAAATCCCATAATGCTAACCCTGTGGGCCTCACTGAATCCATGCCCCAGGGTTGACAAGGAGCCACTGATCATAATCCTGGAGAGAAATCACTCCCAGGGCCCCCGATGATGACTTCAATTCTAATTCCCAGAACAGGAAACAAGTATCCCTGGGGAAGGAGAGGGCCCTGCTCTGTCGGTTACCCAAGGCCAGGGAGCTCACGTGTCTAATGCCTTACTGGATTCAGTACAAGAAACAATTTCAGCCATGGTAGAGGTCAAACCTCCTCCCAGCCCCCAGTCCAAGATGAGGGCAGGGTGGTGGCAGTGGAGGAGGGTGGGGGGAGGAGGAGGAGGAGGAAAAGGAGGAGGTGGCAGCAGCGGTGGCGGCAGTGCTGGCAGAGGCGGAAGTATTATTTTTGCCATTTCATTAGGAGGCCCAAGGTGCTGAGAGGAGGCATCAGCTGCAGGAACCCAGAGCGTTGGGGGCAGGGGGTTGGGGACAGCAACCTGATTAAGATTGGAGAGGCCTTCGTGGAGGGGGCCAGCAGAGTGCAGCCCAGACTCGTGGCAGCCTAAAGGTACGGGAGGAGGCAGAGGGAGGCCGCCTGGCTGATTCCCAGCCTGCAGAGGCACCCTGCTCGGAGGTCTGTTGGGCGAGGCCTGTGCGAGGGAGGCAGGTTGGGAGTGCTAACTGGATTTTTTATTTTTATATCAAGACACTGTGTTTAAAATTTTTACAAAGGACAAACTCCATGGGTTTCCGTTAGTGTTTTAAGAACTTTTCTTTAAAAAAAAAAAGCCAACAACAACAAAAAACACCGCCTTTTTGAAAGAGAAATGACAGACACAAAAGAGACTGTAAAGAAAATGGGGCAAATATCTGATAGCATTTCCCCAAGGGCAGAGGCCCAGATCATACCGGGGCGGAGTCGGGGGCCAGTAACGACATGGCCTCCACGGTACCTCATTCAGCAAATCTAGGGTCCCCTGGTCTAGCCAGGCCAATGCTGCTGGCCTCTGGGGGAAGCAGGTCACCCTGTAGGCTCTGCAGCCATCACAGGGACACAGAGATAGCTCGAGATCTCTCCTCTGTGGCTCTCCAGCCCCATCCAGCGTTAACCCCTTTCTCTTTCCACCCCATAGTCTTGCTCGAATCTGTTTCTCTCCTGGGGGTCCTGTTCCTTGGTCTGGTTGTGTGTGCACTGGGGTTTCCAGAGCTGCCTCTTGGCACTCACGGATCGGAAAAGCATTTGTTCCAAAATTAAAAAAAAAAAAATCAACAAAAACAAGACCCAGAAAAAAGACCAAGTCTGGGGGAGGAAGAGCTACTCTGCTCTTTAAAGCTCCCGAGTCTGGAGTTGGTCGGTGGTGCAGTTCCAAGAGAGGCCGAAGGCGAGCACCAAGGGGGTGTCCAGCTGTTGCTTTCAGCGCCCCCAGGAGTGTCCGTGGTCAGGCTCAGGGAGCTGGCTTCAGCTGCTGTTCCGCGGGTCCTCGGTTTACCGAGGACTCATCTGCGTCCCCATTTGAAGGGTTGTTCAGGTTGACTTCCGTACTTGTGTTTCTGCACCTGCGAGTGCACGTCCACATCTCTGTGTGTGCAGGTGGGTCTGCTGTAGGGTGTGGGTGCGTGCGTATACATATATGTCTGTGCGTGTCTGTGTGTGCGTGTCTGTGTGTGCGTGTGTTCGTGGGGCTGGGAGGGAGGGAGCCAGGAGACAGGCTGTGCTCTGGGTGGGAGCTATACCCGGGTAGTGGAGTGTGAGTGGGGCAGCCCGGTGCTGTTGAACCCCGCGGCAAAGGTGTTATAGGGGTGCAGTGTCTGCAGCCCGACCAAGGAGTTGGGAATCATGGTGATGGTGTTGGGGGTCATGAGTGGGATGTCGTCGGGGGAGCGCCGCAGGGTCAGGGTATAGTCGGGCAGCGCGGTGAGGCGCAGTGTGTCATGGGGGGGACCCGCCTCGCACTCGTGGTGGGTGGGGCCCAGCTGCAATGCTGCCAGCTCCTCCTCAGGAGCAGCTCCCAATTCAGGGGCCCCGGCTCCCCTCTGAGGGCTAGGCTGCCGCAGGGGCTCCTGGCGCCGTTTGTCCTTACGGTAGTAGAGGGCAGCGAAGGCCAGAACATTAAGGAACAGGAGGGAGGCCCCCACGGCGATAGTGACACTTAATTCAGTGGAGTAGTCGCGAGGGTTCTCCACCAGGAGTGGCCCCGCATCCTGGTCCCCGTTCCAGGACCCCTGGGCGTTCTCGTTGCTGTAGGCAGGGGAGATGGCTGGCCGCTTGGTGCTCCAGGTCTTGCCGTTGGGCCTGCGGGTGATGTGGGAGCTGTGGGTGGTATCCGGGGGCGGCACTTTGGTGGTCGTGGACGTATAGTGGAACATGTCATGCAGGTTGTATAGGTGGGGCACCAGGTGTTTCCAAAAGGCCACCTTGGTGGCCCGGTAATGATCGCGGACCCTTGGTTTCAGCCCGATGTGAAGGTAGAGCTGGTCTCGGGGATTGTATTTGGACCAGGCCACTTCCTCAAAGCGGTTGGCCTTGGTGTGAATGAACTTGGTGTCCTGGGGGACCGGCTTGTTGGGATCCCTGAAATACCACATGGAAATCTGGGGTCACCACGCTGCCTGGATGAGGAAAGGGCCCAGCATTCTTCCTCTCACAGCCACCCCTAAAACTCTTCCCCACTCCAAAACTTCCCACCATTTCCATCGTTTTCAGGGTACCTCCCTCTGTCCACCCCCGCCTTTCCCCAGGGCTTGAACTCCTATCTCATCCTTCCTTATGCTCATCCTCTAAGATCAGGCTTTTTCTTCTCACATGCTACTGAGTATCTATCAATCTTTTCAGCTGCCCAGTTTTGCCAAGAGCCCCCCAAAAGGCTCTTTCACATGGCCATGGACCAGCTAACCTTGAATCCCACACTTCTACCAGTAACTCTCACGCCTGCCCAGTCCTCAGGCTAAGCGAGTTCTGAGCCTCAGCGAAATTTTTGAAGGAAGGAAAATGGCAGGAAAGATTCCAGAAAGGGCGGTTAGGAAGAGGAGTAAAGGAGTTACCAAGCAAGATTTTGGGAATATCTTAGGAAGGGAAATGGTGGAAGAGGTTTAGACAGATGGGCAGAGGGGAGGGCATGCCGGGGTCCCAAAGAAGAAAAGCCCCCATTTTCTCCTTACCCAGTCTTGGCAAAGTTGGTCCAATAGGTCATGACGACAGCACTGAGCATGACATCATTCTTGGAGAAGTTGCAGGGGAAAAGGTCAGTGGGGCCTACCATAGGGACCCCAAAAACATAGGGTACTTCGTCCCCATGAGCTGCATCTGACCAAGCAGGCTTCATGAGGCTCTGGCAGTGATGGTAGAAGGCGTAGAAGTAGGTAGGTGAGCCATAGCGGGCGTGCAGGTCAGCTGTCACCACTGAGGGCTCCACCCACTGGTGGTCAGTGAAGAGTGCCACCAGTGTTTTACGGCGGGTCTCAGGGTTGTCACGGTCTGCCCAGTCTGTGTACATGAACTTGATGGTCTCCCGCAGGGTGTCCTTACCCTCAGGATAGCCATACAGATTGTCCACAAAGTTAGAGACAGAATAGTCAAAGTCAGTGCCAGAGACACCATCCTCAGGGTCCACCACCCCTTCCACAAACTTGAGACCCTCACCCTGGTTGACACCTAGCATGATGTCATAGTTGAGGAACTCTCCCTGTTCCATCAGGATCTCAGGGTCATCAGGGATGACATCACCATCAATCACAGGGCCAAAGGCCACATGGTAGCGGGCTGGCTGGATGTCCTGCTCTACCAGTTCCTTGGCACTCTTTTGCCGAAGACAGTCCACCATGTCCACGGTGTCTAGCACATTACACCCCACTTTGTCTGCCAGAAGGCTGGTGTACTTCACTGGTTGGTAGTTTACAGCCCAGCTGGACAGAGCAGAGCCACTTTGGATGATGGCCCTCTGGAAAAGTCCTGCAGAAGACAGGCAGCACCAGGTCAGATTTGTTGTGTCACACACAGCCATAAAACACCTTATTCTTTTTTGTCCCTGAAGCTGCCCCATGGTTTGGATGGGCTGGGAAGGAGGAACTACGCTTTTGGCAGGGCACAAAGTAGGGCCAGAGGCAGGGCTGCTGGGCCCCTCCCTGACTGGTGTCCTGCCTGGTTCCTCCATTGCTTCCCTGTCCCAGTGCAACGGTTGGTAACTTAGGGGTTAAGGAAATGCCAGGGAGAATTAACCCCTTGAGTCCTAGACATCAGGCTCCTTATGCTTCCTCTCTTTATCTCTCGTTGTCTTCCCCTCTTGCTTCCTGCCCAGCTGGGCCCAGCTCTGTGCCAGCGCACCACCAGGGAGCTGGCGCCTGTACCACAAAGGGGTCTTTTTCATGAGAGATGAGAAATGCAGGCAGGAGAGAGCCCCACATTCTGGGAGTTTGGGGAAGGATCCTGAGGGCAAAGGCCTTGGGGTCTGAAAGTCTTCAGGGAACCTGCGCTCCCAGTCTGTAGTCTCCACAGAGACTTTCTTTTTCCTGAAGCTTCTACGGACGCTTTTGATGCAGATTTTCCCCTAGCTGAGAAGGAGCCAGTCCCCCAAACTGAAAAAGAAGGTGATTCTTCCCTCTCTAGGAAAAAAGGGCATTATTCTCTCTTTGGCTCTGACACTCCCAAGGGAGAATTGGGACCCCAAACACACAATTCCATTTCTCTAAGAGAAAGGTAGTTTGCATGGGCAGAAAGAGAAGGAGAGAAATATAGATTAGTACTTGAGAGAGCCTCGCTTTTCCAAAGATTATTCTCCATGAGTCAATTACAGAAAGACAGAGAGAACAAATCTTTAAAGCAGCCAGGCCTCCAGAGACACAGGCCCTGTGAGACCGCAGGGTAGCACTCCAGGAAAGGCCTTCTCCTAGCAGGGGAGGAGTCCGCAGGCAGACGAGGTGCCAGACTTCTTTTCAGACAGAGGCACCCTTACAGCCAGACATTTTACCCTCCTTTGGGGAGAAAAAGGGGGATTCCTGTTCCCACTACTGTCACGTAGAAACATGCCCTCTCTTTAGAGATGCAGATCCTACCTCACTTTCCCCCACCAAGCTAGTCCCTGGAGGGGCAGAGACAGAATTTCTAGGTCAGAGGTGGTTCTTCTCTCTCAGAGAGACAGACATTCTTCCAAGAGGGACTGAAAGTCTTCATATGAGAATATCACTAACTCATAGGGTTGATTTCAATGAAAAAAAATGTGTCCTCTCTCACATATTTCCTTACTTCAGAGAAGGGCACCTATTTCAGGGAGACCTTTTCATGAGAAGCTCAGTTTTGCCTGTCAGAGATAGAATGTCCCCTGTAGTCCAGAGGTGGAGAGAACATTTCCTGCTGAGAGAAAGAGGGCCTACTCGGCCCCCTTGGAACGGTCACTGACAGAGGGACCCACTGCAAGGAGAGAGGCTAAAAAATGAGTCTCCCCTAGGTGGCTTGCACAGCCCAGGAGGAAGTCTGGGAGGCTGATCATAGACCATCGTCCCTCAGAAGAAGCCCACGTCACAAGTTAGTGATTTCTTGCTTCAACCCACCTCCCCCTCAAGAACATTTCCCCTCTTGACAGACCTGTCCTTCAGAGAGAAAGGCAGAGAATGAGTGTTTCTTACACCTAGAAACCAATTTCTATCCCAGGTCTCTACCCTGAAGTAACATGAACATCTCACACTGAAAGATTTCCCCTGTCCCAAAAGAACTATTGTCCCCTCAGAGGGGACACTCTCCCAAACAAGACTGCCACGTCAGAAGGAGAATCTTGCTTTCTCGGGATGTAAATGGGATTCTCTCCCTTCCCTCTCTCACATTAGGAGAAGTACTTCTTCCCCCAGAGAAACATTTCCCTTCCGCTTCTCCCCAAAGGGATGCCAAGCTGGTAGAAGAGGGCAGACTCATTCCCTTGGGTGCCCCTGGGGTGAAGTCTGGAAGGCCTGGGGCTCGGAGTGGGCAGAGCTACTCACCCTCAGAGTGGTGTGACAATGTGAGGAGGCTGACACAGGATGCGCCAATGCCCGAGCCAAAGACGGTAATACGGTGGGGATCTCCTCCGAAGAAGGCAATATTCTCGCTCACCCAGCGGAGGGCCTGGATTTGGTCAAGGAGCCCATAGTTGCCCTTGGCGGCCTGATCTCCGGTGCTCAGGAAACCTGGATTTGACAAAGGGCATGAGGATGGTGAAGGCGGAGGGATGGAGGATTTGGGTTATAATGGCAGGCAGGAGCTGGTGGGGGCGAGCACAGAGGATGAGCGTGCAGCATAGTTCTTTCCACCTAGCTATCATAAACCACTGCTCCTTTCTGCAAGGTCCAGCATCAATGTCGGAAGGAGAGGCTCCCTGCCTCCCACCCCCTATCCCGTTTGGAAGGAGGGGCCTGCAGACCATCTGAAAGTGGATGCCTCCAGGTGGGAGACTGCCCTGATCAGCATCCTCTGCCCCGATGTCCTATCTGGGGACATTACCCTAACACCTGGCAAAATATAGTGGAAAGGACAGGGACCCTGGAGTCAGATAGTTCTTGGTTTGAATCCTGGCTCTGTCACATCCTAGCCATGGAGCCTTGAGCAAGTTATTTAAAATCTCTGGGCCACAGTTTCCTCTTTGCAAAATGGAGATAAAAATACCTCATAGTGTCGTCACAAGGATAAAATGAACATAAGCATCTATAACATGCTCAGCACATTGCAGATCTACAGTTCCTTCTCTTTCCTCTTCCTTCTCCCTCTAAAGGAAGTGAAGAATCCGAGAGGCAAACATCCCGAAGCTCTCCTTGCCCTTCCTGTACAAAAGAGTCCACCTCCACTTCTTCCCAGGGCCTCGGATGGCTCCCTAGCCCTCATTCTCCGCGCAAGTCTGCATTTCCCTTCCTCCAAGACCTAATGAATTGGAAACTCTGGGGGTGGGGCCCAGTAATCTGTGCTTTTTAACAAGCTCCCCAGGTGATGCTGATGCCTGCTAAAGGTGAGAAATCACTGGGTTAGACCATCTTTTTCATCTGCTGGAGAAATGGGGAAGTCAGTGCAGTGGGTTACCACAGAAACAGGTCTTCCCGCCCTACCCCCTCACTGGGATTTGCTGCTGAGGAGACGTGTCACCATGGAGACTACCTTCCCGCCCACCTGCTGGGATTTGCTGCTGTGGAGACTTGTTGCCATGGAGACTACCTTCCCGCCCACCTGCTGGCTATCCCACAAAGATGTCCTATATTCCTCCCCCCACCACCGCTTCCATTTTAGACTCTTCCTTTCATCTCTCTTCCCTGGATCCTTAGGTTCCTTCGAAGGCTCTATCTTCTGCTATGGGCTTTTGGAAGGGGTCTTTCCAGGTGCATAACTGTGGAGCTCCTACACATGGAAACCCACACTTGGATCAGTATTTTTTAACTTCACAGTTAAAAGCTCATTCACAGCACCTGGAATCAACTTTGCGCAAGGCCATGTTTGAGGAGTCTCCCACAGCTCACGGAGAGCTCTCTGGTGGTCCTCACAGCCCATGGGCAGAAGCTGAATTCGAATAGACTCAAGCAGGCACAATTCCTCATCACTGTCTTTCTCAGGTCCTTCTGTACCTGGCTTCTGCAAAAGAGCTCGTCTCACCCTCTTCAAGTGTGTTATTATTTACCTTTGGTACAATTAAGTATGGAAAGTACTTAGTTACCCCTCCAAGAACCTAGTCACAAGTCCTCTTTAGCCCCGGGTTCCAGAAGAGGAAATGAGAAGGAATTAGAGAAATCCTGAATGTGGATGAACGGAGTAGCCCTTGTTCTTCCTGACAAGGAAACCAGCTTCTCCTTTGCCTGGCCCATTCAGAAATTGAAGCTTCCCAAGCCTTGAGACCCTCTGGCAAAAATCACTATGTGCTTTCCTTAGTCCTCCCTCTGTCCTCTCCTTCCCCCGTATTCTCTTTTCCTTTTCTCTCATTTAGGCAATAGCAGACTCGGTGTCAGCCTTTGGCAAGGCATCATTTAGTGAAATGTGTCAAATATGTCTCTCCCAATCAGCAGGAAAAGCCTGCATTTGGTTATAGTAGATTTCTCCGACATGTACCGATCTCCTCAGTTAGGAACAAAGGCCTGAAAGGGCTAGTTGAAAGGGCTGAAGGACTTGACCATCACTCTCGGCTCCCTCAGGTCCCGTGAGCCTCCAGATAAGGGGCCCTGAAGCATGTGGATGATGCCATGTCAACAGTCCCTACTATAAGAATCCTGCTTGAAGTGCTATATCCGACAGGCTCAGGTAGATGATACAGCAAACCTGATCAGCCATGAGCACACAAAATCTGGCAGTCTGGAAGAGCAATCACTCCCTCCTAGTCCCCCAGTAACTCAGCCATCCACAGAAACCATGTGAGAATGAAGGCTGAAACACCAAATTCCATAAACTGCCAGAATAAATCTGAGCCAGTCTCCCTGGGCCCAAGTTCCTAGTGCAGTACACGGTAAACTGCTTGTCAACAGAAGATGGGGGGATCTGGCAGACTGTAACAAAACCAGATATTTGTGTCACTCAAGGCTTGATGTTTACCAGGTTTTCAGTTTGCCTGGAGGGTACGTGAGCAAGGATGTAGGATTAAATTCTGGAACCCAGAATAAAACTTGACAAGTCCCTACTTCCTCAGCCTCAGGGATATCCACGTTCCATATCCTACCGGAGTCCCTTTCTTTTGTTGGCCCCAAGCCCAGTGGGGCCCTCAAACAATAGCTACCCCTCTGCCTTCGAGGAGCTCCATGGATTAGCCTGTGACATTCTTAACATCCGTGAATCACCCAAGATGTCCGGGGAAGCACCTTAGAGTGAACCGTCTGTCTGGGCTCAGTGCTCAGGAGAAGCCGATGGGAGGGAGGGTGAATGAGCGCATGTAACTGGGGTCCAGAGCTGGCCACCTGTTCTGAGACGCTTTGGGAAACAAAACAACAAAGCCTCCACTACACATCAAAATCCCCAAGTGTGAGGGACAAACCCATGTTCTACATCTGGTGCCAAGAGACAAAAACATCTTGTATGTGCCCAGAATCCAATCAGTGGCTTATTGATTACGTTTGTGTTCCAGAACAGGAACTGAAGGGCACACAGGAAGTGGTGGGGAACTTCTGACCAAATCTCAGTTTAGGATTCCTTCTGAGTTTTGGGTAATATTATTTTGGTCATCAACTGCTTACGCCCAAAGAATAATATTTCTGTCCCCTAGATGTGCTGTTCTGGTTATTCAAACGAGAGGAGGTTGTAAAGTTGGGGGGGTTCTTAACCTGAGTTTCACAGAGGAGCTTCGGGGGGATCTGTCAAATTGTTTTTATAAGTTTGTGCGTATGTATGTGTGTGCATTGTTTTGGGGGACAGTCCATAACTTTCATCAGAATCTCAAAAGGGCCCAAGACCCCCCAAAAGGTTAAGAATTTCTGATCTGGAAGCTTAAGGATTAGAGCAGCTGAAGGACTGTGAGGCAATTAGTGAATCAGGATAATATACGGAGCGCTCACCAGCCACGGCCTTCTGTGCAGCCCACAGCTCCCCACTGACATTGCGGAGACTTCGCATCCCACGTGAGACCCTGAGTCTCTCAGATGCTAAGTCTCTCCTTCTCGCTCCTCTCTGCCTCCTTTCCCTGTGTCTCTCTTGTTCTCTTTTCTCTCTCCAGTCTTTTTCTTCTCTTCTTTACTTTCACCTCTCTCTTCCCCTTTCCTCCGCTCTCTCTTTTTCTCTGTTCCTAGCTGGTCTGATAATATGGAACATATTCTTAGTATTCTCTGTACTTTCCAATAAACCTTATAGAATGGAACTTTGTGTATATAATTTTTTCAAAGCAGCCGAATTGAATTTTTTCTGTCACTCTAAGAAAAGAAAATAGCAAAATTACTATTGGCCTTCAACTACTGTGTATGTGTGCCTGTATATCTGTGCGTGGTCACGTTTGCGCGTTCATTCCCCTTTAGGAACCGTGCAGCCCTAGTGCGTGGGCTTACAGCCACCTGCATGGGACCACGCGATTCAGGACAGAACCTAGTGAGAGCCTTGCCATGGTGTCTGAGGCAATGCAGGACAACGGAGCAGGGGCAGAACCAGGAAATCCAGAGCCCACCAGACCATGGAGAGACCAGGGGTGATGTCCTATGTGTTCCATACCGAGTATCCCAGGTGCCACAGACTCTGCTTTTTTCATGGAATATCATTTTTCCAGTCTGAACCCAAAAAAGGTGTCTTCCTGTCCCATATAGTATTAATGATAAGTCAAGGGGAGATTGCCATTTTGTGCATGCGATCGCACCCAGAAGTGAAGTGCAGCACCAGGGCCTCCGGGATTGGAACTGACAAAGCAATATAGTCGAGAGCAATTAAAACAAGGTCCTGTCCCCCAACTGGCAAGGGAGCAAGCCATGCCTAACTTCTGGTTTAGCACGCAGGCCTACAGACCTGACAAAGAGCCTAGACCCCCACTGGAACTCTGAGCATACAAACTCTCCAGGCAAGAAGTTGACGTCTTCATGCCACTGCAGGGATATGGGGTCTGGGAGAGCATCTGAAAGGGAGCAAGGCCCTGTACGCTTAGTCAGCCTCTCTGCAGCACTTGTTAACCCCAAGACCTTGGCCATAGATAGGCCCTGGTTGTCACCAAGGAAGGTACAGGGGTGAGGGGCAGCCTAAATCACCAAAATAAATATGTACACAGCAGAGTATGTGGGGGGAAGGGTGTACGAGTGTGTATGAGCAGGTGTTTGGGGAACGAGGGTGTGTGCATGGGAGCATGTGTGTCTGGCGATGCATGCACAGAGAGTAGAAGGAATGTGTGTGTGTATATGGGGTGTGGAAGCGTTGGGGGTGCGAGAGTGTGGTTGGGGGTGGGTAAAGGTGTGTGCACATGCATGGATACAGCTGCGGCTCTAGGTACATAAATGTGTATATGTTTGTGGAGTGAGGTGAGGGGATAAGTACACATGTATGTACTGGGTGTATATATGCAAGGCATGTGTGGGAAGCGCATGTGCATGTGTGTATGCACGCATGTATGCGTATGTGTGTGGGTATATGTGCAGGGGGTCTGCGGGTATGCATATACGTGGGGGAATATATAGGTGTAGCACATGGGATATGTGTAGACATGGAAGCAGGGATATGGGGATGTGCATGGTATTCGCGTACGTGCAGTGCAGGACGGTGTGGACATACAGGCAAGGGTATATGCGTACGGGGAAGGGGAATATGGGTTTGTGTGTATGTGAGGAAGGTGAGGGACAGCTGTGTGTATGTGTGTGGTGTGTGGGTGTGTGGAGTGGATGCGGGGGATAGAGGGATGTGGGGGCGTGTGGGGGAGTTGGTGGAAGGGACATCTATGTACATTTAAGGCATGTATGCGTGGAGTTTGGGTGTGGATGTGCAGGGTGTAGGTCTTCCCATGGGGTGTAAATATGGGGGTAGAGGAAAGCGTGAGTGCATGCGGGTGTAGGTGTGGCTGCAGAGATGTGGGGAGAAGTATATGAGGATGTGTGTGTATATGGAAGGTGAGAGAAATCTGTGGGGTGTGGACGTGAAGTGCGTAGAGCGCGTGGCTGTGTGGCTGTGTGCGCGGGGGAGGCTAGATGTGTGGAGTGTATATGGAGTGCTGGGACAATGCGTTTATGTGTTGGGGGCCTTTAGATGCGGACGCGGGGCTAGATGTGTGCGCGCGTTGTGGGGGGTGGGTGTGTAGACATGCGGTAGACTAGAAGGAATATCTGTGTATGTGTGGGGTGTTTAGGGATCGGGGGGGTGTGCGTAGAGAGGAAGACAGTACACTGGAAAATCAACAGACCCTATAAAACTCAGCCAAGCAAAAGTCTGGGAGCAGAGATCTGGCTTGGGACCTAAGGGAAGGTGTGAAGTTTGAATCGAATTTCCAGTGCCATCTAAACATTCCAGAAAAGGGCCTGGGGATACAGGGAAGCTCCCAGTACTTGGGTAGGGGCTATGGCATTTTGACATGGTCATTAGCACCAGCTGGAGAACCAAGGCTGCCTGTTTTTTTTTTTTTTTTAACTCCCTAGCATTCTTCCCCCCACCCCTTGAGAAGCCAGCCTTCCTTCTAGGCACCAGGCAGGGAACCATACCTAGCACCCCAACGCGATAGTTGAGGGTGATGACGATGACATTGCCATAACTGGCGAGGACGCTGCCATCAATCATGTTGCCTGTCCCTTCCATGTAAGAGCCTCCGTGGATGTAGACCATGACAGGCTTAGCACCACTGTCCCGGATGTCTGCAAGGAGAAGGGGTGAGACGCAGGCTAGGTAGGATGCCCTTCCTCCCCCACCCCCGCCAGCCCTGGGTGGGGGTGCGGGTGGCAAAGCTATCCCAGGTGCCAGGACACCACCGCCATCCCTGAGGGCAGGACTCATGGAGCTGCTCAGCCTGGAGCTCAAGCATCTGCCAGAGACAGTTGGACTTCAGTGATGTTTTTAAAGACTCCGGTCTCAAGCGCCTCCCAGCTGAAGGCAGCCAGGAATGCCTGACATAGCTAGGCCTAGGTGGGCCACGGCTGGGCCCTGGGAGCAGGGGGCAGCAGGAAGAGGAAGGGATGGTTCCCTCAGCTGCATCAGGAGAGTCCCTGCCCTGGGCACCCAGGAGTCCTGGGACCTGATATGGCTTTAGAGAGCAGGGGCTGGGGAGCCCTGAAACCCCCTAGACCAGTTACATGGAAAAATGGCCATTGGCAGCAGCTGGCCCCCCAGTGCAGACAGAGACAAGAGGTGTGGGAATAAGGGACAGCACAGGGAGAGAACAAGGAAGGATGTGAGGAAAGGGGGGTGAATGGCAGAGATGGGGGGACCTTACTGACATGGTTTCTCAGCCATGTGCCCATTCCCCCACTCTCCCTGGGCAGACTTAATCGAAAACACTGGGGATGGGGCAAGACTAAGAACGAGACAGCCTGCTCCCAGTCAGCGTTAAGATGTGGATGGAGGCTGGGCGCGGTGGCTCACGCCTGTGATCCTAGCTCTCTGGGAGGCCGAGGCGGGAGGATTGTTTGAGCTCAGGAGTTTGAAACCAGCCTGAGCAAGAGTGACCCCCCGTCTCTACTAAAAAGAGAAAGAAATTAATTGGACAACTAAAAATATATACAAAAAAAAAACAACTAGCCGGGCATGGTGGCGCATGCCTGTAGTCCCAGCTACTCCGGAGGCTGAGGCAGGAGGATCGCTTGAGCCCAGGAGTTTGAGGTTGCTGTGAGCTAGGCTGATGCCACGGCACTCTAGCCCGGGCAACACAGTGAGACTCTGTCTCAAAAAAAAAAAAAAAAAAGATGTGGATGGAGCCTCCCCAGAAGCCGTTGGACAAGGGACCGCCAAGCGGCTGCTCCCAAGCCCAGGCAGCACGGTGTGGGGGCTGGGGCAGTGAAGAGAAGGCTCTAGGCCTGATCACCTCTGCCTGCTGCCAGTCGGTCTGCGAGCTGGACCAACACTCTCTGCCACACCAGCACAGCCCTACCCATCGCCAGTGGGCCCCCCTGATCTGTCCGGCCCCTCCAGGGCTGCAGGGGCAGGGCCTGGGCACGGAGGTAGAAGGGAACGCTCTCTGCTGAGGAGCAAACAGAACCCGTTTCCCCAAGGAGGGAGGCTGGTCTGATTATCACCCAAGGATCTTGTGCCATCTACTGACGGCTGTGGTGTCCTAGTTCAGCCTGGCGTTTTAGCCTAGTCTTTCTGGCTCTGTCCTGAACCTCCTGCAGCCCCTGGCCCTGAGACCATCTCTCTTTCTGGGAGAAGGCTAGGGAGGTTCTAGGTGCTGCTATTCCCTGGCACCTTTGGTTGTCACTGTCTTACTCCTCAGTTCACCATCGTGCTGGGCCCCTCTCCCAGAAACCACACTCCCTGCTAGACACGGGGGTCTCCTTAACGAAACACGTATTTCCTCACCAACCCGTTTGCTTCGTGCCTGTCCCCACCCTCCCCGGCCCTGCTTTCTCTCCGTTCTCCCTGCTGCTCAGTAGGGGCAGGTGCCCATGAAGCATAGAAGATGGGGGAGGGGCGGGGGACTGGGGCAAGGGGGATGCCCCCCCATGGCTCTGCTTGTGGTCCCCTGCTCCTGCCAGCCGCGTCCATCACCCCAGAACTCCCAGTGGCCAACGAGGCCGAAGACAGATGAACAGCCCAACGGCCTTGTACAGGAACAGAAACACACCAACGGACGGACAGACAGACAGACGGGGCTTCTCCCCGTCGAGAAGGGGAGGGGCTCTGTGCCATGCACCAGCCGCCACGCCCTGCAGCCCCCAAATACCTTCATCTTCATCCCCGTCATTATCCGCTAAGTCCTCGCCCTGTTTCTTAGCGCCGGATCCTGGGGACCAGACACGGGGAGACACAACAGCACAGAACAGAGAACAAAACAGAGAGAGAATTCAAAAACAGCATGACTGCAGTGTGGCCCAGCAAGCCAGCTCTGGGCCTGGGCCCAGGACAGGCAGGAGGGATGGCAAGAACTGAGGGAATGGGTGGGCTGAGGCCCAGACCTTCGTCAGGATGATGGTGTGGCAGGCCCCTGCTGTGCTGGCCTCCCTGCCCCTCCCTGCCCCGCCTCCCTGTCCCCAACTACCTTTCCAGTTAGGAAGGAGGTAGCAGCAGGTGGGCCAGGGCACAGAGCCAGAGACCCGCTCAGGGGAAAGATGCATTCTGGGTGGAAGGGGCTGCGCGTGTGTACACAGGCAGGTCGAGCTGGGTAGCAGAGGCAGGTACTGAGGGTGCAGGGTGACACTGCCAGCGTGTGTGGATGTTGTCAATATGAGGTATTTAGGGCAGAGATGCATACCAGGGACCTCAGGCCTGAGCAACTGGGGCCCAGTGGGCTGGCTCGAGCTGGGCCTCAGCTGACCCTAATTCCCACAGGAGAAAATGGGAGATGAAGCTTTCCCTCTGGTCTTCCTCGTTGGAGCCCCCTGCTCTGGGTTAATGGCAAATGGGGTTCCTGCCCACAGGAACCAGTCTTGAGAGCAGCAAGCATTGCTCTGAGATGTAGAGAGAGCCAGAGAGGGAGGGAGGGAAAGAAGAGAGGGGAAAAGGAGAAGAGGATGATGATGAGAGAGAGAGAGAGACAAAGGGAGAGAGAGGGAGGAGAAGAGAAGAGAAGAGAAGAGAAGAGAAGAGAAGAGAAGAGAAGAGAAGAGAAACAAAGAGAGGAATAATGGTAATAGCTCCAATCATGTACTGAATATTTACCATGTGCCAGACACTCTACTTCTGCCATATTGTCTGACCCTTACACCCCAATGTGGTAGGTACTATCCTTATTCCTGTTTCACTGATGGGGAAACTGAGGTTCAGAGAGGTAAAGTGACTTGCTTAAGATCACACAGCTAGGAAGTGCTAGAGGTGAGATCCAAACCCAGGTCTGCTTGACTCTAAAGCCCATGGTCTTTCCACTGCACCATGCCACTTTTCTGGGGTGAGGGAAAGGAAAGGGAAGGGACGAACTAGATGAGAAAAGTGGTGGAGCATGGAGGGGGGAGAGGAGGAGAAGGAAGGAGAGGAGAAAAAGAAGAGACTAGAGGGGGAGAAGAGAGACATTTAGGGTCTAGGGGTAAGCTGGCACCAATTCTCCTTCCTGTTCGAAGGAGGCTAGAAGTGCATCTTGACGATGGCTGTGGAGAGAGAGGACCTACTTCCTGGATGCCGGTGCCCCACGATTGACCCTCTTGCATCTATGACACCAGATACCCCCAGCCTGGAGGTAGCAAAGAGCCCTTTTTCTCAGCTGGTCTGGACTCTGTTGACTGGATTTTCTTACAGTTATTAATCAAAACAGGAACTGCTCTCAAACTACAAAATGGCTTTTCTACTAGTGCAAGAGCCCAGCCCCAGGGCAGAAACCGCCTCCAACTCCCCGAACTTCTGCTGGGTCTATCGCCCTACCATGTTAGTTCCACATCCGCCAGTACTGTCCTCAGGAACCCTAGGAGACATGGGCATCATCACCCACACAGCGGACAGCCCGCCAAACTGAAAAGAATTACTCATCCCCAGACGTGAATTCCCTTCAACTGGACGGGGGGTGGGGTAGAGAATGGGGCACGTTTTCCCCAGGAAACCCGTCACTTCCCATCACCCCTGACTTAAGAGATTTGTCCCTTCTGGGGCCTCTGAGAGTGTCCCTGGGTTGCTGCATTGTTCCAGCCTCCTTCACACAGATAGCTTGGCTCCTCCAGCTGGGCACTTGCTGAGCAACTCCCTGTGGCCATGCCTCTCACCCAGGCCAGCTCGACCACCGACCAGCGGCCACTGACCACCATGCCCAGATGCTGCTGCTGCAGGAGCCCAGCCAGGCCTGCCTCCCTGACCTGTGCGCACAGCAACCCTAACGACCTCTGGGTATGGCTCTCCCCCAAGAGGCAGGGTTTGTAACTGTGCCAAATGGCCAACAGGCCCTGGATAGGGAACTCATTTGAACAGCTAAATGACCAAATGCCCTCCCCCACAGTCTGGAACTCCCTTCCCAGGCTGGCCTGTGGGGCTTAGGGAAACCAGCTGAGTTTTAATACCAGGCCAGGAGCTTCCTCAGAGCAGTGATTAGGCCCTGTCATCATTTCTAGATTTTTCCTCTACCTCACATCCCTCCACATTGCAACAGCACCTAGCGCATGGACTTGCCCACAGTCGACAATCCTGATGGTTCCATGTGTGTGGTTGAGTGGGTGCTTCCAGTCAGCTTTCTGGCCAAACTCTCGGGGCTGGACTGAACCGCCCTAGGCTCGCCATACTGGAGCCCTAGAGAGGTCAGTCTTCCTAAGAAATAGTTAATATTAGTGCCCTCGCCTCTCCTCGCCCCACCAAGGAACTCATAGGAGCAGGTTTAAGAGACCTTCTAGGCTGGGCGCGGTGGCTCACGCCTGTGATCCTAGCACTCTGGGAGGCCGAGGCGGGTGGATCACTCAAGGTCAGGAGTTCGAGACCAGCCTGAGCAAGAGCGAGACTCCCATCTCTACTAAAAATAGAAAGAAATTAATTGGACAACTAAAAATATATAGAAAAAATTAGCCAGGCATGGTGGCGCATGCCTGTAGTCCCAGCTACTCGGGAGGCTGAGGCAGGAGGATCGCTTGAGCCCAGGAGTTTGAGGTTGCTGTGAGCTAGGCTGACGCCACGGCACTCTAGTCTGGGCAACACAGTGAGAGTCTGTCTCAAAAAAAAAAAAAAAAGAGATCTTCTATCGGAATTCGTTTATAGGCTAATGAAATGTTAAGGCCAGAACTGTCCCCTGCCACCTTCAGATGTGGAAACAGAGGTTCGTAAAGGTAAATGCTGCCTAAGGTCTCGCTGTGAGCTGGCAGCACAGCTGGGACTCAGGCAGGCTTTGTGTTCCCAGACCTGCTCTCTCTCTGCAGCACCACAATGCTTCTGCGCCCGTGCGAGAAACAGCGATGGGCTGCGGCGTGTGAGGTCCTGGGCTGGGTGCAGGGCTGCGGGGGAACACTGTCCCTAGAGCAGCGGGTCTCACTCCGTGCTTCAGTGTGCATCAACAGCATTCAGGACTCACGTTTGACGTGTAGATTCCCGGGCTCTGCCCCCAGAGATCCTTATTCGGTAGGGAGTACCCTGTCCTAGGCATCCTGACAATGCCACTGGGAGAAACCCTGCCCTAGGACATCAAAGGAAAACAAACTCCAAGCACGCCAAAGAGTTGTAGGGATCAAGTTGTGAGTTTCCACCTGTGCCTTAAGCTGTTACTGTTTCCAGTTCGGCCCACCCCATCCACATCTCACCATTCTTTTCAGAGTTGGGGAGGTGGGAATGACCAGATGGGAGTTGCTTCTGAGTGCTACAGTGGAAAGAACATGCCCTCAGGGTCAAGAGACCCAGGTTTTGGTCCCAGCTCTGCCACAGACCAGTGACCGGGCTTTGAGCAGCAGCAAGTCACTCCCCTGGGCCTGTTTCCTCATCTGTAAAATTGGGATACTGATTCCTGCCTTATACGCTTCCCGAGACATGGGGAGGATTTTATGAGGTATATATGACAACGCTTTGCAGAAAACATAAAGTAGTAATCGAACAGGAAGAATTATTGTACAGGGGGATAAATTCCTCTCAGCAAAAGGATAAATTTAAAATTTAGGATCCCGTGCCTCCTCTAGAGTCCGTAGCTCTCAGAGATCCCCGAGTTCTGCCACCAGAGCAGCCCAGGGCTCTCAGCTATGCTGCGGCCAGAGGCGGTGGGGCGGGAGGGCGCGGTGCGGGGGTCATGTGTGTGTGGCAGGAGTTACTAAACCTGTGTACGCATGTTTGGTCTGAACTTGAGGGTGGAAGAGTTGAGAGTTGAGTCTAGACTTTCAACCCGGGGGTGGGAGCGGAAAAAGCACGGAAGGGGTAGTCTTGTGGCTCCACTCACTGGAAAAAGGGCGGAGCCTCTGGCTCCATCTTGGCTGCCTACAGTCTCTCCTGAGCTGTCACTGAGAGAGCCACTGGCTCCATCTTTGGCACACACTTTAGGGTGGAATTTGGGGCTGGGAAGATTGGAAGAAATGGGGTTGCTCCTTCTGCTCTGAACCTGCCTTAGGCCACCAGATCCTCCCTGAAAAGCAGCCAGGGCCCTGGGATGAGGTGGAGCTTATGCCTGCTCACCGCCCCCTGAGCCTGGGCTACTTGAAGGAAGGCTGGGTCCTCAGGGGAAAGGGCAGGTGGGCAGGCAGCCCTCCCTCTCTCTCTCTCTCCCTCCCCGCCGGCTCGCTACCTACCTCCTTTCCTACAAATTTTCTTGTTGGGCTTTCGGGCGCATTCCTTGGAAATCCGCTTTACTGTAAAATGAATAAAAAACTAAAAAATAACAGGAGGCCTCTGCCCAGGGGCATGCACCCCCCCACCCCCCAAGCCCCAAGAGCTGAGCTGCTCTGCAGGCGGCACATGGCAGAGAGCCTGTCCCACCATCTCCTTGTTTCTGTCACTTACCTTAGTGTGACCCCCGCGGGAGGAGGCATCAGCTAGTGAAAGAGGAGGCACCTAAGCATTGCCCACCAGGCTTGCCCCCCGCCCCCCACACATACCCAGCTCCCTTGGCCACACACACCTACCACCTCTTGAAGCAGGTGGAATGGCAACAGGGGGGCCTGGTGCAGCCAGCATCCTCCCGCGGGCAGCTGCCAGCAGTGACCCATACTCCCCCAGGGAACCCCCATCCAGTACTGGACCTAGACCTGTCAAAGCTCTCAGGCCTGGCCAGGCCCCTCCTGGCAACAGTGTCACTCACACATGGGAGCTTGGACAATGCTGGGAGAGTGAAGAACAGGGAGGGGGAAGGGAGAGGCCGAGCAGAGTGATGGTTAGAAGCATTTTCACAGACAGACAGACGCATGCTGCAGGGCACACAACCACATGCAAGCCACAAACACAACAGGGCAGGCGGGAGGCAGGGAGGGCACAGTGCCTGGCCGCAGCACTCACCATCCTCCGTGGGCACATAGACATTCAGGTAGAGGCAGTCTTCGTTGGGCTCCTGGATGTAAGTAGCCACGATATCCAAGTTGGCAGTGAACCAGACTGGCAGCATGACTTCGGGCACAGCTGTGTGGATGTTCTGGGGGCACACTGGGGGAAAGTGTGTGGCGTTCCGGATGCCCGACCAGGATGGGGGTGGTTCAGGGGGCAGGAAACGTTTCTCGCCGATTGGGGGAGCTGCATAGGGCACCCCCAGGTATTGATCCACAGGTCCCAGGATCTCACTGGGCAATGGTACCCGGGCACCCCTTAGCTTCCCAAAGTGAGTATTGACTGTGGGTGCTGGAGCCTGGGTACTGGCCCTCAGCACCAAACTGAGGAACCACAGCGTGAGGCACAGGCTCCGGCCAACTGTGGGCTTGGGGCTCAGGGACAGCGACGGCGGGCCAAGCCGCAGCCACATGTTCCAGGCAGGGGGACTGGCAGGAGAGGCAGACTCCAGGGTCACAGCATCAGCCCAATAGGCAGCCCCTTCATGGCCACACTGACTTGAACCTCAAAACTGAGCTCTCGAGGGACACCTACAGGTGCCCAGCAACGTAGAGAGCAGGTCGTCCAAGCACCACAGCTTCAGAAAGGGGACTCCCTCAGGGCCAGACAGGCCTGTGGAAAGAGGGAAGTATGCGTCATCCGTGATGGTCTGGGAGGGGTACAGAGTTGGTCTCTGGGGGCCCTCATGGGCTTGGGCTATTCTCCTACCATCAGGAGAGCTTTCACATGCCCAGGGCTCCAGCCACTCACAGATGATCCACCACCAGTCAGAAGCGTTTTATGTGCCTGGCCATGGTTGGAAAATCCAAGGGGATTGGCAGAGTGACAGTTGCCACTGCAAGTTCAAAGTCCCCAACTTCAACCCCACAGCCAATGGAGTTCATCGGGGTCGCCTGGAACCAGAGTAACATGGTAGCCAGGGGGTGGGAAGAACTAGAAATGGAGCCTGGGTCCCCGGGTATGCTGCATGAACACTGAGCTGTCCAGCCCCAAGGACCCGGCAATCCCACACAGGGTCCTCCACATCAGGAGTGGGTAGGATCGTTAACCTCACTCTGGGACACTAGGCATAAGAAGGGAAAGCAGCAGATGGGCAGAGGAAATCACAGAGAGACCTCCTCACTCTCAGGCAGGGCAGGGGGCAGGACAGCCATTCACCAGAGTCCCCAGACCCTCCTGAGCCCCTCCTGTACATTGCTCCTCAGCCCTCACTGCTCCCGAATCCTTAAGCCTTGGTCCTTTCTGCTGGCTCTCTCTTAATTCAACACCAAATGCAATGCCAGAATTGAGGTGGAAATCATTCTGCCCGGCACCCTAGGCATTGTTGATGCCCGTCCAGTGTAAAATAAACAACACAGTGTAGGGGACTTACACTCAGAGACTCATAGAAATAAACTCACAAAGACTCAAAGAGGGCATGAGAGAGACCAAGCCAGGATCACAGACACTGTGATATTCACTCACAGTGACATACATTCCAAACCCACAGAGATCCCCTCATATAGTCCCACATTCGGAGACAGGGCGCCTCACACAGCCAGAGCCTCACAGAGTGATACATTCAGAGACACACAGAGACTTACTGAAATATAATCACACACGCCCGCATAGGTAAATATCCAGAGACACATGCAGCCTAATGGTGACACATAGGTGGAGACAGAAACAGAAATAGCAACACACTCAGACACACAGGCCTTCTGACACAGTTACACAGTCAACACATACACACAGGCACACGCAGACACACACGCACATGCACGCTGCGTGCACATTTAGTTTCCCCCCATTTCTCCCGCCTTCCAAGACTGCAGGCCTGCTCCTTTAAGAACTGGCTGAAGGGGTGGGGGAGGGGGAGATTGGGAACGCCCGGCAATCGGCCACCACGAGAGAGGAATGAGAATGTGCGTGTGCGTGTGCGTGTGCGTGTGTGTATGTGTGTGTGTGTGTGTGTGTGTGTGTGAGAGAGAGAGAGAGAGAGAGAGAGAGAAAAAAAAAGAAGAAGAGGGAGGGCGGGTAAAGTGGCTAAAGGAATGGGGGTCAGAGGAAATTGGAAAATGGGGAGCAAAGTATGGGGGGGAAGATCTCGGACCCTGCCTAGGATGCACCCGGGTGGGGGGGGAAGGGAAGGAAGGGGTAGGAGTAGGGAGGTGGGGCAGGAGGGAGTGGGTGGGTGTGTGTATGGGGGGGGATAGTCCGCAGCTGAGTTCACACAATCCCCCCATTCACCGTCTCCATGGCAACACTGGGGCACAGACCGCTCATTCACACGGCTTCCCCGCCAGCACCCCCCCCTTAACCCCCTCGGTGCCTCCCCCACCCCACAAATTCCATTAACCCTTTCGGGATGCCTCCCTCTCTAGCAACCATTCAGCGCCAAATGCCAAATTCCCCTTTGAGTCAATTCCCTGCAGCCCCTCCCCTGTGAACACCTAGACAAACAGACCGACCCCCAAACGCCCTCTGTACGCTAGGACCCACTGTGAATCCCCAAGGCCAACAATCTCTATCCTGGTCCAACTTGCAATTTGGGAGAAGACAGGGGTGGCAGCAATGCCGGGGAGAATGGCATCTGGGGGTACTTTTTGGCCTGGAGCGGTATTGGGCGAGGGGCATTGTGCAGGAATGGACCAGTATTGAGAATTGCAGTATTGGGGACTACGGGTTCGGAATGGTATTGGGGGATGGAGTTGCATTGGAATGGGGGAGGATAGGATAAAGGCCTCCATTGGGTGGGGGGGCTGCAGAGAGTGGGGGAGGGAGCCTGGCTTTAAGATGCTATGATGGAAGGGGGATGGGGCTGCACTGCAGGGGAGGGGGGCCTGGCAATGTGCAATACAGGAATGGGGCTGGGGGCCCTCACTAGGGGTATTTTGATGAGCATGCGGGCTGGGCTGTGGAAATAGAGGGACCAGGGGTGGGAGGATGATAAGGATGCGGGATTTAGGGAGGAGGTGGAGGAGAGAAGAGAAGCGGGGGAGGAGTGGGGGGGTCAGGGGTGCCGATGGAGAACATGGGGTTGAAAGGGATGGGGGCCCCTGGCCGGGGAGTGGAGGAGCCTGGGATTGGGAGGGGATAGGATGGGGGCAAGGTATGGGCGGCTGGAGGATGAGAGACCAGGACAGGCAGCCTCACCTGTTCCCCGGGCTGCTGCAAGCGACTGAACCGGGCCACGGACCACCCATATCGCCTCCAGGCCAAGGGCTCCGCACCCGAATCCCCGAGATCAGCTCTCCGGCAGCCTGGCTGCTATGCCCGCGCACCGAGGGGGCGCGCTGCGCGTGCCCGGACACGGGGTGGGGGGGGCGCGGTCCCTGCCATTAACTCCTTTTGTGCCAGAGATGGCTCAAGTCCTGGGGCATGGCCCAATTCCCCCCATGCTCAGGCACGCTCTGCTTGCACTCTCCCTCCCTCTCTCACACACCCCTCAGAGAGCAAGCTATCAGACAGGTGATCTTCCAGGGCCGCTAGTCCAAACTTTACCTGTGAAGCTCGAGACCTTGACCCAAAGGGAGAAACTGAGGCACTGACTGCAGGAGCCCCCAGTCATGCTCCACAAAAACACACCTCCACCTCAGTCAGCATCCCCTTCGTCTTCTCAGCACCAGCACTACCCAAGCACCAACCAGCAGGGCCACTCTGCCCTCATCCTGTCACTCTCCCAAAGGTCAGTGCTGTTCCCTTGTGCTGCTTCTGCTGGGGCATGTCAGACTCAGACTGTCAGCATGCCAATTGCGTGACCATTTGTCTCCCCTCCAGATCCGGTGTCTCTGTGCCTTGTGTCTCTGTATGTAGTGCACATGTCCAGTTTGTCTAACACTCCCAAAACCCCTCTGAATGTCCCTCATCCCAGCCAAGCCTCTCACCCTGTGGCTCCTCAGAACGTTTATGTCAGGGTAGAGAAAGTCTGAAGTAAGTTTCCGTTTGCCTTTACCCTGTCAGGGAGTTCCATTCCTTACGCACACAACTCTTAAACTTGGTGAGTCCCATATGAGCAAGGGCTTCGTGGGCCTCAAAGAGGGATTTTATTTTTTATTTTTTATAACTTGGGTACTGATTGGTGTTCCTGCTCCTGCTTTTACCAGCACACTTGACGCTTCCCAGTGATAGGGTGTAACTATGGCTTGGACATTATCCTTAAGCTGTCACATCATCCTGTACCACCCGCCCACAAGGCTGTGGCTGATCCTCTTCCAGCCCCAGCAGGGCAGACCAGAAGACTCCATTGTAGTAAACCAGCTGGCTCTCCTGGACAGCCTGGGATCTAAGGTCCAAACCAGAAGGCAAGGGGGCCAAGAATGGCCCTGCTACAGCTCCAAATGTGACTCTGGAGCAACAGTTTTGAGTTTTCTCTGCTGTAAAATGGGAGTGAGCCACAGTCATCCTGGGTAACTGCCAAGGTGGGTCATGTGAAAACAAGCAGTTCTGGCAGCAGGGCAGAGAGAGAAAAGGGTGCTCCTTTTCACTGGTCTCTCTTCCTCCTGGCGCCATACCGTCCTTCTACCACCTGTTCTATGATGACACGTGCCAATGGAGGGCAATTTTTCATCCAGGAATGTGACTCTCAGGGAAGTTCTCTGTCTTAAGAAAAGGATGCCACTTGGTGCATGATGGGGACCCCACAAGATGGCAAAAAGGGTAGGCAGTGTCTGTCATCTCCACCCTCCCCGGCTTGTTTGATGCCCAGCATCTGAGGTGTTGTGGAGGGAGAATTAGGTTCCATTGAGTTTGTCTCTGGCCTAATGGCCCGTCCCCAATCCCAGTGGTATATCCCCCATGGAGAAAGTTACAAAGAAGTTGCAACATTCAGCTGAGAAGGTAAGGTGTCCTTAAGAGACTAAGGGCCCATACCTCAATACGTTGCCAGCGTGGAGAAAGGAAGAGAGGGTAGCAATCCAATCAGAATTTGGAAAGTGAGGGGGTAGAAGGTAAACAGGGGAGACAATCTGAATAGAACGAAGGCTCCGACTTGTTGATCTAGCCCCCAGCACTCTCCTGAGAGACCGCCTTTCCCGGACATGCAAAACTCACACACTCCCTTTGCAAAGAAGCTCTGTGTATTGGGTGCAACAGCTCTGGGGTATCTATATAAATAATATACAAAACCCAACAGCTCAATGCCTCACATTAACAAAAATACTAAAAATTCATTAAAAATGGAGCCTGAGGGAAGAGCCCCAACCACTACTGGTGCTAGCCTGGGAAGGGGATTGGGAATTAAGAGGAAAGGTTGGGGCCACATCCATTGCACAAGCAGTTCCTCCAGGTGGCTCAGTAGCGTCCAAATATGTTGGTACTGGGCTGTGGCTGGGTATCTGTGAAAAACCAGAGATTATCAGGGCTGGCAGACCGAGCAGGGGTGTGGGTATGCATGAGGAAAGCTACTTGGGCAGCGAGGGAAGGGAACAGAACACAATGCTTCCCCCCATAACCTGGTCCTGAAGCAATCACCTCAGCCACTTCTGCCTACCCCATCCCCCATTTATTTCATGGTGTTCTCCTTGGGAGGGCAGGCAGGCTTACTGGAGAGCTGTTGTTGGAGTTGCCGGACCAAAGCTGCTGTCTGTTGCTGCTGCTGGGTCTGCTGAAGCCCCTGACGCTGGAACTGAGGTGAAAATGGAAAGTGGAAGACTGAACTCTGACCTTCCACCTCCTTCTTCATCCTCATCTCCCAATCCCTTTTTAGGGTGCTATGCCTTGCCTCCCACCTCTGCTCCATTCCATACTGTCCCCAACCCAGTTCATTGGCTGTGTGCCCAACCTGGGCAGCTGTCCCTGAGCCTGGGGCTGTAGTCCAGCAGCTACCTGGGGCTGGGACTGGGGCTGGGGTTGGGGAGGAGCTGTCTGTTGCTGCTGTTGCTGCTGGTGTTGTTGTTGCTGCTGTTGTTGCTGTTGCTGCTGCTGTTGCTGCTGTTGTTGCTGCTGCTGCTGCTGCTGTTGCTGCTGCTGCTGCGAGAACATAAAAGATACTAAGATTCAGTATTGGGGCAATGGGGACAGGGGATGAAGAAGCAGGAAGGGAACTCTGGGTCCACTGTCTTCCCTTCTCAGACAGCTACACAGAAGGAAACCAAATCTAGAGTACGCAGCAGACAATGTCCAACTCTTTCCTACTATAGTGCCCAGAAAACAAAAATGGGGAGGGTAGAGAAGTAACTTATTAAGCACCACTGTAAGCCAGCCACTCTTCCGGGTATTTTAGTATACTGTCTCATTTAGTCTTGGGAACAGAGCGGGAAGAACTTGTGCCTGTCCTCCTCCTTGGGCTTCCTGGGCCCTGATGAAATCCTAGTGCCTTACCCTCAGGATCTGTTGTTGTTGCTGTTGCCGGATGTGGTACTGCTGCTGTTGCTGCTGCTGCTGCTGCTGCTGCTGCTGTTGCTGCTGCTGCTGCTGCTGCTGCTGCTGTTGCTGCTGTTGCTGCTGCTGCTGCTGCTGCTCAGGTAGGATGGAAGTGGAGCGGACGCCTGCCTGGACGCCCTGGGCGCTCAGTGGAGTCATGGTACCTATCATGGGTGTCTGCTGCAGTGTCTGGTGTGAAAACCTCCAAAGACAAGAGGCCCAGAGGTCAAGGCATGGGGGAGGGAAGGGGGAAAAGATAAGTATAAACCCTGGGTCTCTGACCTGAAATAAACTTTAACAAGTTATTTCATTCATTCCTGTTGTCACTAACCAGAAGAGCCCTTTTGGGGTCCGATAAATTTCTAGGTTGGGAAATAAGGCACAAAGATAATACCTCAGTTTAGTGTGCCATAACCTTAATGGTTAGGAATTTTTCAATTCTGTTTTAGCCATTTTTCTCTTATAAAAGTGAAAAACAGTCTTAGCACAAGATAGGCAAGATAGATAAACACTCACTGAGGTTTTTTCTTGTTGCTGTTGTCGTTCCCCAAAAACATTTCGAGTTGTTCTACTACATCCGTACATCACTACAACAGTGTGCGGGCTGGGCTCCCTGTCTCCGGTCCTCTCCCACCTTCCACTGCGCATCCTGTCCGCTCATTCCACGTGAATCTCTCAACATGTCCGACTCCTCCTATCACTCTCTTGATTAAGAGCCCTTTCTGGGATTGTATCTCAATTCTCCAGCTGAGCGTTAGAGGCCACCTATAGATCTGCGCCCTCAGCCTAGACCTTACTACTTCCCTGACACAGATTTTACACTCCGTCCAAGCTCTTCTCCCCACATACCCTACTCATTCCAGTCCCCATGTCTTTGTTTGTGCTATGTCATCTACCTGGAATGCCCTTCCTTCTCCTGTGCTCCGCAAATCCCAATCAAACCTATGCTCCAAAGGCCAACTCAAGTCTGATCCCCTTCACAAAACTTGCTCTGATGACTCAGGCCCACACTGATATTACCCCACATTTTTTCTGAATTCCCATTTTACTTCACAGCGCACGACACACCTGATTGTATCTTTGCTCAGAGTGCTCTCTAAATGTTCTTCTGTGTAAGTCTTATCTGAACTTTAGCAAAAATTCTTTGTGGTGAGGGACTAGGTATTTTACTTATTTATTTATGTTTTGCTATCTTTCGTCATCGCACCCAGTCCCAGCACAGTGCTGGCAGTTAGTCAGCCCCCCTCCCCCACCCGTGTTCCAAATCCTAAGCTTCAGAGCCTCAAAACATGTTTACAAGGTCTTAACTAAGGCTTGACTAACATTAACCATGGTGGGAGGATGTGTTCCTTAGTCCCTCCCGGTATTCCACTGTTTAATACCAGCTTCATGACTCCTTATCGTATAGTGGCGTCTATAAACTCCAGACCTTTTCTGAGCAGAGTCAGTCAGTCAATGATTTCCCCTCTGTGGGCCTCAAAGAAATGTTGGGGAAGTAGATGTGAGACTAGTGGTCTCCAGGGTCCCTTCCAGCTCCAGCCTTTTGTGGTTACAGGCCGTGTGGCCAGGTAAGTGTTCTCAACATCTCCAAAAGTTCTGACCAGTCCCATCACCTTCAGCCTGCGGGCTTTTCCAAGTCAAATGCTCCCTCATTCCTCTGTGTCTCTTCCCAGCTCACCACTACTTTGGGTACCTTTGAGCGGAGGTTAGTCCATGTCCATAGGTTGGGGCCTGCTGGTGCACATAGCCACTGGGCCGCTGTTGCAGGTGGCGGGTGGGATCTACAAGAGTAGGATTGGTAGAAGGGTGGGTGCTCTGATAAGGCTGGCTGGAGTAGCTGGGGGGCACCATGGTACCTGCGGGGCCTGTGTGTTGCTGCAATCCCACATGAGAAACATAAGGAGTATAGCCCTGGAGGGAAGGAGGAGAGAGGGAATCAGGGCCAAGAGCATGCAGAGCAGCTTGCCTCACTCTTCCTGATTCTCACAATCCTGGGCCCTTACCTGGGAGGTCTGCAAGCCGTAGGAAGAGCTGGGAGTCATCTGATGCACAGATGACTGTCCCAACATCCCCTGACTCTGCTAAACGGAAAAAGGAGAAAAACCTCAAACTCAGCAAATACTTTCTGCCATCTCATCTCTTGTATCTCCCACCCTGCACGTCCTTGTGAAGATCCCAAGTGTCTCCTCCCCTCTCCCTGACAGCCCTCCCTACGGCCCCTCTCACTATCTTTGCCTGGAGCTGTTGGCGAAGGCGCTGTCCTTGGGGCACCGCAGGTTGCTGCTGCCGGTACACAGAGGTCTTGTAAGAGGAGGGTTCTAGGCCCATGACACCAGTCATGGTTGTGGGCAGCACTCCAGGGTAAGTTGGTCGGGTCGGCAGCTTCTGCATTGGTAACCGCACAGGGCGGTATGGGTCCACGCGAGGGCCACCTAGAAAGGAGAGCAGACTAATCTCCCTAGGCTCCTCATCCCTCCATCCCTTGTTCAGTGTCCTAGTCATCCATAGCTCCTCAGGGGAGTGACGTCATCCTCTGGGCAAGGGGAATGTTCGGGTCACGCCATCATGCCTAGTGGCTGGCACTCACCTGCAGGCAGTGGCTGGTTCTGGGTGTACAGGCCTATGGAGCTCTGCCTATAGCTAATGTGGGATATGGAACCAGGGTTCGCGTGGTGCAGGAGGTCCGGAGGCACTGTCACACCATAGGGGCCACTCCGACCTGGGCCCATTCCATAGTCCTGTGTGAATGGCAGAGGAAGAAGGGGAGGGGTTGTAGCTGAGTAGGGCAGGGGGAGATGGGGTAGAATGGGGTAACGAGGAGCTGGATTGACATGGTTAGTTTTTTTAATTTCAGAATATTACGGGGGTACAAACATTTTGGTTACATGTGTTGCTTTTGTACAGTTTGAGTCAATGTTACACACGTGCCCTACATGGTTAATTTTTATTATGATTCTGATGGCATGCCCTCCCTGCGTGCCCCCACCCCTCCCACAAACCAGAAACTGGGAAGAGTCATGAGGAGAGAGGCTGTGGGAGAACTGTGACAGGGAGGGCACTGACCTCTGTCTTGGTGGCCGGCTGGCTGCGCTTCTTGCCCTTGGTGGACTTCTTCTTGCGTTCCTCAGTACTGGCTGGTGCAGCCCCAGGTTTGTCAGTTTTGGGGGGCTCGGGAGCCTTTTTCTCAGGTTCTAGCAGTGTGGGAGCAGGGGGCTCCTCGTCTTCTGGTGGCAGTGGCAGTGGCTCCAGGTAATAGGCACGGGGCCGGGGCCTCAGGTGTGTGTGGTAGAGCAGCAACCGCTGCTGTTCCTCTCCTCGAGCCACTCGTCGGTCCACCCGGACTGTTCCAAACCAGCCCCAGGAGAGTGGTGCTGACGGCTTCAACCCCTCAAAAATATCCCAAGGAGAGATCCTTTGTTTGGTGGAAACCTGTAGACCCTGCTCCAGAAAATGAGAAACAATGAGTTGTTGAGACTTGGAAAAGAAGACAGACCTTGAGCACTTGTAGGAGAAGCTAAAATATCTGTTGGCAACAAAGAAATAAAAAAAGTCATAGGTTGGTTCAGAGGAGATGGTGAGAGGAAGACAGACACGAACACACAGGGATACACACGCATGCAGAGGAGAGTTAGGAGGGGAGAGAGCGATGGGTGGGGGTAAAGAGAGGTGTGGAGGGGAAGATGAAGCCAGGAGAAAAGGAGATGCAGGAGAGGGAGAACCGGGAGAAGCAGAGACAGAGAAAGGAGGGGTAGAAGGGGGGGTGGAGGGAGAAAGACTGACATTCAGAGGAAGACAGATAGAAACAGGAAGGTAGACAGAGAGACAGGGCAGGGAGAGACTAAAGACAGGCAGAGAAAGGCGGATTCAGAGAGAGAGAGAGAGAAAGAGAAAGAGAAAGAGAGAGGAGGAAGAGAGAGAGACAAAGAGATAGGTGGAGAGAGACAAAGAAAGGCAGAGCGAGAGACAGAGACAAAGAGACAGCTGGACCAGGAAGAGAAATGAAGAGAATGTATATATGAGGGGGTTAGACTTTGGATTTTAAATTCTGCATCCTCTTTTCCTCTCACTCTTTACTTAACACCATGATTATAGTTATTCAACAAATACTGCAACTGGCAGAAAGGGGAAAGAGAAAACTATGCAGAGATGGGTGGTTGTGGAGAGAGAAACATGGGCGTCAGCCAGACAGATGGGGGAGGTAGGACACAAGGCAGGTGGAGCAGCAGGAAGAGGAAGGTCGGGTGCTGAGAAATGGGTGGTATGTTAAAAGATGGGTGGGGGTGAAGGGAGAGACCAAAGAAAGAGGGTGGGACTCCAAAGATGGGGAGATGAAATGTAAGGAAAGTTAAGTGATTCACTCAAAACCCCAGAGATGGTTTTTACTGGCAGAGCCTGATGGACTCCTGAGTCTCATGAGTCTGTTGTAGTTATGAGGTTAATGCAGGGCAGGCTCTTGCCCAAAGGGGAAAAAAGGCAGAGGGTGTGGGAAGACAACAGAACATGCCTCCTTCTTGAAGATAGAATCGAAGCCAGCAATCTTGTTGCCCTTGGTGTCGATAAGGGAGCCTTGTGGCTCACATGTGATGACATCTCGGGTCTGCTTGGGCAGCGGCAGCAGCTGGCGAACCTTTTCCAGACTGTCCGACTGGCGCTCCCCCAGTTCTTTCTGCAGGCACAGAAGATAGGACAAGAGTTCAGAGATACAGAAAAAAAGGGACAGGAAGTCTTGGGATAGCCCAGAACCTGGCATAAAGACGACCCTCAGTAAATCCTCGTTGCATGAATAATGAAGAAAAAACAGATGAAAGAGGGCAAGGAAGAGGGCTCAGGCCAGAATGAAGTCCCTGGAGCTGGATGGCAGATGCCAGTACCCCCAAAGCTTGCACCTGCCTCTTCTACTCACCTGCAGCTTCTTCACCAGGTTCATGTATGCACGTTTGTTTTCCTCCATGCTGCCTTGCGAGATGCTAGACATATCTGCAGCCAATGTCCCATTGATGAGCACGCTCAGCATGTCCAACACAGTAGTAAAGAGCTCACTGTGACAGGAAGCCAGGAGGGAGAACATCAGAGAAGAAAGAGGTTAAGACAGAAAAAGGCTTCAGCAGGGGATACAAGTAGGGAGAGGTGATTTTTTTTTTTTTTTTTGAGACAGAGTCTTACTCTACCCCGGGTAGAGTGCAGTGGCATCATCATAGCTCACTGCAACCCCACACTCCTGGGCTCCAGTGATCCTCCTGCCTCAGCCTCCCAAGTAGCTGGGACTACAGACGCGTGCCACCACGCCCGGCTAATTTTTTCTATTTTTGTTACAGACGGGGTCTCACTCTTGCTCAGGCTGGTCTTGAACTCCTGAGCTCAAGCGATCCTCCTGCCTCAGCCTCCCCAGCAGCTGGGACTACAGACGCGTGCCACCGCGCCCGGCTAATTTTTTCTATTTTTGTTAGAGACGGGGTCTCGCTCCTGCTCAGGCTGGTCTTGAGCTCCTGAGCTCAAGCGATCCTCCTGCCTCAGCCTCCCACAGTGCTAGGATGACAGGTGTGAGCCACCGCGCCTGGCCAGGAGAGGTACTTAATATATCATCCTGAGGGCAATAAAATTGTGTGGGGGAACCCAGGGCCATGGAATCCACAGTAACAGCCACACTGATCTCAGTGGGTTGCGCACCTGGTGTGGGCGTAGGGGGATCTTCTTGGGTACAAAACTGCAGGGAGGGGGTGGGGATGCTTTACTTGTTGGACTGCATGTCCACAGTGCCGCTGATGATGATCTCCAGGAGGAGCATGGCCCACTCCGTGGTCTGCTGAGTGCTGCGCTGCACTGTGTCAAACATGCCCCCCACCTGTCAGGGCCACAACAAGTCAGTCAGATGGCTCAGGAGTGCGAACGCCGGCATTTTGTTGGGTAGAAACCTGTAGACCCTTTTCTAAGAAAAGCTTAGATTAGAATCTGGGTTGGGTGGGAGTTGGGACACCTGAGGTCATGCTGCAGTTGTACTTATGATTTGCTACATGATCTCAGGCCAGTGACTGATTGTTGACGTCTCTGGGCCCCTGTTTCCTTACTTATAAAATGATGGGATCTGGACTAAATGATTTCTAAGATTTCATTCAGTATTCCACAGTGGGTTTCTAGTGTTTCTAGGGCCCACTCAGAATCTAGGATGAGGCAGAGTCCATGCAAGGATCCAGGGTACATAACCTACTGGACCCTGAGCACAGCAATCCAGTCCCCTTAACCATTTTCAGGCCCGGTGTCCTTTAGGAGAGCAGGGTTAGTATTGGAAGACCCAGAAAAACCTGAGGCCTCTATCCTCATCCCCATAATCCCCAACCTGAGGCTTCTTTACTCTGCATTTCCAGCCCGACCCCCTTCATTCTTCTCCCCAGCTTGCCCTCTCACCAGGTTAAGCCGCAGTTTGAGTGCCTCATGCATGAGCTGCTTTGGTTTACAATCATCTAAGTACTGGTCATCTCGCCAATTATTCACAATCTAGGACAGAAACAAGTATAATGTGCAGTTCAAGGATGTCCTCGTTTCCATCCCAAAGCATCCAATGTGTTTAACAGAAAGTACTGAAGGTTCTAAATACATCGTGGCCTTCTAGGTGCATCCTTCCATGCCCTTCTGCCCACCTCCATGGTCCAGAGACCTGTACCTGGTGCACCTGGCTATAGAGGGAGGTAAGGAGTCCCTCACGTTGCTCATCCTGCCCTTTCAGACACGTCAGCACCAGGGATAAGAAGGGCTGCTGGCTCAACAGGGACATACTGGAAACAGGAGAAAAAGAAAAGAAAAGGGAGATCATGGGTTGGGGATCAGGCAGCTTCCAACCTCATTCCTCCAAGCCCCAGACTCTACTCTTTTAATATCTAGCCTCTTCACTGAGTTAAAACCACTCACCTTTAACTGTTCAGCTATCAGGCAGGCTAACTCCAGAGGCCACATAAATTCTTAACCATCAAGCTATGCCACTTCTCAACCACTCTGCTGAAAACTATACAAACTGACAGGTTCTACACTTAAAATCTAAAATATGATATAATAAAGCATAAAAACCAAAAAAAAAAAAATATCTAGCCTCTTGCTCAGCCAATGCCCACTCTTATCCTTTGATTTTCCACTGTCCCATGATGTTTATCCTCAGCTCTTAGGCTCAAATTTTATTCCTCCCTGGGCCTGCCTCCTCTCCTTTCTACCCCTCAATCCTGGTCTCCCCCGAGTGCCTTCACCTCTTCTGCTTTTGTCGATCACGTTCTTTGCGGGAAGAGGAAGCCAGGTGCTGACCCTTCTCCAATTCCTCCCCAGCAGCCTTTAATACATGTCCCTGGACTGAGGTAGGCAGTTTAGCAATGAGGGGGGCCACCAGCCATACACCAGAGCGCTCCAGAGAGCTAGAAAACAGATGGAGGACACAGGGTTACAAAGAAACCAGGCAAGGTTGCAACAATCTATCCTCTCCTTCCCCTGAGGGGCATGCCAGCATCTCCACGCGGCTGACGTCATTCCCATTATCAGAAGAGAAACTCATAAGGGGATGGGTCCTGACATGTTTCTACCCAACCTGAGCACAGGCTTGGTCTTGTTGCTGCTGGGCATGTTGCTTGCAGTGCTTCCAGAGGAGGACCCTGTCTCCGCTGACTGTTGGAAAACCTCGATTGTGGCCTTGGCGATGTTCTCCAAGAGGGAGTTCATCTCCTGGAGAGGATGAAAGGCACAGAGGTGCTCGAGTAGGTGGCTGGGGTGAAAGAACACAGACGGTAGGGGACATGGGAGATGAGGGTGAAGGACAGCATGGGTGGAGGGTGATGGGAAGGTAGGGACAGAACTCTCAGGCGTCGTGCTCTCTAGCACCTCCGTATTTCTTTAATTCCCACCGTCCTCTCCTTTACATACCCCCTTACATCGGCAGCCACAGAAACAGGGTCCATCACCACCACCAACCTTCTCCGTGGCTCAGAACTCCAACACTCCCAACCCACCTCCCTTAGCATCAGCTCCACATGTCTGCCGTTTTCCCATCCCCTCCTTTTTTTTTCTCTTTGCCCCGATGTCACAGGCACAGCAGAGCAGCCACACCTGTGGTGCTGGGCAGGGCCCATCCCCTCTATATCTCTCAGCTCAAGAGTCCAAGAATAGGACCTAGGTTCTATGGTGGCCTGCTTCCCTGACACATGGAACTGGAAGTGGGCAAGGGAAAGGGAGGCCCAGGCACTACTCACGTTGTTAGGGGTCTGCTTAATCATGAGCTGCAGCTCCAGGGAAGACTGGCGCATGGTCCACTGGTCCAAGTTCTGTGGTAGAGGCCCCACCCCCAAGCTAGTCATCACCATGTCACCTTAGCTACCCACCATCCTGAGGCCAATTCCTGATCTCCCACAAACTTGAATCACAGACTCCTAGAGGTCTGACAGGGACCTCTATGACCTTGGAAAAGTTACTTAACCTCTTCAGGCCTCAGTTTCCTCATCGGCCAAACAGGGAGACCCATACCTACTTCATAGGGTTGTAAAGATTAAATTAGAACATGTACGCAGCCTGCCTAGCACAGTATCTGGCACAAAATGCGTACTCAATAGGTAGTAGCTATTAGTACTCAGTTTCTCAGTCATGACCAAATGCCAAATATACAAGGCCAAAAACTAGGCCTCCCAGATGCTATGCATCCCACTGATAAGCTAGATTCGCTTCAGACAGCAGTGCCCTCAGCTAATAGTCTTACTCTAGAGTCTAGACCATACTGGATTTACTCCTAAACCCACACTGGGGCTGTTTCTCTCACTACCTTTCTCTTACATCCTTGTTCATCTTCCTCGCTACTTAACTTCCCCTCTCTTTTCTCAAGGTTCCCACTGTTTCTCCCCAGGTTGGGCCCCACTGCTTCCTCCAAGACCCTCATCGCCTTGGCCTACCTGAAGAATACGCTTAATGCGTTGCCGCTGGGGGTTTTCCCCATCCTCGTTGTCCAGCAGTCGATGTGGGTAGCAGATGAGCTGCATGAGGCGTTGGGCCTGGGCACTACTCAACACTGGGTCTTGTAGGTCATTGCTGTCCTCACACAGCGACTTAAGGCAACGTTCTCCTACCCATTCCTGAGAAAGCTGATAATCAGGGGACTGGGGGACAACCAGTGAGGGGGTTAGGAATAAGGGGGGTGGGCTAGGGGTTGGTAAGGGACATGATGTACAGTAGGGAGGTGGCGCGACCATGGGCTGGAGACAGGACTATATTCCACAGAGGCATTCAGGAGGTGTGGGGGAAGGTGAGACTGACCTGTTGGCAGATGCTGCGCAGCACGTACTTGGCATAGACATCCAGACTGGCTGTCTCCACAGAGATGTTGCGGCCACCCTGCCTCCGACCGCCACTGCCACCTCCTCCCTCCTCCTCTGGAAGTTCTTCTGCTCCTCCTGTCACAGTGAAGCCCGAACCCTTCAGTTCCGCATCCCCTGTGGTTCACGGGTGGGAGATAGGGAGGGCAGAGTGAGATCAGAACACTGTGTGGAGACCCACCCCAGGCCCACAGAGGCAGAAACTCCCCAAATCCTGCCCTATGGGACAGAAATATACTTCCCTTCTTCCCCTCCTCCCCAAAGGTCAGAAAGACCACCTTTGGGAGGGAGAAAGGCTGTCCCTTGTAGTTTAGCTGGCACTCCACCCTATACACACTTCTGGCACCACTCCCTTCCTACCCTCGTACCAAGTACAAACACAGCCTTGAGAACAGCAAACACAGCTCCATCCACGATGCGGTTCTGGGAGGCAGCCAGCAGGTGGCGGTCACAGGAGGAGCGGATTCCTACTGTAGGCTTGTCTGGAGAGGGAGCTGAAGTCAGGGGAAGCCAAAGTAGAAACCACCGCCGGGGGAGTGAGGTGGGGAAGCCATACTTTCTACTGCAGGCTGGCTCAGATCAGGGTCACTTACTTCCATCAGACTGGCAAGGATTGAGTTGTGGTGTCTTGAAAAGGTGGAGGAGAATGCGGCAGGTAAGCCGGGCCCCAGGCTCAGAGTCCTGTTCACTACAAGCTAAAAGGAAGACAAAGCAGGAAGGGATGAAGCGGAACTCTGTGTGTGTGTGTGTGTGTGTGTGTGTGTGCGCGCGCGCGTGCGTGCGTGCGTGTGGCGCGGGGGATGAGGGGGAAGATGAGGTAAGGTGAAAGGAGAAAAAGCAAGATAATACTGCAGGAGAGGTAGAGCAAAGAACTGTTATGCAGCTGAAGGGTCAAAAATTGTAAGGTCAGGACTACAAACCCAGGGTTAAATAGAAAACAGGCCCCTTCCAGCCTGAGGCACACCAGAGGACTGGCCTTCTGGTGGGGGCCGGGGTGCCGCAGTAGGGTCTCTCATACTGAGCAATGAGAAGATGGCCATTCACTGTGTACGGAAATTTGGGGTCCAGAATTTCTAGGGGTTACAGATTGCTGGCTCACCAGCATTAAGGAGTGAAGGGATGGCAGCACAGCGAATCAGATCTTCTAGGAGCAAACACTGCCGAGCGATGAGGATGGCAACGAAAGTAGCCAGGGAGTCATGAAAAGACAGGTCACTGACCTGGAAGAAAAAGCAGACAGACATCACCACTCAGTGTGGAGAGAAGGTACCCACTCAAAGGGGTATGCCTCTGCTCTACAGAACTCCGTCCCTCTGCTACCTTGATGATCGTGACCAGCCCCTTGCCCTGGTCAGTGCCTCCTTCCCTAGCAGGACTCCACCCCAAGCCTCACATCTACGTTGCAGAGGAGGTCGTTGAAACCACAAGTGCCATTGTTAGAGGAGCAGCACAAGGCCTTAAGTACTCCAAGCCATTCTGCACTCAGTGACTTGCAGTAGCCGGTCAGCTCTGCACACAGGATTGCGATGTCATTCACCCTAGGGAAAAGTACAAATGCCCTCAGGAAAAACCTTGCTCCACAAAATCTCAGATTCATTAACTTTTCATCTCTGCCCCAGTAATAATCAAGGTTGTAGTACCTCCCAGGTATCTTAGCCCTCCCAGTATCAGGTGGGGGTGTGGTGCCCATTCTTCACTCAGTACGCCCCATACCTATCAGGATCATGGTGCCCCACGCACACGTGCATAAGGGCATTGCAGACAAAGCTGTAGCGGTTAGCAGGGTTCTCACTAAGACTCTTGCCTAGCCCTGTGTAGGTGAAGGTGTGAGCTGCGGGGTTCTCCAGAGTATCTATCATGAATTCAGGTGCCCAGCGCATGTTTGATTCTGATGGTTCCACGTTGCAGTAGATGGTATTCTTCACCTTCGAGCAAAAGTCGCTGCAGGGGAGGGGGAAAGGAGATAGCAGTGTTAAAGAAGGTCTGGTAAAGTAGAGGGATGGTCAGGAAAGGGAAAAAAAGAAAAAATGGAGAAAGCGAGGGACAAGAGACCTTGGGACAAGAAAAGGGAGATGGGACAAAGTAGACTGGCAGGAAAGGAACCACGTGGGAATAAGGAACAGGGGCCTCTGGAGGCAGGGAGGAAGAGGAGGAAGAGTGTGGGCCCCAGAGAGATGGGTGATGGGGAAGAGGGCCCGCTCTCAGTAATGGAACAACACATGGAGGACACAGTCCATAAATGACCCTGGACAGGCAGCAGGGTCCTGGGCTGTGCTCAGCTCCTGAGTTGGGTGGTAATGGGAAGGAGAAGGGACTAGATCCCACTCTCTATCCCCTACCTCCCACCTCTCTTACCTGAAGAGCTCCCCAAATTTGCTCTTTAAATGGCTACAGGAGGTGTACAGATCATAGAGATAAGCAAGGATACAGCGTTCTGCAGAGGAGCCATCCGACCTGTTCATCCCATGCTTCACTACGCCACACAGCCTGTCATGGAGAGGCAAAGTTGGGAAGATCAGCAGATGGTATGTGAGGGGCTGGGGCACAAAGGGCCCTTGAAACAGATCCGGGTCTCTTGGTAATACTATTCCCTTCCCACCTGAATGGCAGGCACTTCCCTACAGCGCGAGCCCATGTGCGTGTTCTTCCCAGACTACTTCCACCGGCATTCGCCAGAGCCCTGTGTGTTTCAGTTATTTTGAAACCCTGCTTACCCCTCAAAGACCTGTGCCATCTGGTCCTGGTTGAGGATGAGGCAGGCATGATAGTGCCGCAGGACAGCCACGATGCACAGGCACAGGCTGGTAGTATAGCTGCCCACCAGATCCGAGGATTTGAGAAGCAGCTCGGCCTCAACTACGCTCAGTTCATTCAGCAGCTAGCAGAGTGAATGGAGGGTGAGAGAGGAGAAGAGACCCCTCATGTCAGATATAACCCCCTTCCTATGAGGACACTGGCAGGGCCAGGCCTGACCCCCTTCCTGCTGGAGCCGCCCAGGATAGAAGGGCCCTGTTACCACATGCCACTGTTCTTTGTTCTATTAATGACACCTCTAAACCAGTCTCCAGGATATAGTTCTATGAACTCCACACTGGGAGAACGGTCTGTGCCCAGTGCTCTAATCTGCCTCTTGGGCCTCCCCAGGGAGCACTTAAGTCTCGATTCCTGCAGTCTTAGCTCATGTTCCACTCCCGTGCTAGTCTTTCTGCCCCTCCAAATAGCTGGGAAACTGGCCGGAGCCTCTACCCCTGTCCTTATGACTCTATACAGCACAAACTCCTTCCTCCACCCTTATCTCCCCCAACTTCCCCACCTGAATGGCAAAGTCGATGAGGCCACTGATGCTGAGCGAATATTCCATGAGGTCAAAGATGAACTGCACATGCTGCACCAGAGGCAAGTGGTATGACATGCCAAGGGCAAAGCTCGTGATCTGCTCCAGAACATTCCGGGAGACCTGATAAGGGCAGTGGGAGTGAGACGGGAGTGGAGAGAGGCAAGAAGAACGAGGGCAGCAGGAAAGGATGATGGAGGAAGGGGATGAGACCAGGAGGCTTAGCCTGCCTAGGAGGAGAAAAAGATAAGTGGGAAAGGAAAACAGAACAGGAGGCCAGACTGTGGGAGGGGGGCTGGGCTTAGGCCCACACCTGAGCCGTGACCTGGTGTTGGTCATAATGTGAAAGGTGCTGGAACTTAGCAAAGATATCTTCAGCAGTGGGGAAGGCTTCGGGCCGGTTGCGCCTCCGCTTCTGCCCATCCTCCCCACCTGAGGGGACAGTTGAAAGACACTAGTCAGGACAGGGAAGGTAACTAGTTGACTGGGGGTGGGGAGCGGGGTATGGAGAGAAGGCTATGGGAGGGAGGGAGGGAGGAAAGGAAGAGGGAAGCCCGGAAGGGAGGGTCAAGGAAGGGGTGGGGGAGGGACGAAGGGAAGGGGACAGTGAAGCAAAGGTTTAGAGGACCACAGACTATGTGGACCTTAGAGGAATATGTACAGGGAGGTGCTAGGTTGAGGGAGGGAAGGGAGAGGGAGGGAGGGCAGTATGGGGCTTACTGTGAGGTACCTAAGAATGTCAGGTCTCCAGGATTCAGAGGCACAATAGGAGCAAGCTGGTCTGCAGAGGGGGGGAATGAGGGGGGAAGTTTCAAAAGGACTAGAGCTCTCAGGAGACTCCAAGAGACAGGACATTGGGACATGACTGGGGAGTTCCCTATGCTGGGGAAGGGAACACTGACTAGGGCACTCTTTGGGGGAGATCTGTTTAAGGAGCCTTGAACCCACCAGTTTCTGCTGTCCCCTTGCGGTTCAGAACCTTCAGGATATCCTTGGTAATTTTCTTGATGGCATGGCGGGCATCATCTCGCTGCTTTCCCACCCCAAACAGTACGACCAACCGCTGGTTGCACTCATGGCTGCATGACTCCTCCTGCATCCCAGCAGCACCGTCAGACTCCAGCACGGATCCTCTTCCCTCCTCTTAAAAGCATGCTCCATACCCCTCAGCATCCCGTGCTCAAGCCCCTTCCCAACATACCCACACCCTCAGGAACAGCTCCAACCCCTTGGCAAATTCCTTGGACAGCAATCTGGGCTCAAAACAGATCATCACAAGGTGTTGGGGAACAGTACCTGGGGGATGGGAAAGTGTGTGGCATACTGCACATGTCGTGGCTGGTCATAAAGAACCCCAAGGGTCCCTTCGATCTTCTCCTTGGGTGGGGGCTTCACTTCCTTCTCGACATCTGGTTTCTCGGGGGATGGACTGCCCTTCCCCTCACAGGGCATAGTAGGGGAGAACAACTAAGAGAAAGGTGAGAGGGCAGAACATTTAAAAGGAGAAAAAGGGATGAGGGGGCATAATTCAATTCCGAAAAGAGGCATAATGGGAGGATCTAAGGAGCTGGAGTCTTCCATGCTCAGGATCTAACTTACTGAGAAATCAGGCTTCTCCATGTCCTCAAAGAGCACACTGGAACTAGGGTCAATGTCCATAGATTCTGAGAGACCTGGATCCTGAGGGCACAGAACATAAGAGAAGTTGCTTTAGACCTAGGGAGCTGCTCCCCACCATCTAGAAAAGTTCACAGGGGAAGTGGAGAGAGGCACCATACTGTGGAAAGCACGGGATCTGGACTCAAGTCTTGTCCAGTCCTTTAACCAATACGGGCCTTGATTTCCTTCAGCTTTCAAATAGGGATAAGAGTATCTCATAGGGCTGATGTGAGAGTGTTTTGTAAACCACAGAGTGCTAAGAAAATACTACCGTCATTAGGCAAAAGAGACTCTCAGAAGCCTCTGGGAGCCATGAAGATGGAAATGTCAAAAGGAATGATCCAGGGCAAGGAAAAGCCCACTCACCTCCAGCTTACTACTGCTGCTGCCTTCAGCCTCCTTGCGCTCTGGGTCATCGGCAGGATCATCAAAGGGAGAGGGAGGCCGGGGACCAGGGGCTCCAAAGGCAAGGTCCCCTCGGGAGATGAGAGTGCAAGTGTACATGTTGTGGGAGAAAACATCATGTCGAATCAGTTCACAGAACAGCAGTACCAAGTTAAAGAACTCCACCCGCTCACTCTCACTTCGGGGATCCGCTGGAGGGAGGGAATGAGGAAAGATGAGTTAGGAGAACACAAAAGAGATGGGCAAAAAGAGAGAGGGACACACCTAAGGTGTGGTGCTCCTAGAAGACCTCAGAGAGGGATACACCCAAGGCAGTAATAAGAGTGATCAAAAAAAAAAAAAATCTCAGAAACTGTTGAGGGACAAAGTATGGATGGTTACCCCACCTGTTGCCCCACACATCATCTCAGAAAGGAATATAGCAACTTTGCTGCTATTTAATACAGTGAAAATGCCTTAATCGCACATTCTTATCTTTATTATTATCTACATTTCTCTACTCTGTTAAATTTTACGATGATCATGGACTAGCATTACATCTAAAAGTCATTCTGCACAGAGCCCAAGACAGAAATATAGACCAGGAGGCCCTTAATTATGCTTTCTGATGACGGTGGTGGGTAACTGAGTCAAGGCAGAGGTAACTAGAGGGTGGCAGGGGTCCATACTCAGCATGGGAGCCTGTGTATCCAGAAACTGCAGAAGGACATCCTGGAAAATGGGAGCACTAGGAGCAGAAAGGGAGCCAGAGGCGATGGAACCCTTCTCATCTGCTGCTTCTGATTCTCCACAACGCTGTGGGATGAAAGAACAAATTACAGGATGGATTTTTACCTGTTTCTTCACTCCTTAATGTGTAACCCTTCAACTACCACCTGTTTTGCCTCTGACCCATGATTTAAACTTCCATTCCTCCTCCAACCTCCATGTTCTTTACCACCTCCCAATTGAAGCCTTTATCTCTTCTCTAACTCTGACATAAATCCATACCTTTCTACTTTTGCCTCATGTCCTTAACTTTCCCTTTAAGTTCTCTACCATTTTTTCACTCTGTTCTCACACCTTCAACTTTGGTCCCTTTACTGCCTCAATCTCTTTGTGTCCAACCCCGGTTAGGCTCCTTCCCATTGGCCAGTCTCATTCTCTTATCTCTGCCCCCTAACCTCAGCCTCAATCTCTGCCTGTCTCTTCTCCAGGAGCTTGGCTACCACCATAGCACGATGCCGACCAGAACGCTTGCAGCTGACAGCCCATTCACACAGTAATGACACCACAGCATCATCATCTGAGGAGATCTGGAGACCAAAGGAAGACAGGGATGAGTAAGGTAGGGTTGGGGACAAAGAATTAAGTTCCAATTTCTTAAAGACTGGGCCCCATCTTAAAACATCTTGGGCCAAATAAGATCATCTCTGCAGACATCCCCTGGTTTCAATGCCCCACCAGGACTTCCTCTCATAACGTACTGTTGCTCTTGCAATGATTTTGCTCCTTTGATTCCCCTTCTTGCTTACCTCATGCCCATCCTTGCTAGGCCCCAATCCAAAGATTCGGTTACAAAGGGAGTCAAGAGAGTTGCTGAAGTCAGAGCGCTCAAAACTATGGCTGTCCAGCACTTCCAAAGTATGGAGCACCCGTCCAATGGTGAAGCCTAAGGAGGAAAAGTGGTAAAGGGGACTTAACTAGAGGCCCAATGCACTCTGGCTTTCAGATCTATATGTCCTTACAAGCCCCATCCTTTCCTCAAACATACTTCCTACTATCTGTCTTCTGAAACCTACCTGCAGTAGCTTCCTGGCACTTATCAAAAGACCAGCGAACCTCAACTGCCTGTCCTCGCTCCTTGATCTGCTGCTCAATCTCCCGCAACTTTGCACGGACCTGCAATATCAAAAAGGAAGGCTTTAAGGATGTGCCAAGGCATACAAAAGACCAGGGCTCTGGGCTGAAAGAACAGTACCAGACTCCAAATCACTATTTCTGAAAGAGTAATTTAGCCTCATAGCTCAATATCGGAATACCAGGCTAGCGGTCAGACTTACCTGCTGAGTGAAGGCACTGTTGCCCTCTGGCATGGGCAGGTTGGAGGGGGCAATAGGCAGGTGGTCAAGTGGTGAGCCGGTCTTAATCCGGCTATCAGTCAGCGAGTAGTGCCAAACCAGGGCACTAGGACAACACAGGAGGATGGTCTGCCAGACAGAAACAGCTAAGTCAAACTCAGTTACCATGTCTACCTCTCTGGAATCCTGTTATAAGACCTAACCCTTACACTTGAGATCGAAAGTTATTGGGACTGAGTCCCTGAGGCAGGCATCACCCCATCCCTGATCCCCTCCCTTCATCCACTTTCTTACTATTTAGCCCTGAAAGAAAGAGAGAGGCTGGCCAAAACCTCCAAAGGGAACTAATACCCCAGTACTGAGAAGCAATAGCCTCCAAGAAAGTACTCAGTGCCTACTTCCACCTCCAATTGGAATCATCCCCATTCTCCAGGATGGGCACCCAACTCTTCTCAGGCTATCTCTTCATCCTTCCTTGGACCCACCTAGTACCTACCTGTAGGATACAGCTGAGGCCAAAAACCAGGGGCCGGTGCTGAGGGCACATAAGCAGGTCACTAAAGGGAGTTGAGGGTGTGCTGCTAGTTGGGGGCTGAGGAGCAGGGGTGGTAGGCAGCGTGCTTGTTGACTGAGCAGATATAACATGAGATGAGTGGCTGCTCACGCCATCCAGCTGCAGGGCCAGTCTCCGGGTACAGAAGTAGGCAAGGCGGCGGGAGAGGTACGCAGACTGAACAAATTCCCCAGAATACTGTGAAGACATGACTATCAGAGCCTCTAATTCTCTCCAAGGGACCTTGCTCTAAAGTCTTATTCTTTCTCAAATCCCCCCTAGACCCCCCAACTCCTAGGCCTTACTCGAAGCAGTAAGGGCAACAGCAGTTTAAGCAATTCATCCTCTCCAGGGCGGATTTTCTCAAAACATTCAAGCACCCAGGTCAGGAACTCATGTCTGTCCAGCATTCCATCCTATGGGTACCAGGGGTGGGAAGAATATTAGTTTGACACAGGGACTATTAGAGATGAGGCACATAAAGTAAATGAAAGGGTGAAAGGAACCACAACTGGGGCAAGGTGGCAGACAGATTCTGTTCTATACTGGCAGAGTGCAAGATCAGGCTCAATCCAGTGACCCACACGACACGCCTTACTCCCTACCTGAAACATGAACATGGCCAGCTTCTCATTGTAATCCCACTGCCGGATCGCCACCTCTACATCGTGAGGCAAGGGCCCTATTGTGGAACCACAGCCCCCACTTCCTGCAGGCCCTGGCCGGTAGTATTCAGCCATCTTCTGTAGCTGCTCCCATAAGTACTTGGTGATGATCTGAGTCCATTCTAGAAGAAAGATGGGAAAGGGGCTATTTGATACTATCCTTCTACTTAGCACATTAACTGCCACGTGACTTGTATGTAACTCGTGCTAGTTTTGAGCCTGGGGCCTCGTGAAGCATATGTAACTCACACGTCTCTACCTTTGGAGCTGTGTGAACTATTTTTCAAGTTGCATATAACTCACGCCCAGAAAACAATCAAAAATAACACATTTTTCATTAAATTAGAAAGGATCATTTTGTTTTCGAAGTTTTTATTCTATTTTCGTAATAAGACACTGTGGCCCCAAGGAAAAAAATTTTTTTTCTAGTGCGGTAGTCAATGTGTTAGAACACCTTCCATCCCCTACCCCCACCCCCAATCACCATACTTCTAAATTCTATTCATTCTTTTCACCTCTAGCCAAATGCCACCTTCCTAAAGCCTTCCTGGGTATCTCCCAAAGAAAGTAATCTATCTGTCCAAAGAAACTTCGGCCTCCTCTTTTGACATTCACCACTTTCTACATTTAATTACGTTATTCGTACATACACCTTACTTAGCATCCCTACTAGACTATAAGCTTCCTAAGAGCAGAGATTACGTACCGGTTGTGTTTGTAGCCCAGTACATGCATACAACAGATACTCGAATTACTGAGTGAATGCAAGATACAAGCAGAAACAAGAAGGAGAATGATTCCAAAGGTCTCTCTACTGCCTCTCAAATCAATCAGTGCTATACCTCTGTGATTCCCAGCACCCTGCACTCCCACCCTGCCCCCGAGGATGGGGTACCAGGCCCAGCCTGTTAGGGACTAGGCCACAGAGGTCCACAGCACCCCCCCACTCCCGTCTGTGCAAAAATCATCTTCAATGAAACTTAGGAAATGGTGGGGGGGTGGGGGTGGCGCACAGCAGGAGGTGAGTGGTGGGCCAGCAAGCGAAGCTTCATCTGTATTTACAGCTGCTCCCCATCGGTTGCATCACTGCCTCAATTCCACCCCCCTCCCCAGGTCTGGGAAAAAATTGTCTTCCACCAAACTGTTCCCTGGTGCCAAAAAGGTTGGAGACCACTGGTATACTCGGTGTTAGGAGTTACTCACCCATGAAGGGGTCAACATGTCTCTTCTTGACCTTGGTCTCAGTGATTGCTGCATAGTAGGCAGAGGTCATCTTAATGAGCCAGGCAGCCCGCATCACAGGCACTGTGTATTTGGCTAAGTATCCAAACACTTCTTCCTTCTTACTGAAAATGGGGACCTGGACACATATCACAATTAGTGAGGTCTCTATTACCCCCATGAGCTGGCACCCATGGAGATTAATGTGGGAATAGGAGGGTACTTGGGACCCATGCTCCCCCACCCTTAGCCTGAAGAACAGGAAACAGTACCTCACCTTTTTGGCTAGTTGTGTGAGTGGCTTGGTGCCAGCCAGGTCAGTGAACCAGGTGTTAATGGCACTCTGGGATCGTGCAGTCACCAGCCAGAAGTTGTCCTTCTGGTTCACTTGGGGCTTCCTGCGACCAGTGTCAGGAAGGGTGTTACAACGTAACTTCTCTGCAATAATGCTGCTGAAGTTGGAACTGATCTGAGGGAAGAAAACTACACCTCAGGGTGGGAAGAAGGGGCAGTTAGGTGGTCCTGCCTTTGACGGGCAAATGTCACTGAGGTAGCATTAGGTTAAGAAGGCAAGCTCAGACATTTAGGTTGTCCCTTTAAGTCTTCCCAACCCAGGGCCTCTGCTCCTTCTCAGATTCTTCCAGCCTTTTCCTTCAGCCTGGCAGAGTTGTCTCACCTTGGCAGGATTGAAGTTGACGTTCTTGGCACTGCCATGTTCATCCCCAGAGACAGCAGGCTGGTTATTGAAACCTTGTTTTACATTCAAGGCCGTCAGTTCATCCTGAGGCAGGAAAACGGCATTTTAGTTTTTTTTCCCCTTGGGGGAGGTGGTAGGAGAGGAGGGCAGAAGAGAAGGAACAAGGGAAGAGGGGAGGAGGAAGATTCTGAGGAGAGCAGAGCGTTACTTAAAGCTGGGCCCTTATTTCACTCGGACCCCACCCTCACCCCCACAGTCACTAGGAATCCCAGTCACCCAGAGCGCCCTCAACATCACTCTTCCCTTGCGAGGAGCTGTACCTCACCGAGCTGCCTGAGACAACTTTCTGGGGTGTATGTGTGTGGAGGTGGGCGCCTCTGGTGTGGCCCCTACATCGTCCCCTAGTCACACCTCGGAACCCCCCACCCACCCGCGTCCTGCTCTCCCACAGCAGCCCACTTTACTCTTCCCCCTTTCGGGACTTTCCTTCTCATCTGACCGCCCCGCCCCCCCTTCCCTAAGCCGTCAATGCCGCCTCCTATGCTGACTGCGTGCCCCGGGCCCCGAGAGTCCCGATTTTTGAACGCACCTCCTTCTGTTTGGGATCTTGAGGGTACACATCGGGAGGCCCCAGCCGCGGCCGCTTCAGGGGCCGGTGTTCGTAGCTCAAGATCCCGAAGGCCGCCATCTTGCCCAGCCCGTAGCGGCGGAGGCGCCAGCAGGGCTGGGCTTGCGGGGGGTGGGGAAGGGGGAGAGGGAGCCGAAAAGTGGGGGGGCGGTTAGGGAGGACGGCGGCCGAGAGACAACAGGGGGCACGTTAGAAACTCTCGATCATTGCCGGAAACTACCGAGGGAAGCCGAGGGACGCCGGGAACCATCCGACAATACCGACCGCCGAGGGGGTGGGGCCTGCCCGGCCTGGGGCGGAGCTCTGTGCCCCCGGGAGATTTTCCGCGCGCCGGCGGAAAGTCCACTTCACTCAGCAAAAATCTCGGAAAGGTTCCTGAGCCACGTACTGTGCTGGGGATGCGAACCTGCAAAGTGGGAGGCAGCCGTGGTGCTGAGCTCTGACTAGAATTGGGTTCCCAGCGCCTAGCTGGGTTCTTGGCCTCGAAAAGTGTTCAATAATATTTGCATTGCTTAGGAGCTCTAGCTTTCACAGTTTCTTAGTTCCCGCATCTGAAAAAATAGGTGCCTAGCACTTTCTTCAAAGGACTGTTGTAACGATTAGAAACTAAGTATGCATAAGAAAGCACCCATTAAACCCTAAAAGGCCGGCTCTAATCCCTCAAGTCCTTTATGGTCTAGCCCCTGAGTTGCCTAACCTTTTCTGTCACAAACTCTTTAAAATGCAAATGAAATCTATGGACCTTCCTCCCAGAAAAATGCACACATAAACTTGCAAAATGTTAGATACTATCTGGGGAGGTTCTTAGACCCCCTAAAGCTCATCTAAGTATCCCCTGAGTCCATGAACTCCAGGTTAAGAACCCTTGCTCTGGGCGAAAGAGGCACCTACTGTGTCGGCTGCTTTCCAGACGTTATCTCCTTTGATCCGCAAACAGCCCCATGAGTTAAGGGCTATTATTGTCTCCATTTTGTGGATGAGGAAGCTGATTCTCAAAGAGTGAAAATGCGCATATTATACAGCTACTAAGTAACAGAGCTGGGACTAGGATTCTTATTCCAGAGCCGTTATTCTGTTACAGTATTGCCGTTTAGAGAAAAGACAGCCAAAGTTCAATAATAAAAGTAAAGTAACAAAAATAATACAAGTAACAAAAGTAACAATAACAAAATGCTACTGAATCATGATGGGAAGAAAAATTAATTCTCTGTGGGAGGCCGAGGCGGGACGATAGCTTGAGGTCAGGAGTTCGAGATCAACCTGAGCAAGAGCGAGACTCCCGTCTCTACTAAAAATAGAAAAATTAGCGGGGCCTGGTGGCCCGCGCCTGTAGTCCCAGCTACTGGGGAAGCTGAGGCAGGAGGATTGCTTGAGCCCAGGAGTTCCAGGTTGCTGTGAGCTAGGCTGACGCCACAGCACTCTAGCCCAGGCGACAGAGCAACACTCTGTCTCAAAAAAAAAAAAAAAATTCATTCTGGCTAGGGAGAAGAAAACACATTGGAGGAAGTAACATTTGAGCTAACTCTGGAGCATATCTTTTAAAAAGATAGTTTTTAAAGCAGTTTTAGGTTCACAGCAAAATTGAGAGGAAGGTACAAAGATTTCCAAATACTCCCTGCTCCTACGCAGTATAACTTCCCCCATTATCAACATCCCCCACCAGAGTGGTACATTTGTTACAGTTGATGGACTTACATTGATACAGTATCACCCAAGTTCATGGTTTACCTTAGGGTTCACTCTTGGTGTTGTACAGTCTATGGGTTTGGACAAATGTATGACATGTATCCACTATTATAGTACCATACAGAATATTTTCACTGACCTAAAAACTCTCTGTGCTCTCCCAATTCACCCCTCCCTTCCCCCTAACCCCTGGCAACCACTGGTCTTTTTACTGTCTCCATAGTTTTGTATTTTCCAGAATGTCATATAGTTGGAATTATACAGTATGTAGATTGGCTCAGATTGGCTTCTTTCACTTAGTCATATGCATTTAAGTTTTCTCCATGTCTCTTCATGGTTTGATAGCCCATTTCTTTTATATTTTATTTTATTTTATTTCTTGCTCTGTCGCCCTGGCTAGAGTGCAGTGGCATCATCCTAGCTCACAGCAACCTTAAACTCCTGGGCTCAAGCGATCCTCCTGCCTCAGCCTCCTGAGTATCTGGGAGTACAGGTGCGCACACCACCACAGCCGGCTAATTTTTTCTATTTTTAGTAGAGACCAGGGTCTTGCTCTTGCTCTGGCTGGTCTCGAACTCTTGACCTCAAGCAATCTTCCTGCCTCAGCCTCCCAGAGTGCTAGGATTACAGGCGTGAGCCACCACGCCCAGCCAATAGCCCATTTCTTTTTAGCATGGAATAATATTCCACTTTCAGGAGGTATCACAGTTTATCCATTCACCTATTGGAGGACATCTTGGTTGCTTCCAAGTTTGGGCAATTATGAATAAAACTGATATAAACATTCATGTGTAAGTTTTTTGTTTTGTTTTGTTTTGTTTGTTTGTTTAGACAGAGTCTCGCTCTGTTGCCCGGGCTAGAGTGCTGTGGCATCATTCTAGCTCACAGCAACCTCAAACTCCTGGGCTCCAGGCATCCTCCTTCCTCAGCCTCCCACGTAGCTGGGACTACAGGCACGCATGTGCCACCATGCCCGGGGAATTTTTTCTACCTTTAGTAGAGATGGGGTCTTACGCTTTCTCAGGGTGGTCTCGAACTCCTGAGCTCAAGCGATCCTCCGGCCTCGGCCTCCCAGAGTGCTAGGATTACAGGTGTGAGCCACCGCGCCCTGCCTTCATGTGCAAGTTTTTATGTAGACAAAAGTCTTCAACTTCTTTGTGAAAATACCAGGGAGTGTGATTGCTGGAAGAATATGTTTAGTTTTATAAGAAACTGCTGAACTGTCTTTCAAGGTGGCTGTACCATTTTTCATTCCCACCAGCAATTAATGAGAGCTCTCATTGCTCCACATCCTTGCCAGCATTTGGTGTTGTCAGTATTCTGGATTTTGGCCATTCTAATAGGTGTGTAACCCTGAAGGATTTTAACCCACAGAAAGTTAAGAAGAGGCTAATTCCATTCAGAGAGTAAATGCATATGACATATCCAATGTGGCTGGAACTGATGATTGGAGCTTGGGCTTTATTCTGAAGGCCATGAGTAGCTTTTGAAGACTTTTATGTTGGAGAATGCCCTCTGTAGTGGGTTGATTGTGGCCTCCAAAATGATATGCCCACTCAGAACCAGTGAACGTGACCTTCTTTGGCAAAAGGCTCTTAGCAGCTGCCATAATGTAAGGATCTCCAGGTGAGAGCATGCATTCTGGATTAGGGCAGGCCCTGAGTCCAATGACAAGTGTCCTTAGAAGAGAAGAGAGGCCGGGCATGGTGGCACATGCCTGTAATCCCAGCACTTTGGGAGGCCGAGGCAGGAGGATCACTTGAGGCCAGGAGTTTGAGACCAGCCTGGGCAACATAGTAAGACCCTGTCTCTACAAAAAATAATAAAAAAAAAATTAGCCAGGAGTGGTGGCATGTGCCTGTACTCCCAGATACTCGGGAGGCTGAGGCAAGAGGATTGCCTGAGGTCGGGCACAGTGGCTCACGCCTGTAATCCTAGCTCTCTGGGAGGCAGAGGCCGGCGGATCGTTTGAGCTCAGGAGTTCGAGACCAGCCTGAGCAAGAGCGAGACCCTGTCTCTACTAAAAAAATAGAAAGAGATTGGCCAAACAACTAAAAATAGAAAAAATTAGCCGGGCATAGTGGCGTGTGCCTGTAGTCCCAGCTACTGGGGGGGCTGAGGCAGGAGGATCGCTTGAGCCCGGGAGTTTGAGGTTGCTGTGAGCTAGGCTGACGCCACGGCACTCCAGCTCAGGCAAGAGAGTGAGACTCTGTCTCAAAAAAAAAACAAAACAAAAAAAGAGGATTGCCTGAGCCCAGAAGTTCAAGGCTGCAGTGAGCTATGATCGTGCCACTGCACTCTAGCCAGAGAGATCCTGTCTCTCTAAAAAAGAAGAAGAAAAAGAAAAAAAGAAGAGAAAGGTAAAAGACACAGAAACACGGAGGACAGAGGAGGAGAGAGAAGAGGTAACGTGAAGACAGAGGCAGAGATTGGAATCATGTGTCTACAAGCCAGGGAACACCAAGGATTAACCGCAGCCAACAGCAGCTAGGAGATAGAAGCAGGAAACAAATTCTTCCTCAAAGCCTTCAGAAGGAACTTCTCAACCCTGGCGACACCTTGATTTCAGATTTCTGGGCTCCAGAACTGTGAGAGAATAAATCTCTGTTGTTTTAAGCCACCCAGTTGGGGGTAATTTGTTATGTCAGCCCTAGCAAACTAATACACCGTGGACCATTTAATCCAGTTTCCCTGAGACTCCCAGTCAAGTGCTCTTTTCTTTTGCTTGATGTCCTACCCCCTTTCCCGTCTGGTAAAATTACACTCATTCTTTAAAATTCCACTCAAATGGCACTTCTTTGGCACAGCCTTCCCTGAACTACCCCCCTCTCCATCTTAGTAAATTTAGTTACTTCCTCTTCTGTGTTCATATACTTTGTATTATCTCCACATCTACGTTGTAGAACTTATTACACTATATTGTATTATTTGTTTATGTCTTCCCCACTTTTCTATGAGCTTCTAGAAGGATGAGAATGTCTTATTGGACTGTATATTCCCAGAACATAAGCACAGCGCCTGGCACATATTAAATAATTTGCTGAATAAACAATTTCTATAAATAGTTTCTCCAATCATCTCTGTGTTTTGGGGAAGGTAAGTCTGACAATAGGACGAAGAATGGATTAGAGAGCAGAGGGCCTTTAGAAAGGGGGCCCAGTTAGTGGGTTCTAGTAATAATCATGACTAGAGGTAATGAAAGGCTGACTTAGCGGAGCGGCTGTGGTAATGGAAAGGAGGAAACTGCTGGGAGAAACACCACAGAAGCAGAGCTGATTGTATTCTTAGGGTGAGAGAGAGGGAGAAGTTGAGGATGATTCTGAGGTTTCAAGCCTGGGTAACTGAGAGGGTGATGATACCATTAACTGAAATAGGGAAGACAGGAAGAGAAGCAGATTTTAGGGAAGACAGGGAGTTTGGAGCTAGTTGTTCCATTTCCAGAATCTTCTTCTAAGTCAGACCTCCTCACTAGTCTCAACAGGGATCCAGCTCAGACAGCAGCCATGGGTGGGTATTCTGGTTCAGATTAGGTCAGAGGAAAGACAGCTATATATACATGTGCCCACAAGAACCAAGACTATTTTCTGTCCTCCCAAGACAGAACGGCTTTAACAGAGATTTTAAGGGTCACTCAGCCAAGGAAGGAGCATAGCATAGGATGGGGATGATAGAGGTTCAGACCCTCCACTATATGATATAATGATTTAGAGGAGAATGTGGTTGGGAACGGTGGGAGTGGCGGTGAACAGATCTTTCCCAGGATCTAGGTGGTCTGAGGATTATTAAGTCTGTGACACTACTGGACACAGCCTTAGTCTCTACTTAACACCACCCTATGGCAGCACCTAATCTCCTAGAGACTTAGCCTATGTTCACACTACCCGTTTGCCACGCCCTCTGTAAAGCCCTGGTTTCTAAGGTTCTTTCCACCGGAAGCTATGACAGAAGGAAATGTGTGGGTGGGGAGGGGTAGTGGGTGAGGGGCCCAGGTTCCTGACACAGACTACACCTAGGGAACGAAGAGCAAGCGCCATGTTGAGGCCATCATCACTACTCAGATCCCTCTTATTCCTGCAGCTGCCTCTGCTGGGGGTGGGGCTGAACACAACGGTCCTCACGCTCAATGGGAATGAAGACACCACAGCTGGTGGGAAATCTGGGACTGGAGGGGGTTGGTGAGAAGGGAGGTTGTGGGAAGAGGCTGAACAGAAATCTGCAATCTGCCACTGGCCACTGCAATCATGCGGGCAGAATTAAGAGTAGAGTGGGAAGGGCAAGGGGAAAGGTTCCCTGTCTCATGCTACTCCTTCTGACCATTGTTTCTTCTTTTTTCCTCCCCCACTTCATTTTCTCCCCAACCTAGATTTCTTCCTGACCTCTATGCCCCCTAGGTCCCTCAATGTTTCCTCTCTGCCCCTCCCAAAGGTTCAGTGCTTTGTGTTCAATGTTGAGTACATGAATTGCACTTGGAACATCAGCTCTGAGCCCCAGCCTACCAACCTGACTCTTCGTTATTGGTATGAGAAGGGAAGAGGGGGTAGTAGAGGGGAGGAAGAAGAGGTAGGCTGGATCCGAGACAAGAAAGAGGGTAGCCAGCCTCGCAGGTGCCCCAGTCTTTTCTCATGGGGTAAGGCATAAGTCAGTTCAGAGGCAGGGCGGCTGGGCTGCGGATATCTGCAGTACCCAAATTGGCCCATTGTTCCTCTTCCTTCCAACCCTTCTCCAGGTACAAGAATTCGGATAATGACAAAGTCCAGGAGTGTGGCCACTATCTATTCTCTGAAGAGATTACTTCTGGCTGTCGTTTGGAAAAAAAGGAGATCCATCTCTACCAAACATTTGTGGTCCAGCTCCAGGACCCACGGGAAGCCATGAGGCAGGCCATACAGATACTAAAACTGCAGAATCTGGGTAATTTGGAAAGAAGAGGTCAAAAGCCTAGGGATATTGTGGGACCCTGGAGTCTAGGGGGTGGTGTTCTCTCATCATAAGGGTACATGTGCATAAAAGAGGAGGTAGGGGATCAGGATGGGAAGGGAGGAGGGGTAAAGAGCACTACCTTCAGGATCCTGACTTGTCTAGGCCGGGGGAATGACCACACACGCACACATATCTCCAGTGATCCCCTGGGCTCCGAGGAATCTAACACTTCGCAACCTGAGTGAATCCCAGCTAGAACTGAACTGGGACAACACATACTTGGACCATTGCTTGGAGCACCTGGTGCAGTACCGGAGTGACCGGGACCGCAGCTGGACTGTGAGTGACTGGGGATGTAAATGTAGCAGCCGAGGCCAAGCAAGTGGGGATAAAGGATTCAATTAGCCAGATAGGGGGACCTAATACCAAGCTCCTGCTCTCTGCCTCCCAGCTCCTCTGCTCACCCCCCACACTCCTCCAACTCCTTTCCCTATCATCACCAGTGAGTTATCATTGAGGATTGCCTACCGGCACTCTTCCTGACGCCAGATAAACAAGTAAACAAAAGGAAGCCATTAAAGGGATCCAGAGAGGAGGCATTAGATTCAAGTCAGTGAAGGCAGCAGTGTGGCTTGAGTAGTCAAGAGAGGAGGGAGGAACTGGAAAGAACCAGAGATGACATGGGGGTGGGGTGGGGTGGGGTGCAGGAGCACATTTTAATTCTCCCTTATTTGATAGACACCGACCTTTCCCTCACCCTCTTTCTCCCCAAGGAACAGTCAGTGGATCACAGACATAGCTTCTCCCTGCCTAGTGTGGATGGGCAGAAATTCTACACATTCCGTGTTCGAAGCCGCTTTAACCCACTCTGCGGAAGCGCTCAGCATTGGAGTGAATGGAGCCATCCAGTCCACTGGGGGAGCAATACTTCAAAGGGTAAAATGGGTCTAATATATGACCCCAATCCATGGGTCCAAGACTCCAACCTTTCTAACACCACTGTCTTTTGCTGTACCTCCCTATCACTGAGCCCCCAAACTTGGTGCCCTATTTCCCCTCACTGTTCACCCCCAACCCCTAGAAAGCAGGGTTTTTCTGGGTAGGATTGGGTTGTTGTGTTAGAGTAGGGGAGTGGATTGAGAAAGAGGCTGAGGGGGATATAGAATATATAGGATTTCCCTACAGCATTCCCAGAGAGTCTGCATGGTGAAGATGGCTTTGAAACTAGACAGATCTAGGATCTGCCACATACTACCTCTTTGGCCTTGGGCACATCACTAAACCTCTTCAAGTCTGTTTCCTCACCTGTAAAACGGAGATAATAATTGTTCCTCCCTCTCAGGAGCTGTTGTGAGGATTAAGTATAGGAAATGTGTTTAGCACAGTGCCTGGCACCAAGTTGGGGCTCCACAAATGTTGGCACATAATAGGGGCACCACAAATGTAAGGTCCACGCTCCTTTTCTATTTTCCTATAGAGAATCCTTCATCGTATCACTTCTTGGCCTTTTGGCCAAGGTCAAGTGGGGATAATCCTTCGTTGTTTGCATTGGAAGCTGTGCTTTTCCCCCTCTGCTCCATGGGATTGATTACTGTCCTCATCTTTGTGTATTGGTGGCTGGAACGGTGAGATTTTGGAAAGCCTAAAAAAATGAAGTGGGGGTGGCTGGGAATAGTTAGAGGAGGGTATTGCAGGGTCTCCAGGAGTAGAGGGTGGGACAGTAAGGAATGAGGGATCACCCAAGAGGGCATGATGATGGAAGGAAGCCACAGGCACAGAGAACAAGGAATCACATCATTCCATATGGGACAACTGGAAGAAGGGTAATAAAAGAACTTTAAGCCTGAGCAAGAGCGAGACTCCGTCTCTACAGAAAATAGAGAAATTAGCCTGTAGTCCCAGCTACTTGGGAGGCTGAGGCAGGAGGATGGCTTGAGCCCAGGAGTTGGAGGTTGCTGTGAGCTAGGCTGACGCCACGGCACTCTAGCCCAGGGGACAGAGCCAGACTCTGTCTCAAAATAAAAAACAAAAAACAAAACAAAACAAAAAAACCACTTTAACCTGTGTGCTCCCCTGCTCGCTCTTTCTCCCCTATCAGGAAAATGCCCCGAATTCCCACCCTCAAGAACCTGGAGGATCTTGTTACTGAATACCACGGGAACTTTTCGGTGAGAACGCTGTCATAAGCATGCTGCAGTCTGTCAACTGCCAACTGCCTGCTAGCAAGACAGACGGGGGCAGGGTGGAGGTAGAGGGGAGGGGGAGGGGGGCCTGCACAAACTTTCAGGATGTGGCTGACCAAATGGGGGATGGGCTAGACAGAGAGAGACACTGAAGAACGGATTATAGATTGCATGAAGTGGGTGGAAACAGTGGTATTGGGGGCCCAAGAGTCTGTGTGTCCCTTCCGTAATCACAGTGGTTGCAGACATTGTGAGAGCTCCTTTGGCACAGAGCCTGGGTCTTTTACTTCCTGCCTCTAATTGACCCCTGACCTGGACATATCTGTCTTTAGGCCTGGAGTGGTGTGTCTAAGGGATTGGCAGAGAGTCTGCAGCCAGACTACAGCGAGCGACTCTGCTTCGTCAGTGAGATTCCCTCAAAAGGAAGGGCCCTCGGGGAGGGGCCCGGGGACTCCCCCAGCAACCAGCATAGCCCCTACTGGGCTCCCCCGTGTTACACCCTGAAGCCTGAAACCTGAGCCCCGACGCTGAAAGAACCCCAGGGTCCCATAACCCCAGTGGTACTAACTTCTCTTCATCCAACCAGCCTGGGTCCGTCCCCTCTGTGGCTGATTTGAAATTTTGTTCCCCCATGTAACTACCCCTTCATTCAGTATCCCCTACTTGAGATTTTCCCCTTTGCCCTGTACCTGTTTCTCATCTTCTCCAGCCTAGCCCTTCCTTTCGGTAGGATTCTTTCTCCCTCCATCCCTCTTTCCATCTACCCTTCAATTGTTCCCGAATCAATGAGAAATAAAGTTTCTGTTGATAATCATCCAGACTGTCTGTTATGGGGCAGGGAGCAGGGGAAACGTGGGGTGCAATGAGGGTGGGAGGCGTGATACTGAGAGTAGGAAAAAGGGGTAGTAGACATGCTATGGAAGTGGTACTACCACAAATTAACTGAAAAAAGAGTACTGTTCTAGAAACTTACTTCTCTCCAGGTGTCCTGCACTCATTCCAGGGTCCAGTTTAGGGTTAGATTTACCATGTTGCCCCCATTTCCAACTAGTCTTTTACAGATCCCACCCAAGTTCTTCTCTCCTTATCCTTGCTCCACTTGCTGCCTCATATGCCACTTCTGACCTCATAATCCCTCAACTGCAGCCTCAGGCCCCACCCCTAGGGATGCTGCTTATCCACAACTGCCAGTAGCTCTCTCCATCTGCCCAGTGTGGGCCTCCTCAGCCTATGAGGGCCATCTGCCTCCCCAGTCCCCCAACCTTATGGGCCTACTTGGTTCCCTAAGGCCTCTCAAACACTCTCCTTCTCCATGACTCATCAGGGCACTCTCTGAGGAGTGAGAGGATCTTGAGAGCATGTTCATTTTCATCAACCATGGAGGTGAGGGGCAGCGCAGACCTGGAGTCTGTTTATGGGGATGGAGAGGTTTGAGGGCAGTGGAGATCACAGAAATGGTATAACGAGAGAAGGGCCCACATGCCCCATCCCATTTCTTCTCAGATAATCAGCAGTTTCTGGTCAATACCAATTGCTCTGTCCGCCTGTTGCTACATTACGTCCGAAGTAAAGTGGGGTTGACTAAAAGAGGTGAGGAGTTTGGGGAGGTGACTAATGGCTAAGGGTCAGAAGTAGTAGGGTCATCTTAAGCCCCGAAACCCTCCCTGTGGCAGGAAAGGAGTCCCTTGTATCCTTACAGCTTCCTCCAGTTCATTCTGTATAGGATTGCTGGCCCCTTTTGCTCCCACTCTCTTTCCTTAACTGCCCCAATTACCCTGTGGCCTTCCTCCAGACACCATCGATTTGTGTGATGAAATGGGGACAATTAAGTTGCTTTTCCTGATGAAGACCCCTGGAGACTATGCCAGCAAATTCCTTACAGCTCGAAGCACCTACTACGTTTGTAAGGTGGAGCGTGGGGAAACAGGTAGAGGCTTGGGATTGTTCCCCAGAGATAGAACGAGGCCCTCAAGACGGATTGTAAACTTTGTCTTTAAAATAGGGCACCCTCAACCAGATCCAAAGTGATCATCTCTAGTCAGCCTAAGAAAGGGCACTGCCTCCATAACAATAGGTTAGGTTCACACATACCATGTTCCCCCCACCTCATCCTGGGGTCCATACCATAACTCTCCCTTAGGAGGAAATAAGGTACAACCAGTTCAAGGTAGTGTTTAGTGTTAGGGTCCTGAAATCTTGGGCTTTGGAAGGGTGGAGACTGGGTGACAGGAGTTGGGGATAGCACTCTGCTATGTTCACAGGACCCAGACTTCAGAATGCCTATAGAGCTTTTGTGCCCCTCCTGAAGAATCCAGAGCCCAAGCTAATCGGTAAGGAGTGTGATGGGGGAGGGAAGAACATGAAGGGTACTGTACATAGCTGTGTGATGGAGAATATAGGGTGAGACTAGGATCCCCTATATGGCAGGTAGGGTGATAGGAGCCTAGGAGAGGGGGAATGGGGTCCAGGTCCACTTTAGGAGGGATGTTTAGCTCAAACCAGGGTGTATATGTGTTACTTCCTCCTCCCCCCATTTCTTGACTATCTTCTAGGTATATCTTCCTACCACCACCCCATCCTTTCTATCTTAGGCCAGGTTGCTCCAGTTGATTGTTTGAATGATGGGAGGGCCCGGATGGGTAAGATTTCTAGGCCTCAGAGGTGCAGGTGCCCTTTCCCTGTTCCTAGAATCACTGCACACACAATGTGACATCCTGGAGAGGAGCCAATTGAAGATGCTTAGAATCCAAGAAGCCAAGAAGGTCATTCCAATTCAGTCCTCCCTGAACGTTCCAGTAAGACTCCCTGAATATGGTCTGCCCCAGCACCGCCCTCTCCCCACCAGCCAACTGAATGCTCCTCTACCCTGGCCCTCTGGGATACATTTCCTTTCGGAATCCAACGTCTATGCCCAAGACCTGCCTCCAACCTCTTTTTGTCCTTCCTTTAGCCCTAGCTTCCCTGCAGGGGCCTCTTTGTTTATCTACTTAATTTCTCTTTCTAGTCCAAATCATCGGGTCGATCAGATGGAGACAGGCCCCCTTCAAAGACTATGGTCTTTAAGACCAGAGCAGAGGTTCTCAAAAAGAGGAATAGACGTCGTTAACCCAATAAAGTGACCAAGTGAGAGCAGTAATACTAGGTATGAAATTACTGGAATTTAATGTGAGATTTCTTTTTGTAGAAAGACTCCTTCTCCCAATATCTGCACTAAGGCTTAAGTACGCCCCAGGCACGGTGCAGGCTCCAAGGGTGGATGGGAGCAGCAGGAGAGGGCTGGGGCGAGCACATGGGTGGGGGTGAGGAAAGACTGTGAAGTTTAGTACAATGAGCCTTTGAGGGACTGAGTAGGGGGTGGGGTCTTCTCAAGCCAGACTACCTCCCCTTGGGAGGCCTATCTCGCAGCCCGCCTACTCCTGCTGGGGTTAGATGTCCCTCCCCCACCACACTCCACCACCTCCCTGGGCCGAAATTCCCCCACCCCCACCCCCCTGCCTCTGGGCAGTTCCTCCGCCCCGCCTGCTCGCCTGCCTGTTGCCTTTCCCCCACCCACCCCTTATCCAAGGGGAGCAGCAAGGCAGCAGAAACAAGAGCTGGTTATAGGCATTTATTGAATTTATTCATTTATTGATTTGACACACTTCCCCACTCCAATCTAGCACATGATACAATCTGGGTAGGCCAGGCGCTGACACAGGAAATGATGGGAACCCACAGCAGGGGCGGAGGAGGGGACAATGAAAAGGGCACTGGGGGAGGGGCTGCTTGGGGGCTGGGGTGGAGAAGGAGCCCCAGATGGCCTCCCTGGCAGGTGCTAGTAAACCTGATCCACATTCCCCCCATCCCTGCTCATTTCCCAGACCCTCAGCCAAGCTCCCCAGCTCCCCCTTCCCTGTTCCTCCCCTCCCCCCTGCCTGCCACCACACACACTTCCACATAACCCCTGTAGTCAGGGAAGGGGAAGAAGGGCAGGGACAGCTGTCAGGGGCCTTGACCAGGGAGGTCTCTGTACCTAACTTTACTACCCTAAATCCTTCCCTCCTCTTCTCTACTGTCCCACCCCCTTCCCAGGCCCCAGGCTAATTCCAGGCCTTCAGTGCGCTCTCCCACCCTAGCACTAACTCACATTGGGTCATAGAAGAGTGTGGCTGCACCAACACCACACACTCCCAGGCACAAGTTGGCAGAATGCGGGGATCTGGCTTAGCTTTTTCCTTAGGGAAACTCCAGCCTATTATGCATAGACCTTTTTCTAGACCTGGTCCAAATGGGGCTCTTCCCCTTGTTCACTGTTACTCCCCACCTCTCCCCTACTTCCCTGTGTCTCTCCTGGTATCTGTAGTGTTTGTATCATGTCACTATGACAAAGCCTTGAGAAAGAAAAAAAGCATTCTCCCCATCACTAGCACCTTGCCACTGTTAAAAATCTCTATATTTGTGTTTATATTTCTTTAAAAGTTTATAAAAAGCCTTTCTGTTATCTGCAGCCTTTCAAGGGTGATTCGGCCTGGCGAGCCACTCCAGTGCTCAGACCTTGGCCCTTCCAGGTCCCCTATACCCCCCACCCACCCCGCCCCACTGGCCTAAGGGGCCACTGCATAAAAACCCCAGGCTCGACCTAGCCTGGCCCAGCTCAGATAAGACTCTCTACAAAAAATCCTGCTCCCAAAGGCAGGGGTAAGGCCACTGGTGACTTCACATTTCCAACAGCATTGCCCGCCCCTGCTACAAAGCCTAGGGGGTGGGAATGGGGGAAGCCGAGGATGGCTCCTGAGAGGGGACCTTACCCCTAATTGGCACAGTGAGAATAAACCCTCTCCCTTTCCCCCTCCCATATCCCTCCCCCAGAGTCCCCATGTGGGGCAGCTTTGTCTTTATAATTTCCTCAACACTGTGTGTGACCAGACCCCACCCTAGCTCTAAAGCAGGGTCCCAATTTCCTGGGGAGGGCTCAAGGATAAAGAGTGGATATGGACACGCCTGGCTCCACGTCTGAAGCAGGGGACAAAGCTTCCAGCCATGACTCAGGGATCTGTGGGAAGAAGAAATAGAGGACAAGGTAAGAAGCTTATCTGGGGCATGCCAACTTTCCACCATTCAGATTCACACCAAGGAAAACAGAGACACCTCCCCCTGCAACACACACACACACACACACACACACACACACACACACACACACATCTCTTCTGTGCTACCTTGCAGGGGTGGGCACTACTGAGGGGCCTGGAGGTCCCATCTGGAAACTGTGCCACTCTAATCTGACATCCTTCCTCCAGTTCCCCAGGAGCTCTGACTGTCCCTTGTTCTAAAGCTCCCCCTTGCTCGGATCATGAGACTAGCTAGGCACCTAGGGGTGGGCATAGGCTGTGGGAGCTATGACAATTAGGGGGTGCTGTACCTGGCTCAAAGTTGAAGTCCAGTCCCTCGCCCCCATCCATGAGGTCACTGATGATGTTATCCATGTCACACTCCAGGTTCTCCATATACATATCAAGATCTAGATCCTGAGGCATTCTGTCTTGGCTTGTGGCTTCAGCAGGGGGTGTGAGCACTGGAGTCCCCAGGGTCTTGGGGATGGCAGCACCCGCCATGACTGGAGGAGGTGCGATCATAGAAAGGGTGGGAACCAGACCGCTGGGGCCTGGAGCCTCTAGGGCCTTGGGACATAGGCCAACTCCTGTGGCCAGCTTACTGGAGGAAGGGATCCCTCCCAGCAACAGAAGTGTTGGAGCCTGGGACAGAATGGGGTCTACCTGGGTCATGAGGACATCAGTAGGGGGTGGTGGCGTATCAGAGGTAAGCAGGGCCTCCAGAGACTGGGAGCTTGAGAAGCACCCTTCTCCTGACGACAGGGGCCCCTCTGCTGGGCTGAAGAGGGAGGTGCTGTACGTGTGTATAGCACCGGGAACCCCAGGATGCTGCAAAGAGAAGCCAGAGAGACTACTCCGAGATAACAGGGAATGGGAAGATGTGAGATTGAGCCCATCTAACAGCTCTAGATCCTCGTTTAGGGTGGGAGGGATACCCCCTGCATAGCTGCTGACTGAGGCTGGTATTTCCTCCTCTGCCAGCACCTCAGACTCTGGCCTCAGAGGGGACAGTCGGGTGCTGACAGTGCTAGCATTTGAACTGCTTCGTGGACGGAAGGTGGTCCACACATCAGCTTCCTCACGGTTTCGAGAACAAGGGCTGCCTGACCACTTGGCAAAGTGGCCAACAGGGCTCGTCGGAGTGGCACCTTTGGATGGGGCTGGCAGCACAGGTGGCTTCTTCTTGGGGGCCTTGCTGCGGCCCCGGAGCAGCTTGCTGCTGCTATCCATGGAGGCGGCACGGCGGCGGGGCGCCTTGCCGCTCTTGCCTCCTTCGGGGTTCAGCATCCACCAAGAACTCTTGCCGGTGGCCTCGTTGTGAACCTTGATGAACTTGCTGTGCAGGGACAGGTTGTGGCGGATCGAGTTCTGGAGGGGGCAGAGGCAGCAGGAAAGGGGCATGAGGTGTGTGTAGGGGAGGTCAAAGGCCAGCAGTCTAGTCTAAAAGGATGCTGGGACACAGCAGGGGTGTTCCTGGAGACTCAAAGAAAGTCACATTTCGTTGGCTCCTTCCCCAGGGAGGAAACTGGCAGGGCTGGGGGTGGGGATGGGCGTGGGTGTGGGGGAGAGGAGACCACACGCAGTTCCTACCCCAAGACAAGCTGTTCAGCCTCTGCTCCAGACTCCTCTGCACAGGGGCCAGGGAGACAATGTGATAACAACCTACTGCAGAGGGCACGGTGCCCACCCTGGAAAAGCTCCCAGCACTGTGCTCCTCCTGAGTCTTGGGGGAGGGAGGGTGTCTGGTTCTGGTGGGTGCCAGGGAGGTGTACTCCTGGCCCAGCAAGAACTAGGTTCAGGTGGGAAAGAACATTCCACCCCTTTCCTTGAGTGCAGGTTTGGGTGGAGTGTGCAGGACAGTGGTGTAACACCAGCCCAGGACTGACTCACCCTGCCCTGAGCCAGTTCTCTGAATAGGCTGAAGGGCTGGAATCTCAGCACAGCTGGTGCCCCATTCCCCACAGAGCATTTGGGCCATCCAGCGCTCTACAGGATTTCAAGATTCCTTTTTTTCTAAATCCCAGCCTTATTTCTTCCAATCCATGACACACACCCTCAAATACATTCAGTCCAGGCTTCTCACTGTGCCTCAGATACACAAGGTGCAATCTCCCCTCCCTCCTTTTCCTAGGAAAGATCTCCCGTCTCTAAATTCTACTGGTTGGCCAAGCTTAAGTTCCGCCTCTTTTATAAAAGTGGTTGCTTGACTTCGGCAGCCAAATTTCTTGTACAGTATTTTAAATCTGTTACACACAATTTTACCCAAATCTATATTGTGTTGTTTATGGTTTCATGTAATTTGTCTTATCAAGTGTAAGTGCCAAGGTCACAGACAATGTCCTCCGGTCCCACAGCCCCCAACAGTGCCCTCTCACAGTGCCAAGTTCGCAGCACATACTCAATACGTACTCAAGCTCACAGTACATAATCAATATTTGTTGCCTGATTGGTAGATGGCCCCCAGGTGACAATGGTGAGGTTCCCCTTGAGGCTCTGCCGGCTCTTGAGTGCTGTGGGTATTGGAAGCTATGTGTTTTCCCTTCCTCCCTCACTGGTGACATTCTATTAGGGATACGTTTCTTTTTTCCAGCTGCCCAGGAGCAGAGATTGGCAGCTTTTTGAGCCCCCAGTTCAGTATTTTTACTGGTTGCCACAGGCTAGTTACACCATGGTTTTGATTTTTTTCTCCCTCTGGGAACCTGCCTTCTTTTCCCTACCTCTTTCCTAGCCCCTTTCCCCCACTTCTCAGGAATTTGCACATAAACTCTCTAACCTTGGGGGCATTTGACCTCTTACACACAGCTCTTTAGAAACTCAGGAGGTGCCCATAAAGGCTTGGAGCAACTAGAAGGCTGAGGTTATAGACAGTCAGAAACCACTTGTGTTTCTCTGACTGGTGCTCCAAGATAAGACCCTTTGCCTGGGGACTGATGCTTGAGCAGCTTCTTGTTCCAGGGCTCTTTAGCCAAAGAACTCCTTGTGTCTCCGGGACCCTATGGTAATGGCACTCAAACTATTCTGGCTGTGCTGATGTTTCTAGCTCCTTCATGGAGTTGCACTTGTCCATCTAGCCTGGGCTCGTAGTAACTGAGGATCACAGTGACTTCTGGCACCATGATTCCCTCCCTTCTCATCCTCTAACTCTGGGTCTACTGAGAAGGCCAATTCCCCTCCTCACCACCTAGTAGCCCATTTGTCTCCTCTTCTTTAGGCCTTGAACTAGCAAGTGGTACAGCCTTTTAACTGGAGAGGTCAGTTCCCTAGAAGCCTGTAACTCCTATGTGTTGGAAGGGGGGTGGTGGTGACGGCTAATTGCTCCCCAAGCCACCTAACCTAGCTTTCTTGTCCTGAGTGAGTGCCGCCCCCTGGTGGGGTGGGAGTAACCTTGGCACATCATCAGGGAAGCTAGTTCAGGTGTGAGACTTCCCCCTCAGAGGGGTTAGGGAGGCCTCGGAAGTCCCAGGCTCAGCCTCATTTGGTTTTGTCATCATTCCAACGAGAGGGGGCCATGCTCTTGGAAAATATGATTTATAGTTAGACTTGAGTTCAAGTCTTCATTCTGCTGCTATTAGGTGAGTTTCCTAACCTTTCTGTACCTAGTTTCCTAATATGTAAAATGTGGAATCTCAGAATAGCTGCGAAGATTAATAAAACAAAAAATTTAAAAACTACTCTGTCAACTATAAAGTCCCATATAAGTGTAAATTACAAGGAGGGACCATACTCTCATAGTGTAACTAACAACTTGTGGTTATTTCTTCTACCCTGGAAAATGAACCCAAGGGAAAAGAAAAACAGCTGTGAAGGCTGGGTCCAAGGAGGGGAGCTCTTTATGAGCCGAGACTGTGGCGTGGCAGTCTACCCAGAAATAGTGCCAAGGGTCTCAGTCAGCTGTCCCGTCTTCTGTTCTGCCCAGCCCCTAGGGATACCACAGATCTGATCCCTCAATCTCCTATATCTAAGAGAAGACCCTCTGCTCATTCAACCCTCTGTACTTCATTATATGCTGACCTCATCACCTATGGAGGTACAAGATGTCAATAGGGGTTGAAGCTCTCCAGTTTTGTGATTAGAGCCCTATACTTCTCAGGGCAAGTTTTTCAGAGTATCCTGTGAGATCTTTCCTCACAGTTTCTTCATGGAAGTCCAAGGGAACTCCCAACCTTGTGCTCTAAAGTTGGAGCCCTACCTCCTTTTTCATGACTAATATTCCTCAAGGGTAAATGAAGACTTCTCCCCCCCAAAAAACTTGAATAGCCCCTTACAAGGGAGAGTTTCTTGGCATTATAGGGTAAACTGAGCCAGGCAGCAGCTCACAGCTCCTTTTCTTCTTAGTGCATAATAAGATCAGCTACCTTTCCCCATGAATATCACTGGTTTCACCCTGTGGCACCCCACTCTCTCCTTTCGGGTAGAGTGGTCCTAGAACAGCACTTGTACACCAAGGTACAAGAAGGCAAGCAGGGAATCCAAGTAATCCCACAGGAATGGGAGAAAAGGTGTTGGGGTGGGAGGTGGGGGAGGAAGAAAGGCTAGGCTCGTGTGGGGAATCCACACAGTTCCTGCTGTACATAGGATAAAGACTTCTCTGTGGGAATAAGTGTTTGGGGCAGCCCAAGCCAAAGTGCTGGGAGTGTTGAGCAGCGAGCAGAGAATTTGATTTTCTCCAAGGCAGGGACAGTGTCTTATTCATCTGTGATCCTCTAGCATCAAACACTGAGTGTGGCATATAGTATGTACTAAGTAAATGTTGTCTAACTGAAGACTGAAGGTGGATCTCCGGGCTTCCCAAAGGGGTGGGGGTGGGGCAGCAAAAGGGGCTCCAGAGTAGAAGTAAGGGAGGCCAGGGAACCAGGGTTAGATGGTTTTGGGAAGAAGGTATGGGGGTCATAGTTACCTTCCATCCTGCTGAGCTGTTGCTGTCACCCTTGTCCTTGAAGTAGGGCACAGTACGGACCATCCACTCATAGATCTGGGCGAGTGTCAGTCGCTTGTCCGGGGCGCTTTCAATGGCCTGGCTGATGAGTTCTGCATATGACTGATTTCCCCAGGCATTCCGGCGGGAGCCTCCCTTCCGAGGACCTGTTACGGCCCCCAGGATCCCGGGCTGGGGGCCCCCTGCCGGCTCTGGGAGCCGGGAGGGCAATAGGATAGGCTCTGAGCGCCCCTCCGTGTGTACCTTTTCTCCCAGACCCGGCTCCACCTCGGGCGGCTCGGACGGCTCGGGAGCGAGCTCTGGTCGGGGAAGGGGCCAGGTGCAGGAGCGGGGACGGCTCTGGGGTTCGAAGTCGGGATCGAGGTCTATGATCGCGGCAGCCTCTGTGGCTGAATTCTCATTCCCTGGATCCATACGTGGAGTTGGACCTCCGCGGCTCAGCATTCAGTGAAGCCTGACACAGTCCCTCACGATGCCTCCCCCCAGGGGGGAAGCACCGAGGGCCAGGAGGCACATTCCTGCCAGTCCGCAGAAAGTCGCGAACTTCCCCCTCGCCCCAGGACGCTAGCCCCCAAACTGTCCCTTCCACACAGTTCTCTGATCCTCTTCCCGACTACAGCCTGCAGCCTCAGAGCTCTTTCTGAGACACCACCTGTAACCTCCGCCGAGCGAAGACACTTTTTCTCCAACCTCTCACTCAGCTTCCTGCTCTTTTAAACCTGAGGCACGGTATCCCCTCATACATTGCGCTCCCATCACCGAACGTCTCCTTAGCTGCAGTTCCCTCCCCTTTTGAGTTGCTGCCCCCCGGGCACTCCTCCCAAATTTCCTCCACCCCGATCGCTGCCCTCCCCCACGCCCCGCTCCCCCGCGTCACTTGCCCCTCCCCTGACTCCCCCTCCCCCCGCCTCTTCCCTTCTCGCCACTCTTAATACGGTCCAGGTCCCCGCAGCCGCAGCCTCTCTAATTCCCGCACCGATTCCCCTATCAACCCCCCCCACCCCCCGCCCCCCGGGTTTCCCTTTTGTTTTGCTCCAAGCAGCAGCCCCCGCCTGACGTCTCTGTTTACCACTCGCCGGGGCAGCCATCTGCGCACGCGCCTCGAGAGCCAGTTGGGAAACCGAGTTCTTCAGTCGTGCCACCCTGGTCGGTCTTGAGGACTACATCTCCCGTCCCACTTCGCGGCCAGGAGCCCGATACGGCGGCAAGAGAGCAGCGTGGCAGGATATGGGGAGGTGGAACTTTAATTATTAAAGGTCGTCGCGGACTTTTTCTTTTCTTAAAAATCATTTTCCTCCTTTCCCCCCTTTCCACCCCTTCCCTTGTGATTAGAGGTCGCCTAGGTGACTGCGTTGAGAGATGCTAGACTTTTCCCTCCTTCAGTTAGGAGAGGGCAAAAGGAGAAAACGCGGTCTCTACAAGAAGCGGGACACTGATTAGCAAGAATCAAGGAACTGACTAGAAAATAGGATGTATGCACGTTAAGTTGGGTGGGGGGGCTCGTGTAACATAAACAAATGGTTAGCTGATGGTGGTGTCCCCCACCTCCCATTTGCAGTTCACACTGACCATGAGGTCTCGTCTCTCTTACTCCACTGGCTCTTCTGGCCTCCCCTTAAATATCGGTATTCTCCGGGTTCCCATCTTCAGTGGCTTCATTTCTCATTCAACGGGTTACAAACTGTTCCTGCACCCACACCCCATTCTCTGGCTACTCTTATCTCTGAACTCGGTTAATGGTTGTGCTGGTCTGCCCAGTCTCCCAAGCTGGACTCACCCTTCACTTTTCCATCTCCCTAACTTTCTACATCCAAACCCCAGTTCAAGACATTATAACTGGATTTAAATCGCAGTATCATCTTAATTGAACCTCCTTCCATCAATCTTTTCCCTACTACAGTGTATGTTCCGTGCTGCCAACAAGGTTACCTTTCTAAGAAACATGCCTGGTAATCACAGCTAAAATTTATGGAGCGCTTATTATGCGCCAGCCTCTGTAAATTGTTTTACAAACATTAGCTTATTTACTCCTCAAATCAACCCTGTGAGGTAGGTACTACTATTAATATCATCCCCGTTTTATAGATGAAGACACTAATAGTGTTCCGGGATTAAGTGACTTGCCCAAGGAGGCTGGAGAACTGGGATCATACTGCTTATATGTGACCATATAATTTCCCTGCTTAAAACTT